>NC_141534.1:258530000-258830000 GCF_021556685.1 Rattus norvegicus
CCAACCAGTTACAAACTCCTGACTACCCTTTAACACATCTACTATGTATGTGGGTACAGTGTAGTGTAGTGTGCAGTGCTGTGGGATCGTGGGTGGGCTTGCTAACGGGGTATGTGTATATGGAGGCCAGAGGGTGACAACAAGCTGTCTGCTTCAATGACTTGCCTACCTTTTTGGTTTAAGATAAGGTCTCTCTGTTTAGTCCTGGCTGTCCTGGAACTTTTTTTTTTTTCCGGAGCTGGGGGTCCTGGAGCTCTCTATGCAGCCCAGAATGGTCCAGAGATTCTCTTGCTTCTGCCTCCCAAGTGTTGTGATTAAAGGCATGAGCCTTTGGGGTTTTTTTGATACAGAATCTCTTTTTTGTCTTTGTTTTGTTCTATTGAGTTAGGGTTTCTCTGTGTAACCCTGACTGTCCTGGAACTCAGTACTCAAGAGATCTGCCTGTCTCTGCCTCCCGAGAGCTGGGATTAAAGGCATGCTCTACCAGGCATGCACTACCACTGCCCCGTTTGAGGCAGTAGCTCTTTCTTGATGAACCCAGAGCATTCCATTTTGGCTTTTCTAACTGGCCTTGGCACTCCTGTCTTGAACCCACAGTGCTGGACTTACAGGTTTGTGCTACCCCACCTGTTTGTAAGGTTTTGGGTTTTTTTGTTTTGTTTTTGTTTGTTTGAGACAAGATCTCTTATCTAGTGTTGGCTGTCTTGGAACTTACTATGTACTCCGGGACAGTCTTGAACTCACAGAGATCCACCTGCGTCTGCTTGGGATTAAAGGCAGGTACCACTATGTCTGGCTATGCCTGTTTTTGTTGTTGTTCTTAGCTTGGGTGCCAGGGATCAGAACTTGGGTCCTCATGCCTGTACAGCATGCACTGTACCCACCGAAGCATCCCCTAGCCCTATATCTTAGTTCCTCCTCAGCATCCACGTTGTGCCATTTCTCACCTGCAGGAGCTTCCTGGAGCTTTCTCTCTCCCTGCTACGATCTCTTCCCCAGCAATGTCTTCTCCATACCATAGCTATATGAGTTACTTAAAGTCCAGTAGCTGGGGCTGGAGAGACGACTCCTCAGTGAAGGGTACTTACTGCTGTATCAGAGTAGCAGAGTTTGCACATCACCATCCACACCAGGAGGCTCCCGATAGGGCCTGACATCCCTTTTTGCCCCACCTGAACACAACGCAGCTTTAAAAATGATGATGTGGTGGCTCACACCTTTAATCCCAGCACTCAGCAGACAGAAGCAGGTGGAGCTCTATGAATTGAGTCCAGCCTGGTCTACATAGTGAGTGAGCCACTTTTAGGGCTCGTCTACTCACGACTACCCAATACTCTCCAGACAGAGTAACTTTTCCTTACTTACCGGGGCTTTTCATAGCCATAGTTAGTGAATTATTTGAACTATGTTTAATGTTTCTTCCAGTTGTTTTATGAAGTCGAAGACAACTCTCCTGTTTCCTCCCCTGGAACCTTGCTCCAACCCTCTGCCCTCAACATCCTTGGGAACTAGGCGCTCAAAAATCAATGACTCGGGGTTGGGGATTTAGCTCAG
Source organism: Rattus norvegicus (assembly GCF_021556685.1). Classification (NCBI taxonomy): domain Eukaryota; kingdom Metazoa; phylum Chordata; class Mammalia; order Rodentia; family Muridae; genus Rattus; species Rattus norvegicus. The sequence continues at coordinate 258,531,555 of NC_141534.1, forward strand.
TGGTAGAGCGCTTGCCTAGCAAGCGCAAGGCCCTGGGTTCGGTTCCCAGCTCCGAAAAAAGGAAAAAAAAAAAAATCAATGACTCCTGTCTGTACAGATGATGAGTGAAACCCACTGAGTTTAATGGAGCAGCCAGAGTTACCTGAGTGAACTGCCCAGTTAGATCTAAGTTCAGGGGATGCAGCTCAGCAGTACAAGGTCTGCATGTGCGATGCCCGAGGCTGGACTCCCCAGCAACTCTCCAGAGTCAATTTAGGGTTAACGCTGAGGATGAGGGATATCAAGATTCCCACAGAATGTAAGGATGTAGCTGTGACAGAACAAGTCATTTGGGAAGGAGGACTGAGTAACTCCCATCTCCCAAGGAGATGACCACACTGTGACCCTTAGCCATGGGGCAGACCTTAGCCATGGGGCAGCCTTAGTGCAGGGGCAGAACACCTTTGCCCAGGCATTCTAGCCCCATCATGCAACTCCCCTGAAAACATACCCCCTCCAGACACTTACCCCACCTTCACACCCTGACTGTTGACAGTGGCCTAGAAACCTCTGCAGGGAAAAAGAAACTTGGCTGCCCATGAAAGCCCAGTTTCTGAGGAAGCTTCTCCAGGGATATATGGGGTGTCTCTGGATTTCTAACCAAAGGGTAGGAGTTGCAAACTGTCTTCAAAGGAAAAGCCTTCTTCCGTCAAGGTTCTGTGGCTGGCTTTTCTGCTAAGGGGCCATCGCCTCTCCTCTTGTTCTTGGACTGATCAAACATGGCCCAGATTTTAGCATCTGCCACATCTCCCTTCCTTCTCTCCCTTCTCTTTCCTCCCAGCTTCCCTGGCATGTCCTTCCTGCTTGGGGTCACTTCCTAATGTTTGTCTCCCCTGAGCTGGGGAAGGCCTGAACTACTAAACTGGCTTCCTGAGTCAGCCTGGGCATCTTGTTTTTGTTCTGGAATAAAATCAGGATTTCCATGGGACTTCTCAAATTCCAGATAATAGCCCATAGGACCCCATTACTTCTTGAGAACCCCAAACAGAGATTACTGTTTGGCGGTAACCTATGAAATGTGACAACCATTCTTTCAGGAGTTCTGCTAAAATAGCTCTGTTGGGGGCTGGAGAGACAGATCAACAGTTGAGAGCACTTGTTCGTGCATTAGACCTAAGTTCGATTCCCAGCACTCACACGGCTTACAGCTGTCCAGAATTCCAGTCCCTGGGGATACAACACTCTCTTTCAGCTCCAAGGGTACCAGGCATACATGTGGTACACAGACATACATGCAAGCAAAGGAGTAATACATATACATAATACATATTACATACATATAATTTGATGAAATACATCTAAAGATAGTAGGGAAAACATCTCTGATGAGGGTGAAAAGCAGCATCTACTGACTGCATATAAAGCACGGCATTAACTTTCTTAATCCTTGTAGCAAGCTTTAAAATGTGGGTAATTCTATTCTGCCTGTTACCTGAACGGAAATGAAGGCACTGGAAATTTGAGAAACTTTCCTAAGGTCACAGGGTAGGTTTAATGGCAGATTCACACAGGGAAAGAAAGCCTGGCACCAGAAGCCTCTGTTAAACACTGCACCACCTCTCACAATGCCAGTGGTGTGGCCTCTCCTGCCTGGCCATCCATCAGTCTTGTCTAGATCAGATTCTTTGCTTGTTCGGCCCCATCTCCCTGTTCAGAACAACTTTCCCCCTGTGCCTCTACAAGCACGATTCTTCAGAAATCACTTCCTCTCTACAGCCAGCTAACTCAGCTACCATCCCCACTGGCCCAAGATGGCTTGAAAGCCTCCCAAAGGAGTGGGTACCGGCCTGCACCCTTCAGACACTCTATTCGAGGGTGCAGGGCTAGAGGGATCCTCTGGGCAACTTGGATTGGAGAATGTAGTATCATGCTACTCCCTCAGAGTGGAGAGGCACTTACTGAGAGCAGGCCACGTGGATGGAGAATTCCTGGGAAGCAATGTGGGAAGGAGCCCTGAGAAGCTAAGGGAGTAAAGGGGTCCTTAGCCCAGAGGTCTTCACTACTTCTTCCGTGCCCTTTAGTAAAGACTCGATGAAGCGTAATGAAGGACTTAGCAAATACTATTTCACCTTGATTCCCACGCCAGGTCTTAGTACCAAAGCCATTGTGAGGAACAAGGGATCCGGCCACTCAAAGTTAGGCAAGTGCACAAACCACGGGAGGTGAAGCACAGAAAGTAGGATCCCCTTGACGGCCGACCCTTGAAGCAAGAGCTTTTTATAACCGTTAGCAGGGCACTCAAAAACTTTCACAATAGCTGCCGGAGGACAGCGATGCAGCAGCCGCCAGTGGAAGGGGGTGAGTCACGTGACGAGATAGGCCTGAACAAACTAGATGTTCCTCCATACAGGCCACGGAGACAATTAGAGAAAGGGGTCCGGCCGACACCCCCCCCGGGGGGGGGTGTTGTAAGGGAACACCATGAAGTGTAGGTACCCTGTGTCAATGCTCTCTGAGACTCTCCTAAGGCTGGAAGGGAAATCACCTGCTCCGTCAGGCGCCGCCGGCGACTTGTCCCGCGCGGTGCAGTTCTTACCCCCTAGCCCCAACAAGGAGACCAAAGGCGGGGCCAGAGCAGTTCCCTTCTGGAGGATGACATGGTGGCCATTTTTGAAGAGGGCAATTTGCCCGTACAAAGGCGGGGTTTCTCTCCTCATTTTCAAATATACCCGCGTTTTGAACCGGCTCCTCCGGCGGCCATTTTTGTTTTGGGTAGAGAGGCATGACTGACTTGTTCCCTTATTGTCCGCTAGAGGTCCGGAACATTTCGGCATTTATTCCTGAAAGATTCCAGGATTTCCTTCCCTGCCTTATTTCCTCGTCACCAGGAGCCCCACCTGGAAATCCTATAGATTTCCCTTTCCTCTTCCTTGTCTTTCCGGTCCTTCTTCAATCTCTGTGGGTCACCGACTGGATGTGGTGTCTCCTATTGCAAGATCTAAAGATCTCCCCCATATTCCAGCATGTGTTCGATCTGGCTTCAAGCCCTGCCACCCAGTCAGCTCTTGGGGTCTCACTTCCAGGACCTTATGTGTCCCCTTTGTCCCTTATAGATGTCTTCCCAAGATTAACGTGGCTTACAGGGTCTTTAGCAGGTGATGAACATTAAATGCTTGAAGTGAGGATAGAACTGAACCCGGGTCCAAGACAGCCTGCAGATCCTCTGCAGCCACAGTGTCCTCTTGCCTACGCTGGCAGGGCTAATAATCTAGAAGAGACAGGGCAGCTATACACCAGGACCCAGTAAGTAAGTCCTCAGCTTCTGCTTTCTCTTCCTGCTACCTCAGCTTCCCCACACTGCTCCTCACCATAGGCTCCCTCCTCCCCAACAGGGTGGGTGACTGCTGAGAAGGAGAAGGAAGGAGGAGAGGGAGGGGCAGGCTTGGCTTCTCCCATAAAAGTACTGTTGCTGCCAGACTGGCGCTGTGAGGGTTAATAAGAGGTAGGTGACAGCCACTTTGAACTCTTGCCAAGCAGGCCTCTGGAAAGGAACCAATGGTCTCCCCCATCAGCCCCAGGCTCCTGCCTGCTCTCCCTTCTGGGTCCCCTTTCCCCCTCCCCTTTACCCATTGCACAATACAGATGACTGTTTATTCCTTACCACCCCCATTCCCGGAACCTACAGGTTTCCTCAGCAGAGCTGCCTCTTGTTCTAACCCAGACCCCTGCATACCCAAGGCTCTACCCTTCCTCTCCCATCTCCCATTCTTGCATGGTTTGCTACTGGGTGTAGCTAGATAGCAGAAAAGATAACCCTGAACTCTCAGGGAATAACAATGCCAAAGATTTCTAGGGGGAACTTCTCTATTCCTAACTCAGACTCTGGGGAGACCTAACTCTGTGCAGCTGGAGTCAGGTTCTGGGGCCTCAGAACAGAATGTGGGCAGAGGGAAGGAACTGCTACAGACTAAAATGTCAGGTAGCACTTCCATGAATCTCTAAAATGGTGGTCCTAAACCTTCCAAAGGCTCAGGCCCTTTAATACAGTCCCTTGTGTTATGGTTACCCCCGACCATAAAGTTATTTTTACTACTACTTCATGAGTGTAATTTTTATTGTTACGAATCACATTGTAGGGGTTGGGGATTTAGCTCAGTGGTAGAACACTCGCCTAGCAAGCGCAAGGCCCTGGGTTCCGTCCTCAGCTCTAAAAAAAAACGAATCACATTGTAAATGTCTGTGTTTTCTGATGGTCTTAGGTGACCCCAATGAAAGGGCCCTTTGATTCTCAAGGGGTTTGCGACCAACAGGTTGAGAACCATTGCTCCAGAAAACCATCTGTTAGATATACACAGCTAATGTGGCCTTGCCCTTAGTTCCTGGTTTCCGGTCCCCTAAATTCTTATTTTCTCTCCTTCCCCAAGGTGGGAGCCAACTTCACTGAGTACTGCTTCAAGCCCCTGTAAGGAAGGCAAGTGTTGCTTGCCTCTTCTCTCCTCTTCCCTTAGGTGACTTTTGTAGGCTGCAGGGTATCCTCGACTGAAAAAGACTAGGAGCCTATGCTGTAAATAACTCTGACTTATAATTCCCCAGGCCCCTGTCTCAGAAGCTGGAATTGGGGTTGAGTTCAGCATCAAGAGGTTCCCGGCATTAGAAACAACGAAAGAACCAGAAGGCTCATGTCTGGGAGTGCACTCATCAGGCACTCAAATAAGGAAGGAGACACTTGGAAAAACGGGTGTGGGGGGAGTGTCCCCAGCTCTGGCTTGAGGTCAGAAAGGACTCTCTGGGCAGCAGGCAGCATGCCCGGTCCTCCCACACCTTCCTCCTTTCTCAGAAGAGCCTGCATGGGTGGGTGGGGCTCTGCCGTGCAGCATGGGGGCCTATTTAAGGCGCTCTGGTCCACCACATTGCTTACTGCAGATCCAGCCCTAGGGATGCCAGAGAAGAGGCTTTGTGGGTAAGTCCTGCTCCTCTCCCGGGACTCAGCAGGGGAGGGTGATTCCTGAGTGGCTGCTTTTGCTGTCCCTCTCCAGGGACAGTGCCTGGCTGTCACTTTAATTCTCCGGCAAATGGAAGCACAGCTCAGGGAAGTTTTCCTCCCCATTCAGCCATCCCCAACTCAAGATCTCTGTCCAATCGGGAGCCTTTCCAGGGGCTGACACTCCTAAGCTACTGTCTTGGAGACCCCACCCCACCCCACACGCAGCCGAGGAAGCTTTTTCAACTGCAGATATGTGCAGATATGTCATCAGGTGTAAATTTTGGCTTTTCCCCCAGTCCCTCAGCCCTCTAGCCCCTATACTTGGCCCATCAAGAGCACATCTGGGCAGGCAACACCCAGCCCCTGCCAACCTCTGTGCCCCTCCCTTCATGCTCTTGTCTTCTAGCTGTGGGATCCCATTTCTCAGCTCCAAGCTCAGCACCCACCAGAGAGAGTGGGCAGTATTCCGAGCTCTCGGGCTATACTGAGTCTCAACATGTCCATGTTAGGGTGTGGAGAACATTTATAGAAGGGGGACCAAGGAGATGGTTCAAGGTACTTACCACAAAACTTGACACCCTGAAGCCCACATGGTGGAATTGAAAAAAAAAGATCTGATCTCACATGCCCTCTGTGCGTGTGTATGTATGTTTGACATCCACAGAAGAGAGCTCTGAAGGGCGGGCAGCATCCAGGCTGAGAGAACTTTGGCCACCTGGCCCTGAGAACTGAATTCCATAGGCTGTGAACTCTAGCAGACGCCCTAGGGACTCAGTTCTGGTGCCTGGCTGTGCTACACCATCGATACCAACGGTTTAGGAAACCAGATAGCTCTTTCTCACAGCTGTCCAGCAGGCGCTCCTGGAGACTCCTTGGCCAAACCTTTTGTTTGCTTGTTTAATTCTGGTTCTTTGAGATGGGGTTTCTCTGCGTAGCTCTGGATGTCCTGGAACTTGCTTTGTAGACCAAGCTGGCCTTAGACTCACAGATCTGCCTTCCCTTGCCTCCCAAGTGCTGGGATTAAAGGCATTAGCCACCACCTCCAGGGTCCAAACATTATTAATAACACTAACTTGGGGATACTCTTCTGCTCAAAGGCTTAAATGGCTTCCCAATCAAATCTCTCCTTGTGTGTGTGGGGGGAGGGGGTATAGGCTCTGAGACAGGATACCTATATAACTTAGAATACCTATAAAACCCAGCATACCTACATAAGCAGAATATCTACGTCACCCAGGGTACCTATCTAACCAAGAATAACCTTGAACTACCTCTTCCTGCCTCTACCTCCCAAATGTTTACAGACATGCTCCACTCTCTCAGCCCTCCATCTGTGTGCTGTCAGTCCTCCAGGATGACGTCCACTTAGCTCTCAGGGCAAATCTTCATTGCTATCTTGTCAGTGATAACTGCTGCTTTCTCCTCCTGCGGCCCTGCCTTCGCTCTTGCTGCATCCTGCTCAGCCCTTCCTGGGTTACCTCATCCCCATCACCATCTGTCCATCCATCCACTGTCCGTCCATCTGTCACAGTCCTATCTGTCCTTTAAAACTTCCTTCGACTTCCCAACAGTGCATGGACTCCCCACATTCCTCCCCAGTGGGGTTGATTCATAAGCCCTTCACCCCGGTAGGTATCTCACCCAGGGTTCTGCACAGCACAGTTCCCCAACAAACATCCCTTGCATTTCATTGCGTGTCTCGTATAGGAAGAGGAAGTTTGACCTCGAGATTGAAATCAATCAGATTACACTCTCTTGTAGCCTCAGATGAGCTGTTGGATTCATATAGGACTGTGTCAGGCTGACCTGTGTGTAAATGGGAATACTAATTATATCCACATCAGAGTTTTGTGAGCACGCACTTTAGTGAGTTGGTAACTGTCTGCACAGGGATTTAGTATCTTACGCAGCACACAGAGAGCCCCCAGGATACACGGGAGACATTGGCTCCTGTTCCTTGGAAAATATATTTACTCAGTGTGTGTGTGTGTGTGTGTGTGTGTGTGTGTGTGTGTGTGTGTGTGTTGCGGCGGCGGGGTAGTGTATGCATGCTATGGTGTGCTTGTGGAGTCAGAAGAAAACTTGAGGGAATTGGTTCTCTCCTGTCATTGTGGGTCCCAGGGAGTGAACTCAGGTCACCAGGCTAGACCTCAAGCGCTCTACTGGCTGAACCATCTTGTTAGTGCCTTGTTGGCTTTTGTCTTTAAGTAGCATGGGTTCGACGGAAAGGACAGTTGCCGAGTGAAGTTGGCATTGAGATTTACCTGCCAGGGGGTTGGGGATTTAGCTCAGTGGTAGAGCGCTTGCCTAGCAAGCGCAAGGCCCTGGGTTCGGTCCCCAGCTCCGGAAAAAAAAAAAAGAAAGAGATTTACCTGCCAGGCCTTCCCACGTGATGGTCCCCAGACCTGATCCTGCAAGGGCAGGAGATGCGGGTCTGAGGATCGGGGATAGTTTGGTCAGGTCCTCCTGGGAGCTGAGAGTTCTGCATTCCCACCTATGGACCTGAACTTGCATGACTACCTTCTTGTAACCCTGGAGTCCTGACAGAGTGTGAACTGGGGCAAGGAGCTTTGAAGAACAGATGAACGGCCAGGGGCTACAGCGAATCTCCAACCAAATAAGCCCATGCAGACACAGCTCCGTTACAATATTCATAAGCTGCGCGCCTAGACTGGGCGGATCTGCCCCTGCACTGCTCCACTCCCCAGCAATGAGATCCTTGATTGGGGGGATCTACCCCTGCACTGCTCTACTCCCCAGCAATGAGATCCTTGATTGGGGGGATCTACCCCTGCACTGCTCCAATCCCCAGCAATGAGATCCTAGACTGGGCGGATCTACCCCTACACTGCTCCACTCCCCAGCAATGAGATCCTTGCTACTTGTGGCTTCTCGGGGCCACGTGGGTCCGCTCCACATTCCTTCCACCTCCTCTTCCTCTGTCCTTCTTCCTCTCTCTCCCTCTCTTCCCCCACTCTCTAAAATCTCCAGCTCCAGCTTTCCCTTCCTCTGCCCAAGCACAGGCTCTAGGCTTTATCTGGCCAGTTAAAATGGGGAGAAGGTTCACAGGATAACCTGAGTTATCCACTCCTAGTCCAGGAGCCCCTCTTGAGGAAGCAGAATTAACGACGTCAGAACACAGACATCACCAGGACAACCCACAACCATCAGGTCTCAGGCTGTCTGGGTGTTTTATAAGTCCTGTTCTTTGAGAGTTAAGTTCAAAGAAGAGATCAAACAAGGAAGCAATCAGCTCCCTACAGGGCTGGGAGTGGAGTGTACTGATGCTGGACTCTGTGGAGTAGCAACATCTAGCAACATCTGTCTCTAAGAGCCTAACGTAGGGTTCTTCCTCCTTCCATATGCCGGGCATAGGATAGGTAGGAGTAACTTGTGGGAAACCAGGGGTAATTACAGCCACAGGGAGGCATGTTTATGAACAGGGCAGACCAGAAAGGAGGAAAGTTGAAAGACTTCAAGGGTCAGGGCCCAAGAAGATTGAGAAGGAGCAGGACGCACAAAACATGTGTTGAAATGGGGTTCATCACTTATTTTAAACCTCCTTTGTTTCTAAGGGTGATCTGAGCTGGCTGTGCTAACTCATGCCTTTAATCCCAGTACTTGGGAGCCAGACATCTGTGTGTTCTAGGCCAGCCAGGGATGGATAGTGAGATGGGATTCCATGTCATCTTCTCGTATTGGACGGCACTGGGCATACATATAGTGTACATACATGCATTTTGGCAAAACCCTCATACACATGAAGGAAAAATAGAAAAAAATCAAAGGCTGGGCTTTTTATCAAGGACTGTTTGCCTTAGAGCTAACCATCAGAGTTCTTTCCCCAGAATGTACGTAGTGGGAGGAGAGAACCAATTACCAGGCTTTTTTCCCCCTGATTTCTGTAAGTAATATGTGTGTAAATGTAAAAATAGAAAATATCTAGCTATGATAATACACACACACACATCTCCCAGTGCCTAATAGGCAAGTCCTTGTGAATTCAAGGTCAGATTTGTTTACATATTGGAGTTCAGGGTCAGCTAGGGCTTCACAATGAGACAGTCTCAAAAATAAAGGGCTGGAGAGGTGGCTCAGTGGTTAAGAGCACTGACTATTCTTCCAGAAGTCCTAAGTTCAATTCCCAGCAACAACAGGTGGCTCACGACCATCTGTAATGGGGTCTGATTATATACATAAAATAAATACATCTTTAAAAAAAAAAGTGGCATGGGTACGTAGTAATTTGTCTTCGAAACTTCTTTTAAAATGATCTCGGGGCTGGGGATTTAGCTCAGTGGTAGAGCGCTTACCTAGGAAGCGCAAGGCCCTGGGTTCGGTCCCCAGCTCCAAAAAAAAAAACCAAAAAAAAAAAAAAAATGATCTCAGGGCTGGAGAGATGATGGCTCAGGGGTTCAGAGCACTGACTGAGGCTGGAGAGATGGCTCAGCAGTTAAGAGCACCCGACTGCTCTTCCAGAGGTCCTGAGTTCAATTCCCAGCAACCACATGGTGGCGCAGAACCGTTTGTAATGGGATCTGATGCCCTCTTCTGCTGTGTCTGAAGACAGCAGAGGCAGGCAGATCTCTGTGAGTTCAAGTTCAGCTCTGATCTACAGAGCAAGTTTTAGGACAGCCAGGGCTATACAGAGAAACCTTGTCTCAAAAAACCTAGTTAACTAATCAATTAATACTTTAAAATAGCTCTATAAAGTAAAATAAAAATTATATTCCTATTTCTCTCCCAAATCCCTTCCATTATTTTCATTTTTAAAAAAAATTTTACTTTTTTATTGTTGTTTCTTTCAAGACAAGGTTTCTCTGTGTAGCCCTGACTGTCCTGGAACTCTCTGTAGACCAGGCTGGCCTTAAACTCAGAGATCACCTGCCTCTGCCTACTGAATGCTGGGATCAAAGGTGTGCCTCAGCACGCCTGGCTATATGCCAAAGGTTTGTTTTGTTTTGACATTTTACTTATTTTTATTCATTTATTTAATGTGTGTGTCCCAATAGGATCTGAATTCCGACCTCAATCCCCATATAAAAAGCAGGGCACAGCGGTGCATGCCTGCGACCACTGGGCATAGGAAGAGGAAGAGGAAGGAGACAGCTCCCTCTAGTACTAGCCTGTTAGCAAGCCCCTAGGAGAAACCTTGTATCAAAAAACAAGCTGGGGGCTGGAGAGATGGCTCAGTAGTTAAAAGCACTGACTGCTCTTCCAGAGGTCCTGAGTTCAAATCCCAGCAACCACATGGTGGTTCACAACCATCTGTAATGAGATTCGATGCCCTCTTCTGGTGTGTCTGAAGACAGCTACAATATACTTACATATAATAAATAAATAAATCTTTAAAAACAAAACAAAACAAGCTGGGCTGAGGAGTGGGGCCTGTACAGATGGCTTGCCCTGGTGCATAGTAGTGCTCTTCCAGAGGTGGCTCACAACTAATTCCAGGGGGCATCTAACAACACCTCTGTATCCTCAGGCATCTGCAATCTACACTCACACACAAACACATAATTAAAGAATAATTAAATTAATTCTTTGTTTTTTGGTTTTTCGAGGCAGGGTTTCTCTGTCCTGGAACTTTCTCTGTGGACCAGGCTGGTCTCGAACTCACAGAGATCCACTGCCTTTGCCTCCTGAGGGCTGGGATTAAAGGTGTGTGCCAATTAAATCTTAATAAGGTTGACGCTGATGGTGTGTACCTGTGCACACAGGAACAGGCACACACATGCAGAGAGTGGTGAGACAAGGAAGGACATATTAACTAAGTCAACACTTACACACACACACACACACACACACACACACACACACACACACACGATAGAGTCTGGCTCTGGCTCTGAACTCAGATCAGTAGTAGATCTGTATCCTCCTAACTCTGGTTCATGAATGCTAGGATTAAAGGGGTGCTCTACCCAGCCCATCAACAACACTATATTGAAATACCGAATTTTCCAGATGTATTTAGGAGAAAAAGACCAGTCAGGTGTGGTGCCCATGTGTGCTCCCCTACTCCATCTTGGGACCAACCTCCATCTTGAAGAAAAGCATGAGAAACTTGACCTGCAGCAGAACCCAGGCTGTACCGGAGTACCAGGAAGGACCCCACAGCTTGTCCTTGACCCAGAGTTACTCCCTAGCTACTTCCTAGCAACAGTCAATCAAAGATTAGTCTGGTTGTATCAGATGTACTTCCAGACCATCTGTGATTGTTCATGGTCTTGTTTCAGAACACCCAGCTGTCCGCTTACAATAGACATTCAGTTAGATACTTGCCAGGGCCAACCCTCTCACTTACTCCCATTCCCTGAGACACCTTGTCCTGCTGAGGGTTGGAGCCTTCCCTTCCCATCCTGCTGTGTCAGGGTTGGGTTGTATAAAGGGACCCTAACGCTGTTACATCAGAAGCAGCTCCTTGCTGGTCTTTTGGGGTTCATGAACACTTCCTGCCACAACAGGCTTAAGCAGGAGTATTACAACCAGTTTGAGGTCAGTCAGTTAAATAGCAAGACCTTCTTTATCTGAAAATTAATTAAAGGTTTAATAAAAACTGGGAATAAAGGCATCGTGGTGCACACCTTTAACTCCAGCACTTGGGAGGCAGTGCTGGGGTGGCTGAGTTCGAGGCCAGCCTGGTCTACAGAGAGGGTTCCAGGACAGCCAGGGTGATACAGAGAAGCCCTGTAGTAAGATTCTGGAATTGTGTAATTTTTAGAAACACAGAGCTACTATAAGAATTTTTGTCTTAATCCCAGATGTGGAATATGGGACTGCTTCAGACTGTCCTCAGCAGGTGACAGATTTGCCAAGTGCTCTAGCAGGGGAATGATTTTTGTCAGGGGCAGACGGTTTCTGCAGTTGTGCAGTGTTTGGAATTCTGGGAACTTTTCAGAATATATATACATATACATACATATATATTTATATTTATATTTATATGCGTGCTAGCACCCAAGTGATGTGGTGAGTCCAGGGAAAAAGAAGAAACAAGAAGATCAGATATCCTGACAATGAAGATCAAACTTGCGTTAAGGAACTCAAAGCTCCTAATCAGCAGGAAGTAGTCTAAGGACACAGTTGTAGTTCCTTTTCTTTCTATCCTTTCTTCTCTCCTAATGTTAGGGGCTTGAAAGGGTAGGAAAAGTGTGGGAGGAAAAAAAGAACCCACAAAGTAGCCAAAGACAAGCTACAAAGACCTGTCTCAACAAACAAACAAACAAACAAACGAACAAACAGGAGGACATTCAGGCTGGGCATGGTAGTGCACACCTTTAATCCCAGCACTCTAGAGGCAAAGACAGGTGGTTTCTCTGAGTTCGAGGTCAGCCTGATCTAGAGAGTTAGTTCCAGGACAGCCAGGGGTACAGAGAGAAACCCTGTCTGGAAAAACCAAAAGAACAAAACGAATGACATCCCTCTGAACATCTAATCTTATATGTTTTACAGATGTGATAGTTAAGGGGTTCAGAGAAGCTAAGGACACGTGGCTTGAAAAAAACGTCAGAAGCTCTAACCCTAGTTATCTCATAGGCGACGTTTCCCACATATCAAAACTACCCTAGGTCTTCAGATGACGTTTGGAGAGTGAATCCAGGCCGGCAACTCTAAAAGATTGTCCACTGCCCACTGTGGAGGTGCTACTTAAGAGCAGGCCCTGGGAGTCAGGCTACAAACAGAGCAAAGACTCACATTACACAGATGGCAAAATGCCCACTTCTCTATCTTGCAGTGGATGCTGGACTTCAGTCGTCCGTTTACTTCCTTTTCCAAGCTGGAGACTGCTGTGGCTCCCTCTGCTTTGTGAAGAGGGGAGTTGTGGTGCAAGGGAGAGAGAAAGGCAAGTGGGAGCCACACAGAGGGATAAGGAGGGGAGAAGCAGCAGTCCAGACACTGCTTTCACTTCAAGACCCTCTGGACCGAGCACCTTTCTCTCCCTGCCCGGTCCAGCAACAACTCAAGGGAAATCAAATACAGACTTGGGGAGCGCGCACCTACATGACGCGCTGAGACGCTCATTTTGGTCCTAGCTTTTTCTTCCGGCGGCTACGCTGCACCGCCTCCGGAGCGGCCGGGCGGTCCCCGCTGTCCCCATCGTCGCCGCTGGCTGGCCTGCGCACCACGCGCCGGGCCACCTTGTATTCGGGCTCGCCCACGCGCGGCTCGGCCCGCAGCAAGAACTGGCCGCCGCGCTGGGTGACGCGCACGTCGGTGCGTGGGTAGGTGCCGTAGACGCGCCGCAAGTCGCGGCGCACGGCGTCCGGCAGCGGTAGGGGCGGCCCCCGCATGCGCTCCACGCGGCCCCAGCGCAGCTGCAGCTGCAGGCTGCTGCCTTCCGGCCACGCGGCTTCGCGCGCTGGCCGGGATGGCGCGGACAAGCCGGAGGCGGGGAACGACGAGCCAGGGGCTGCGGCACCCAGCAGCGGGAAGGCCCACCAGGGTGGCGTGGAGAAGGCGAGGGCCGGGCCCGTACCATGGAAGCAGTGGAGTTCTCGCGGCGCCGTGCTCAGGCCCACCGGCCGGCTGCAGAAGTTGTGGGTCTGGATGGGTGGCAGCAGCAGAGGGGCGGGCAGGTAGGTGTAGGTGAGGGTCTGCAGCCGAGGCAGGAAACCCTCTCCGGGCGGCAGGCAGACGTAGGAGTACATGACCTGGAACTCAGATGACGAGCATTTTTACTGGGTCCAGACCTGTGGTGGATGGGTATGGATACATAATTTCTAGCAAGCACCCGTCACTGGTTCCCCCCACCCTGGCTCTTGCCTGGCTCGTGCTTTGTGAAACATTTTCTGGGTCAGAGATTCTGCTTCCCACCTCCTCATCAATTATTCCCGGGCTGGGGATGTAGGTCTGTTAATAAAGAATCTGACATACATAAATCCCTGGGTTCGGTCTCCAGCACCACATAAACGGGTGTGGTGGCTCCTGTCTGTAATCCCAGGACTCCTAGAGGCAGAAAGACCTGAAATTCAGTCATCCTGTTTGAGAACAGCCAGGGCTACCGATTGCAAAACAATCAATCTGTCAGCATTCCCTTTAGGCTCCGCCCCACAGTTACCTGGCAATAGCCAGGTATGCCTGACTCACTATAAAAGGGACTGCTTGCCCCTCTCCTCACTCTCATGCTTGCACTCTTCCCCCTCTCTCCTCATTTCCCTCTCCCTCTCTCTCTCACCTCAGGGGGAAGGGATGCCTTAGCGTGAGCCCACAGAGGCAACCCCCACCCCCACCCCGCGATGCCGCTCCTCTACCAAACATAACCCTGGCTTCTTTTCTATTTTATAAAACACAGCACAGTTCCTCCCCACGCTTTTTTTTTTTTTTTTTTTTTTTTCTTTTTTTCGGAGCTGGGGACCGAACCCAAGGCCTTGCGCTTGCTAGGCAAGCGCTCTACCACTGAGCTAAATCCCCAACCCCCCTCCCCACGCTTTTGAGCCCCCGGCCCTTATTGTCTTTCCCCTTTTAACTTGCCTCCTTCAGCCTAATGGGATTGTTTTCCAGCCTTTGGGAGTGCCAGAACAGTCCAGAACGGAGCTTCTCCACACTGCTTTGCAGTTCTGTTTCCCACTTCCATGCCCAGCCTCAGCCACACCTCTGTTACTAGGCAGAGAGAAACACCTCGAGCTGGCTTGGAGCCGGCCAATCTGTCCTAGGTAGAAACTAAAGTACAGTGGCTCCAAGCTAGAGGCAGCTGCTGCTTGAGCTCACAGACATCATTCTCTAGACCGCTGAACACTTCCCACCTCTTTTAAGCCCTGGCACCTCCATGGTGACTCTCAGCCGCCTGCAACTCCACTTCCAGGGGATCTGGTCTCTAAGGGCTCCTACATGCATTCATGGAAGCAAACTTATGAATAAGATAAATACCAAATCATAAAAGAACGTTCTGGATTTCATACGAACTCAATGGAATCAATTATAAGGACTTCAAACACGAAAGAGGTCCAGAGTCATACGGATGCCATCCAGAAAACACTACCCACCTTCGTTGGCTTCATAGATGGAGGGGGGTATCAGGAGCAAGGAGTACAGGCAGTGTCTGGAAATCAGAAATCGTGAGGCAGTAGATTCAACCACAAAAGCCTGCAGTGGGGACCCGAGTCCAACCAACACCTTCCTGTTAGCCAGTGGGGCCCATTTCCGACTTCCAGCCTCCATAACAGTTAGGTTTGTCTTGTTCTAAGCCGTTTTCAGTTTATGTTCCACCAAAAGGACTCGTCTTTATATAACATGAGTTCTGTAACTTTACCCTCTGGAACCAGCATCTCTGGAATGTTCAGGATTAGCCCTGGGTTGATCTCCCCCCATCAGGACTGGGCATAGTTTCTACTGTTTCTACTTCCTCAGGGAATCTAGCCTCACCTGGTTGGTGAAAGACACGTGCATGATGGACCAAGCTCAAGCCAGGACTGAGAAGGCGAAGAACCTGCGCTTTATACTGGTGTCGTCACGCTTCGCTGGTCCAGGGAGTTTTTAGGTACAGGGAGGGACCAACCATGGGTTGGTGTTCATTCATCATTCTAGAAAGAGCCTTCATATTTTGGGAATGCTACACTTTCTTCTCTTAAAAATACTTAATTTTATGTGTATGCGTGTGTGCCTGGGTATATATCCGTCCACCGTGTATGTGCAGGAGCCCACGGAGGTCTGAAAAGGAAGGGGTTCAGTCCCTTGGGACTGGAGTTACTGATGGATGGTCATAAGCTGTCATGTGGGTGCTGGGAACTGAACACGGATCCTCCTGAAGGACAGGTAGTGCTCTTAATTGCCAAACTAGCTCTCCAGTGCCCTTCCTCTCCTTTTGAGACAGTGTCTAGCTGTGCAGTGCTGGCTGGCCTGGAACTCTATATCTATATGTGTATATGCATACTTATGTTCTGTCTGTCTCTCTGTGTCTCTGTCTCTGTCTCTGTCTCTCTCTCTCTCGTGTGTGTGTGTGTGTGTGTGTGTGTGTGTGTGTGTGTGTGTATGGGAGTGTGGCCTGGGAGGCCAGAAGAGTGTCTGATGCCCCTGAAGCTGGAGTTTCAGTCAGATGTGAGCCATTTGATGTGGGTGTGGAGAACTCAATTCTTCCTGCAGGAAGCGCTCTCAGTTACTGAGCTATCTCTCCAGCCCCATTTGAAGATTTATCTTCTTAGTTACATGAGTGTAGATGGCCAGGGAGGCCAAAAGACAGTGTCATATTCCCTGGATCTGAGGTTCCAGGCAAAAGCTGCCTGATATGGGTTGTAGGGAGAAAACAGGTCCTCTGTAAGAGCCCCAGACTGCCCTGTTTGTTTGTTTGTTTATTTATTATTTTTGATGTAATAAGCAAAGGTGAGGTTTATTACAGAGATCTATTACGGGGATGGCCGGGTCGACACGTATCCTGCGCAGGAGACAGAGGTGTCGACATATTTATTTATTTATTTTTTTTGGTTCTTTTTTTCGGAACTGGGGACCGAACCCAGGGCCTTGCCCTTCCTAGGCAAGCGCTCTACCACTGAGCTAAATCCCCAACCCCGCACTCCCGCACTGTTTATTTTTTAAGACAGGGTTTCTCTGTGTAGCTCTGGTTGTCCTGGAATGAGCTCTGTAGACCAGGCTGGCCTCAAACTCAGAGTGCCAGGATCCAAGCAATACACCACCATGCCCTGCTGAAGCACAAACTCTTAACTCTCGAGCCATCTCTCCAGCACCCTGTTTTCTTGTGAAGGAAACATTTTCCTCAAGACAGAAATCTGAAAGAATCGGGTTGGGGGTGTGGGGTGTGGGAAGGCCTTAGTCACTGAATCCACAGTCAAAGATGACATGAAGCTCAGAGACAGAAATAATGGTGTGTGAGTCACGGTCTTTACAGTTACCCAGACCATTACATTCCTTTTTGTGTAAGCTGGTTTGAATGCCCCATTGTTCCTTCCACCCCACCCCAATGATACACACTTTAGTATTTTCTCAGTGTCTTGTGAAACATTTGAGAATACAACAACCTTAGTTTTGGTCAGGAAGCCTCATGATCAAAGCCTCACTAGTGGGCAAAGTAGAAGCCCTGGGAGAAATGGCCCAATAGCCAAGAACAGGAACGGGGAGCTCTTAGAGAACAGGAGAATATGGTATCACCTAGGACAGAGAGGGAGGAAGCCTAGCTTAGGAGAGAATTTCTTTCATTCTTTTTTAAAAAGTATTTATTTTATGGATGTGAATACACTGTTGCTATCTTCAGACACACCAGAAGAGGGCGTCGGATCCCATTACAGATGGTTGTGAGCCACCATGTGGTTGCTGGGAATTGAACTCAGGGCCTCTGGAAGAGCAGTCAGTGCTCTTAACCCCTGAGCTATCTCTCCAGCCCCCAGGAGAGAATTTCAAGGACACTACTTGTATATCATTCCCCTTAGGTTCAAGGACTGGAGGAGTCTAGCAGGGGATTTGGCCTCCAGCGCCACAGTATTGCAGCAGCTGATGACTGTCTCCAGCATGTGAAGGCTATGGGCCAGAGTGTAACTGTAGGGCATGAAGCTCAGTAAGAAGGAATCAAGGTCTTCCCTGCTGGGCCACTTTTCAGAGCTGGTCTTGCCAGCTCTTCCCGTCCTACCATTCTGTCGCCAAGGTTGGTTAAGGAAAGACTCGAGGTGTGCTTTGAGGTGAAAGTACACTGAGCAGAGACGGAAAGGCTGGAGGAAAGCTGTAATAGATGTACAAAGGTCTGAGTACTGATTTTTGGTCCTCTTCACACAGCCAGGAGAACATCCATGGAGAGAAGTGGTGGGCATGGGAGAGGAGAAATGACCATATTCTGATAAGGACTATATTCTAGAGCAGGGGAGGGGAGCGTTAATGATTGTTAAAATCTAGAATAAAGTGTATATATCTAAAGAGATAAATATGTGGCTTAGGCAGGGTAAGCAGGTTGTACTTGACCTGACTGAAGCCATCTTGGATTGTAACTGATGATTGTTCTAGAAAGTTTTTCCCAATAGTTTCTCAGCACATTAAAACAGATGAGCCATTATAATGGCATGTAGAGCTTTACAACCAGACCCTGGTGCCAGCAATGTGCATGTGCATGAGCCAGAGACTTGGTTTAGTGATAAAAGAACATTTACTCTTGAAGAGGATCCAAGTTCAACTTCTAGCACCAACATGGTGGCTCACAACTATAACTTCTGTCCCATGAGATCTGATGCCCTCTTCTGCCTTCTATGGGGAGTAGGCATGAACATGATATATACACATACATGCAGATAAAACACTCATACAGTAATAAAATAAATAGAAAAAATGTTTTTAAAGATATAGCTGGATGACAGTGGCTTATACCTTTAGTCACAGAGTTCAGGAGACAGAGGCTGGCAGATTTCTGAGTTCATGGCCAGCCTGGTCTACAAAGCAAGTTTCAGGACAGCCAGGGCTACACAGAATAACCCTGTCTCAAAAATAAGCAAAAAAACAAAAAGAAAAAAAATGAGAATCAAGAAAGAGCAGGACTGGAGAGATGGCTCAGCGGTTAAGAGCACAGACTGCCCTTCCAGGGTCCTGAGTTCAAACCCCAGCAACCACATGGTGGCTCACAACCATCTTTGATGGGTTTCAACGCCCTCTTCTGGTGTGTCTGACAGTGTACTCACATATATAAAATAAATTTTAAAAAAATTTAAAAAAAGGAGCAAAGAAAGAAAGAGCAGGGATATTCTGATCAGGATGAAGTGACTTTTGTCCTAACCAATATACATTCACACACTGGATGGGTCGAGTGGGATTGGTGCTATCTTCATGTATGTAAGCCCTGGAATAAATTTCACCCTGCAAATCTTGTATCTGCTTATTTTTCTTCCATCTCAAAGCACCTTGGAACATGTCTTTATTTTTTTGAACAGGCTTATTCCAGAACAGGGCATAGAAGGGTAGAGAAGGGCTTGGAGGAGGAGAGAAAGGGGAAAATCTAGTAGAATGTAGGTGTGCTGGGTCATTGTCTGTGGGATCCCTGAGGACTCTCTAGCACTGGGTTGAACAGGGTCTTGTGGGCTCATTCGCTGTGACGACAACCTATTGCTATGTTGTCACAAAGTAAAAAGGGAGTGATATTCCTGCTGCACAAAAATGACCAGCCACAAAAAGTCAGTAGTGCCTAACCTCTAGGATGTTCAGCTGCCGGGTGGAAACAGTCTTACTGAGCTCCTGAAACTATGTAGCCAGTGACGGTGTTGGACTGATGCCTCCGTCTGCCAAGTGCTACGACTACAGGTATGTCCACAGCCACAGTCACTTTATCCAACACTGAGGACTGAACCAGACACTCAGGTACGCTCAGCAAGAATTCTTCCAAACTTAGCTACACTCCTAGCCCCCTGCTTTCTTTTCTTTCTTTCTTGACAGGGTCCAGCTCTGCAGCCTTGGGTGGTCTCGCTGCCTCCAGCTTCCTACAGATGGGCGTCAGCTTGTTCAGCTCTTTCTCTCCTTGTTTGCCTATGAAATCCCGGTAAGCAACGGAGGGAGCTGTTTCAACAAAACGGAAGGTCCCTTAGTAGAGAAGTCAAGAGGCACTCCTTGCCTTTAGCTCAGGGTAGGGAAGCTGAGCAGGTGGGCAGTGTGTCCTATTTAATTGCTTAGAAACTGGACTGAGCCGTACAAACTTGATTTTAAAGGTCTAGCAAGTACAGAAGAGGAAAGACTCCCCTGGGACTCAGGAGAAGTCAGGTCTAGCCTGGTTGGTCAGGTCTAGCCTGGTTGGTCATCTGGTTGTATGAAATTTGTTGAAGACTGAGCATGCGCTGGGCATCTTTTCTTTTTCTTTTTCTTTTTCTTTTTTTGGAGCTGGGGACCGAACCCAGGGCCTTGAGCTTGCTAGGCAAGCGCTCTACCACTGAGCTAAATCCCCAACCCCTGGGCTGGGCATCTTTAACCCCAGCACTTAGAGGCAGAGGCAGGAGGGATTTCTGTGAGTTCAAGACCAGTCTGGGCAGCTAGTGCTGTTAAACAGAGAAACGTAGTAACAAACAAACAAACAAACAAACAAGCAGTAATTCATTGACTTTCTCTGAACTTCAGGGTTTTTGATTGGTTGGTTGACTGGTTTTTGAGATGGAGTTTCTCTGTGTAACCCTGGCTGTCTTGGAACTTGCTTTGTGGACCAGGCTGGACTTGAAAGCAGAAATCCACCTGTCTCTGCCTCCCTAGTGCCTAGATTAAAGGCGTGTGCAGCCGCCACCAGCACCCAGTGGTTATTTTCATCTGTCAGTGGAAATAACAGCATCTACTTCCCATGTATAATTTGAGGAAGAGGCATTTGGAGCCGAGCACCCATCCTGCAAGGAACATAATAGTGGGTGGCCGAGTACTTCTTTTATTTGTGTGTCCCCAGCCCTGTTTTTGATTTTAGTTTGAGATAGGGCTTACGTTGCCCAGATTGGCTTTAATTCACTCTGCGGTAGCCTAGCCTTCTGTATGGTAAGAATTACAAACTATGCCTTTAATCTCAGCACTCAGAAAGCAGAGATTAGCAGATCTTTGTGAGTTCGAGGCCAGCCTGGTCTACATAGCGAGTTCCAGAAGAGCCAGAGCTATATGGAGAAACCCTGTCTTATAAAACATACAACAACAGCAAAAGGAATTTCAGAAAGGCACAACCAGGCACGACTTCCTCCTCTAATTCTTATCACTGCCACTACAAAGAGGTTGGGCTGCGTGGGTTGTGGGTTGATGTCCGAGTGCCTGTGTCTAACATCTCCTGCCCTGGCTCCCAATTCCTCTGATTTCTCATGCCCACAGTTCAAGCAGGGCTTCGCGCTCGCAAGGCTCACAATCCAGCCGTAGGGTAATCCCTGCTAAATTCTCATCTTCTGAAATTAGGATCAGGGAAGGGGAGGGGAAACTCCCCAAGAGAAACTTGATTTGAGCTGAAATGACAGTTTTCGTGGAGGTAAAAGAAAGGAGATCTGGAATCCAGGCAACCTGCCCCTGCTGGCTGATGCCCGTTTTCTTTTGGGTCCCTCAGGGAAAGAGCCCATGACAAACATGGCAGCGACAGCCTCAGGCGCGGTCACCTGCCTGAGCTATCGGGAGAGCCATGCGGAACCAATAGCGGGAAGGGGCGGGGGGAGAGACGGGGAAGCCCTGGGCTGCTAGCGCGCAGGCGCACTGGCTGGCACCTGGCTCCCCCGCAGCCGCGGAATAAGCAATCGTCTGCCAGGATTGCGGTGAGCTGCTGGCCCGCGGCCCGGGACCTCTTTGGTCCCGGAGGAGCCGGCGGGACCCGGGGCCCGGGGCCCGATCTGATACAGAGGACCAGGCCGAGGGTGGGGCGGGAATGCGTTTTGGTGTTTGAGTCATTGGGACAGTTTGCGCGGTTCCTTGAGGTGTCAGATTATCGATTGGAAAATTCTGGGGTCAGGAGGAGTTGGGACCAAGAGGCAAGCGTAGAATCCCCGCAGAAGGGCTCTGTTGGGGTAAGGAAAGGGGATGCACTGTCCAGGTTGCCCCCTGAGGAATCTGAGTTCGTGGATGCAATGGTTCAGGCCAGGATTCACTCACTGACCTAGTGGCCCTTAACCCTGGTGGCGCAGTAGAACCACTGGGGAAGCTTTAAAAGATTCTGTTGAGCATCACCTCCAGAGATCCCAATTTTAGTGTTCTGAGTGAGGTCCGAGCCTAGGTGTTCTAGAATAGCTAGCTCTTCAGGTGATTTTAATGTGCAAACGAAATGAAAACCACTACACGTTTCTGAGTAGAAAGCTCCTGAGTTGATAACCAGTTCCTCAGGGACTTAGAAGTGGCCTGCGATTCTGAGGTGAGTCCACTTTCGTGCCACCAGAAAATCCTGTGAAAGACCAAGAAAATCCCTCTTGCAATGGGCGAAAAGCCCCAATTTTCCATCCGAGGGTAAACCTGTTAACTTGGGGTAGGGAGTAGGGCTCCTCCAACAGCTCTCCTGGGGCTCCATCATGCTCTGGAGAGACTCAACGGGGTGTGATGAAGTAGAGCAAACAATCCAGTCAGCTGCTTGCTGAGAAAAGGACACACCTAGTATTTGCTTTGTTATTATGACTAGAAATTCCACCTGCTCATTTGATACCCCCAGGATAGACAGGAAACAGATTTGCTTTTTCCACAGATGTGGGCATATAAGCTTTTTGGTTACTTGAGGATAACGTTCAGCCTTGACCCAGGCACTGCTGATACAAATTACTTAGTAGAGTTGCCTCCTGTGGGCTCTACAGGATCCCTCCTCCTGAGAGTCTTCCTTCCAGGCCCAGCCTGACACTTCTT
Source organism: Rattus norvegicus (assembly GCF_021556685.1). NCBI lineage: Eukaryota > Metazoa > Chordata > Mammalia > Rodentia > Muridae > Rattus > Rattus norvegicus. Next base: position 258,553,765 of record NC_141534.1, read on the forward strand.
GGTTTCCTCCCCCAACTGTACTCACAGTCTGTTGCTGCGGTTGGCCAGTCTTTCCTGTTATTAATCTCCCAGAAACCTTGGAGAGTGAACTGCTAGGGAGAGATCTTTAAGTAGCCCCGGAGCGCTCCTCAACAGAGAAATGCTTCTTATCTCCTACCCTCAGCTGGTGTGCCTTCCATCTTGATAGATTTATTTATTATACACAAGTACTCTGTTGTTGTCTTCAGACACACCAGAAGAGAGCATCAGATCTCATTACAGATGATTTGAACCACCATGTGGTTGCTGGGATTTGAACTCGGAACCTCTGGAAGAGCAGTCAGTGCTCTTAACCACTGAGCCATCTCTCCAGCCCATCTTGATAGAATCTTGTTGGAGGCTTACAAACCCCCATTTTAGTCTGGCCCCTTTTACTGCCTGGGCCACATTCTGCCCGTATTGTTTTCTTAACTTGATGCTTCATCCTTGGTGACAGTGTTATAAATGTTACTGCTGGCTTTTACCAATACTCTCCTCTGTACATCCTGTGACTGTCCTCTGTAAGGCAGAGGACGCCCACATTGGCCTCTTTGAGACAATGGACTCAGCAGGTGTTAATTGAGCAGAGCTTGGAGGAGGGAGCTGCAGCAGGACTAGCCCTGCCTTGCTCCTAAGGAGCTTGTGAGCCGGTAGGAAAGAAGGAAAGCATTTGTTCTCTGGATACAGAGGGACTCAAGAAGGTCGACAGTACCTGACTGGGTGAACCTGGAGGGTATGAGGACCCTGGGCTTTGAGGGAGCAAGACTTGATACAATCATGGAAGTGGGTGTGCAGTGAAGTGAGAAGGGCTGAGGTTTGTAGGCAGAACCGATTTTGAACCTTGGTTCCGGCACCTCATAGCTTGCGACTGTGGGCCATGTAGATGGGAACAGTCATTGCACTGTGAAGGGTTCACATCCCTGGGTGTGGAAGCCACGCCTGTCCTAAAGGTCTCACAGCCAGCACACAGTCACATCCAGGGCTTCCGGATGGAAGGCAGCACGTGAGCCGAATGCAGAGGTGGCATTTAAGACAGAATTTGGGGGATGACACATGGGAAGGTCTGGGATGTCAAAGCAGTGAGAGGCGTCCATGTTGAATGCTTAGCCGGGTGTGGTGGCATACACCTGGCCTTCCAGCACTGGGGAGGCAGGAGGATTGCCATAGTTTGAGGCCAGCTGGCCCTTGTCACAAAGATTTATATATTAGTCAGAGGGGTCCCTAACTGATTTTTTTTAAAAAAATGATGTATGTCATGTGTGTGTGCATTTGTCCATACATGTTTGCGTTTAAGGACACGCCTGCACAAGGGACAGTGAGTGTGTAGAAGGCAGAGGACAACCTCAGGTGTTGGTCCTCGCCTTCTAGTCTTTGAAAACGACTTTTTAAATTTTTTTAAAGGATTTATTTACCTATTATATATAAGTACACTGTAGCTGTCCTCAGACACACCAGAAGAGGGCATCAGATCTCATTACAGATGGTTGTGAGCCACCATGTGGTTGCTGGGATTTGAACTCAGGACCTCTGGAAGAACAGTCAGTGCTCTTAACCACTGAGCCATCTCTTCATCCCTCCCCCCCCCTTTTTTAACCTTTCATTTTTATATGGGTTCCATGGATCCCGTGTACGTCTTAGGGCTTGCATAGCAAGTGTTTTTACACTCTAAGCCATATCCCCAACTCCCAGCCAATTTTTAAAGGTCATGAAACTCAGCAAGAGCTATTGTTTATGGATAGTCTTGTATGTCCTGGGCCCTGTGCTTGGTGCTTGGTTAAATTTGAGCCCCACTTTAACCTCTCCACTGGCCCAGGGAAAGGAAGTAGCTGGCCCAAGGCCAACACCTCGGAGGTTCCCAGGACTGCCTCCAGCGCTTGTGCAAGGTGAAGTGTGTACAGGAGTGGGCAGCTCGGTTGCAGGTTACAGCTTATGCAAAGAGGACAGTGTGGGCTCCGTGGCATTCCTTGGCGAGGCTTCTGTTCTCGTGTGAAGTGGGTTGAGAGTAGGAAGGGCAGAGGAGGAAGGCTGTTTGCTGCTGGAGTAGGACGTGGAGACACACAGTCTGGCAAGCACCATCACACCCTCCTCTTCCAGCAAATCCAGTGCTGGCTCGCCTGTATGGAGAGCCTCTACCTGAGATCTGGGATAGGGCCTTATCTATGGAGTTCATCCTCAGTGTTCGAGTTGGCAGGCTTCCTCTCTCTTTTTTTTTATTATTTATTTCTTTATTATATATGAGTACATTGTCCTCAGACACACCAGAAAAGGGCATCAGATCCCATTACAGATGGTTGTGAGCCACCATGTGGTTGCTGGGATTTGAACTCAGGACCTCTGGAAGAACAGTCAGTGCTCTTAACCACTGAGCTGTCTCTCCAGCCCCGGCAGGCTTCCTCTCTGCTCTTCCTCTGTCCCAAGTTTTTCCTCCACTTCTTTTACTTCAGAAAGGAGCCTGGATATCCCACCAGCCCTGACCCAATCTTTAAGAGAAAGCTGGTCTTGGGATAGAGACAGGCAAATTTCTGCAAGCTTCAGGCCATCCTGGTCTAAAGTAACAGGTCGCATAGTGAGAGCCGTCTCGAGAAGGACAAAGCTGGTTTGTAAGCACCTGCCTTGTGCCTAGCATGGTGCGCTGGGTTTCCTGAGTGTTAGTTTAGTGCTTGCTATGTTCTTGTACAGACTGCCTTTATTCCCCTGTCTTGCAGGCTCAGTAAATGACTAGATCAAGATACATCTGTGGGAGGAAGCAGTGATTTGAACCCTTACCTTTTCTAATGGCAAAAACCATTTAACACCACCCACCCTTCAAGGGCTTCTACCTTCTCTTCAGCATGGGTTTGAGAAGCCAACACATGGAGACGAGGTTCACCTTCTTGGGTGATAAGGGCCAGTCACCAAGGAGTGGCTTCGATAAAGGCTATGGATTTGAACAGAGGAACTCTGAGGGTAGTGGGGTGACTGTCTTAGCTACTGTCTTGTCGCTGTGCAGAGACACCATGACTAAGACAACACTTATAAAGAAAGCATTTAACTTGGACTTACAGTTTTAGATGGTTAGTCCATTATCATCATGGCAGGGAGCATGGCGGCGTGCAGGCAGGCATTGGAGCAATAGCTGAGACCTGCATCCTGGTCCACAGGCAGAGAGAGAGACACACACACACAGAGAGAGAGAGACAGAGAGAGAGAGAGAGAGAGACAGAGAGACAGAGAGACAGAGAGACACACAGAGAGAGACAGAGACACACAGAGAGACAGAGACACACAGAGAGAGACACACAGAGAGAGACAGAGAGAGAGACAAAGAGAGAGACAGACAGAGACAGAGAGACACACAGAGAGACAGAGAGACACACAGAGAGACAGAGAGACACACAGAGAGACAGAGAGACACACAGAGAGACAGAGAGAGACAAAGAGAGAGAGAGACAGAGACAGACCGAGAGACCATGGACTTGGCAAGGGCTTTTGAAACATCTGAGCCAAACCCCAGTGACACTCTGCCTCCAACAAGTCACACTTGCTGATCCTTTTAAACCTTTTAAACAGTTCTACTCCCTGTTAGCTGAGCATTCAAATATATGAGTCTATGGGGACCATTATTATTCAAACCACCACTGAAGTGGAAACTTACGCCTTCTTTGTAAAGTCGGTTGGATGGTGTTTTGCTGAGGCAAACACGTATAGGAACATTTAGCTGCAGTGGACACAGGTGTGAAAGGCTAAGGCCGACACATGAAGGAATGTTTCGCTGACACAGGTGAAAGGATGTTGTGCTGAAGCAAGCACGTGAAAGGTATATTGGTCCCTCTTACATCGTGCAGTTCAGCTGCATTTGTCAGGACTCCACAGAGAGAAACGCGCCAACAAATGTCTGGTGGCGTGCTGCAGTTTCTTGCCGCTTGGGCTGATTGGCAGAGTGATGTCAGCTGAGACAGATGCGTGTGCCGAGGCAAGACCCATGGAGGATGTGTGATGTTTGGAGGGTATATCTAAACCCTCCTGCTTTAGCTGCCTGAGTATCTGGAATTACAGGCTTATGCCAGCAGTCCCTACAGAGAGTGAGAAGTCTGGACTCTAGGCTAGCTCTTGGAATGGCAGGTGCAGACTAGAATGATTCTGTTCATGGAAAGAACCAGCAAGCACAAAAGCCTTGTCAGAGGAAAGGGAGGCTGGGCTGGGAGTGGCTACATTGTAGAGACCTGCAGGCATGGTGGGGAGGCAGGGAGCTGGGTCTTGGGAAGGATAGCTCTTGAAGACTTTGTTCTTTTTGTTGGACTAGGGCAGAGGGCAAACAGGATATGACTGATGGGGGTAGTTTGCAACCTCTGACCATGCAGCCTCGGGAAGAAGTCAGAGAATCTCTGGGAGTCACCCTCAGTGTCACTAAGCTACCATAACAGATGACACCAACTAATGGCTTAAAGCAACTGAATATTTGCTCATGGCTAGAGGGTAAAAGTCCACATTTAAGGCCTGAGCAGAGTCCTGTTTCCGCTGGAAGCTCTGGGGAAGAGTCCTTCCTTCTCTGTCTAGCGTTTGGAAGTCCACTGGTGATGTCAGCACCCCTTGGCTTGTGGCTGTGTTATAGCAGCTTCAGACTTCATCCTCACATGGCCATCCTGCTTGATTTGATGTCTTAGTGTGGGTTACTGTTACTATTAGTTTTGGGTTACTTTTGCTGTGATGAAACATTGCTGTGATGAAATACCATGGCTGAAAAAGCAAGTTGGGGAGGAAAAGGTTTAGTGGGCGTACACTTGCACATCCATAGTCCATCGCTTGAAGGAAGTCAGGACAGGAACTGAAACAGAGAAGAGAACCAGGAGACAAGAACTGAGGCAGAGCCCATGAGGGGTGCTGCTTACAGCCTGGGCTGCCTGGTCTACTTGGTGAGCCAGGCTAGCCAAGTTACATAGTGAGTCCTAATCTCAAAACTAAGAGAGAAAAAAGGACAAGATATGATCATACACTGATTCTGGGCGCCTCCCCAAGGGCGTATGTGCAGAGGTGTGCTTGTCAGCAGCATGTATAAGCAGCAGTCATACAGAGAGACTTAAGAACAAACACTATGGGCTGGAGAGATGGCTCAGTGGTTAAGAGCACTGACTGCTCTTCCAGAGGTCCTGAGTTCAAATCCCAGCAACCACATGGTGGCTCACAACCATCTGTAATAAGATCTGATGCCCTCTTCTGGTGTGCCTGAAGACAGCTACAGTGTACTACTCATATACATAAAATAAATAATTCTAAAAAATAAAGACCATCATTATGATGTTATTTAAAAAAAAAAAAAGACCACTGACTGCTCTTCCAGAGGTCCTGAGTTCAAATCCCAGCAACCACATGGTAGCTCACAACCATCTGTAATAAGATCTGATGCCCTCTTCTGGTGTGTCTGAAGACAGCTACAGTGTACTCATATACAATAAATGAATAAATCTTTAAAAAAAAAAAAGAACAAACACTATGAGAGTGTATAGAAGCTGGGGGTGTAGCTCAGTGGTGGAGCCCTAGTCTAGCATCTACAAGGCCCTGGGTTCTATCCCGGGCAAAGAGGTGGGAGATGAGAACCCATGAGTAAGACCCTACTTGGACACAGCATCTGTGCATTTGAAACCAAATTAAGATGGAGTCATATTGAACTGGTGTGGCCAGTCCCTTAGTAAAATGAAAACTGATTATCAAGTGTGCTTGCTAGCTAGTTTTATGTCAACCTGACACAAGCTAGAGTTATCACAAGCTAGGATGGAAGCTAAATTGAGAAACGCCTCAAAAAGATGGCTCTAGGGGTTGGAGATTTAGCTCAGTGGTAGAGCGCTTGCCTAGCAAGCACAAGGCCCTGGGTTCGGTTCCCAGCTCCGAAAAAAAGAACAAAAAAAAAAAAAAAAAAGATGGCTCTAAGGCATTTTCTTTTTTTCTTTTCTTTAAAAGGTATATTTTTTTATTTCATGAATGTGAGTACACTGTTGCTCTCTTCAGACACCAGAAGAGGGCATCGGATCCCACCTCAGATGGTTGTGAGCCACCATGTGGTTGCTGGGAATTGAACTCAGGACCTCTGGAAGAGTAGTCAGTGCTTTTAACCCCTGAGCCATCTCTCCAGCCCCTATAAAGCATTTTCTTCATTAGTGATTGATGGGGGATGGTGCAGTCTCTTGTGGGTGGTGCCATCCCTGGTCTGGTGGTCCTGGGTCCTATAAGAAAACAGACTGAGCAAGCCATGAGGAGCCTGGGACTTACTGTGTAGACCACACTGACATGGGACTTGAAGATTGGCCTGCTCTGCTTCCTAAGTGCTGGGATCAAAAGCATACACCACCACAGCCAGTCGTTTCTTGTTCTTTTGTTGCACGGTTGTTGTTTTGAACAGCGTCTCAATATGTAGCCCTGGCTGTCCTGGGACTCACTGTGTAGACCAGGCTGGCCTTGAGCTCATAGAGGTCTACCAGCCGTGGCCTCTTACATGCTGGGGTCAAAGGTGTGTACCACCATGCCTAGTCTCGAATTTTGCTCTTACAGAGTAGACTTCTCACAGACTTTTCCCGTCTTCCCCAGTGGTGCACATCAATCTGATTTTGGAGGTCAATTAGAAAGGCTTTAGCATCAGATAAACCTGGATTCAAGAAAGGGAAACATTTATATGATTTGATGAGAAACCAGGGAATATATGAAGTCTGGATTCAAATCTATTGCTTTTTCTGCTATGTGACATTGGCTGAGGTCCTCAGTATTTTTAAATTTGAGTTGTTCTATAAGATCATAACAGTGCTTCCTAGGGATTTTGTAAAGCTAATAATCATACCAATGTGCACTGATTTGACACCTCTCTCAGTAGGGTTTCAGCAGGTAACCAAGGCCAGCCTGAACTGTGCAGCCCAGGCTGACTATCTTGGCCTCCCTGGTGCTGGGATTAGAGGTGTGTGTCCTCATGCCTGGCTCACAGAGCATTTTCTAATGGGCTTTCCCCAAATTTATCTGGTCTTTCACATAATGATTCCCTTTGGCCAGTTTTAAGAAACCAAGGTTAATCTTTTTTTTTTTTTTTTCAGAGCTGGGGACCGAGCTCACAGCCTTGCGCTTGCTAGGCAAGAGCTCTACCACTGAGCTAAATCCCCAACCCCACCAAGGTTAATCTTATCGGTGCTGCCTACCCTGTAAGCACACGGTGCCCAAAGCCATAAGGTCACAGTTAGATCATTTAGGTTGGACAGCATGCTAAGTATCCAGTCTGAGGAGGTATCCCGGCCCAGTACTTGGATGCCTGCCCTCTCTTCCCATCTCTGTTTCCCCCAGCGTTTCCAGCGTATCTCCCTTGGATGTTCCTGTCGTACTTCACTGGTAATTCACCAGCTTCGTCTCTTCACAAAGGAAGTGAGTTTAGGAAACGATTATTTTTCACTGTCAGGGGTCAAATGTAGGAGCTAGACTAGAAGGCAGTGACAGAGCTTCAGACCCCAGCCAGGAGCGAGTTATTCGTTTTATGGGGTGTTGAGGGTCCCAGAGCTAGATTGAGAGAGTTAGCTCTCACCCTCATGGCTCAATGACTTCTTCTTCCCCAGAGACGAGGATGGTCGGAGTGGCAATGGGGCTGAGGCACCACCTGCAGCCATGGGGCTAGACTGGCCCCCAGCCTGGCTGTTGGGCCTGCCCACAGCCGTGGTGTATGGCTCCTTGGCTTTCTTCACCACCATTCTGCATAATGTGTTTCTGCTGTACTACGTGGACACCTTTGTCTCGGTGTATAAGATCAACAAAGTGTCCTTCTGGGTTGGAGAGGTAGGATGAACATGGGGCAGTTAGCACAGGTGGGAGACTGGGCATGGGGTTTCCAGGCAGACAGAAGGTGCTGGGTCCTGTCCCAGTGTTAGGCTCTTGGGGCAGGCTGGGCTGTTTAGCAAGACTCAGCCAGGAAAGCCAGTAGGGTCCTAAGGACTCTTCCGGAGGATTCTAGAAGCACTTCCAGGCCACTGCCTTAGGTCCCCACTGTATGTTCACATATAATATACCCATATGCATCAGTCAGCTGGATACACACTTACCAGCTAGCTGCCTTGGGTCGCTGGAGTTCGATGTGCGTACCAGCCATGAGAGGGGGTTTGGCAGAGGAGCATGAACAAAAGCTTGCTGGCAGGAAGCAAGTGCCATCTTTGGGGAGGGTGCATGGACTGGAGCTTGGGAGTCCTGTACACCCCACCTGCCCACCTCTCTCTCTTCTTGCAGACTGTATTTCTCCTCTGGAATAGCTTCAATGACCCCCTCTTCGGTTGGCTCAGTGACCGCCGGTTCCTCAGCTCCCAGCCCCGGTGTGTCTTAGGGAATGGTATACATCACTGCCCTAACTGCCCTAGTCCTGTTCTGATGATCCCCGAATGAAGGATCATATATGGGCGTCGAGGGGGATGCCGGTTGTGGTCTGGGCATGGCCCAACCAGGGGAAGGGGTTGACCCTAGTGTGACATGTGGGGCTCCTCACGGGTCTACCACATATTTCCCCTGTTTCTTAGGCATTCCCTCTCTTTCCCTGTTTGGGTCCCTTTCTACCCCCAGCCCCGAGAATCAGTATCCCATAGCCCTTTAGTCATGGTAACGCAGTGAGGCTGAGGAGAGGGCCTGTGACTGGGTAAGCTGTGCTTCTGAAGGCTCCGATCAGGAAACTCAGGGTATATCTAGGTGTGAATTCCTCCATTTCTTTTGGGCCCAGCCAGGGGAACTAGGGCCTGCTCTGGCTTAAAGGTTACCTCCTAACTCCGTCCTCTCCCTGACAGGTCAGGAGCAGGGCTCTCCTCCAGAGATGTGGTGCTGACCCGGGTGCGGGCTCTGGGTTGGCACGGGCCACTGCTGGCACTGTCCTTCCTGGCATTCTGGGTGCCCTGGGCCCCTGCTGGCTTACAGTTCTTACTGTGCCTGTGCCTTTATGATGGCTTCCTGACACTCGTGGACCTCCACCATCATGCCTTGCTGGCCGACCTGGCGCTCTCGGCCCATGACCGCACCCACCTCAACTTTTACTGCTCCCTCTTCAGTGCAGCTGGCGCCATGTCTGTCTTTGCCTCCTACGCCTTTTGGAACAAGGAGGACTTCTCCTCCTTCCGTGCCTTCTGTGTGGTACTAGCTGCTGGCTCTGGGCTGGGCTTTTTGGGGGCCACACAATTGTTGAAGCGGCGGATTGAGGCGACCAGAAAGGACAGGGGTTGCCCGGGCCTGGTCATGGATGGTGGGTAAGTGACACTAGCCTTGGCTCCCTACGGTCGGAACTTGGTTTTAATGCCCACTCCTGGCCTACTCTGGTGGAACCCCACGTCGTCCCTTCCTCTCTGTCCACAGCGTGTGTGAAGAGGAGCCGCTGGTGGGTGGTGAGGAAGCAGGCAGCATTACCTTGGGTCAGTATCTCCGGCAACTGGCACACCACCAAAACTTCCTGTGGTTCGTGGGCATGGACCTGGTACAGGTATGGGGAATCACTCCTCACCCCTCCTTCAAGGGTATTCAAGAGCTGGAAGTGTGGGAAGTCAGGAGACCTAGGTTCTAGGACCACTTTCTGTGTTCCATACTCCCTTGTGTCATTGCTGCCCGCCCCCGCCCCCCCCCACTCTCCCCGCCCCTCCACTCTCCCCGCCCCCCCACTCTCCCCGCCCCTCCACTCTCCCCACCCCCCACCCCCATGCCCCTCCTCCCCCCACTCCGTTCCTACAGTGCCTAGAACTGTAGAATCCAGGGCCTTGTATATTATTAGGGAATCACCCTACAACTGAGCTAGCCACACCCCTGCCTCTCACTGTGAGCTTAGGTAGGTTTCAGCCTCCAAGGTCAGGCCTGTCTTCACTCATAATAAGACTGAAGAATCTTTTTTTTTTTTTTTTATATGTCTTCTTTCATGTGTATGGGTATTTTGCCTGAATGTCTGTCTGTGTACAAGTGTGTGCCTGGTACCCAGGGAGGCTAAAAGAGGCTGTGAGATCCCCCGGAACTAGAGTTAAGAAGGCTGTGAGCCACCATGAGAGTTCAGGGAATTGATCCTGGGGCCTTTGGAAGAGCAGCCAGTGCTCCTAATCACTGAGCCATCTCTCCACCCCCGAAACAATCTTTTTTTCTTTTTCTTTTTTAACGTTAAGAGCCACATTTAAAACATAGGTAGGGTTGGGGGTTTAACTCAGTGGTAAAGTGCTTGCCTAGCACGCGCAAGGCTCTGGGTTCGATCCCCGCTCCGAAAAAAAAAGAAAAGAAAACATAGGTATATAAGTTAGCCAGACATGAAATTTATTTATTTATTTATTTATTTATTTATTTATTTATTTATTATAAGTACACTTAGCTGTCTTCACCAGGAGAGGACATTAGATCCCATTACAGGTGGTTGTGATCCACCATGTGGTTGCTGGGATTTGAACTCCGGACCTCTGGAAGAGCAGTCAGTGCTCTTAACCACTGAGCCATCATCTCTCCAGCCTTAGCCAGACTTGAAAATAAATTATGTTTATACCATGAAAATTTAACAATTGTTCTATTTGCTGATTTTACCATGCCTTCAATCTAAAATTCCATAGGCCAAAAGGGATAGTCGTTTAGGTTTGTTTGGGCATACTCCATGTTTGGTGGCATGGGCCAGTGTTCACTCTTGCTCTGAGGACCAGGGCTACTGCTCCCCTGCTGGTCTGTGAACTGTCCTGTCGTCCGTCCCCCTCCCCCTCGCCCCCTCCCCCTCACCCCCTCCCCCTCTCTCCCTCCTCCCTACCCCCCCTGTGTCCTGCAGGTGTTTCACTGCCACTTCAACAGTAACTTCTTCCCCCTCTTCCTGGAGCACTTGCTGTCGGACCACATCTCTCTCTCCACTGGCTCCTTCCTGTTGGGTGAGTAGTGCCCCTGGCCAGCAGCTCTCACGTGCTGTCCCCAGGTCTGTTCTTGGGTGGAGGTTAGTGGGCCTCACTTCAGTCAGGAGTGATGGTGACACCAAGAGGCAGAGTGACAAAGTGCAACGCCAGGTGGATTCGCTGTGTTTTTGAATCTTTCTGAGTCACTCAATTTTTTGTTTGTTTGTTTCTTTTCTTTTTTCCTTTGAGACAGTGTTTCTTTGTGTAGTCTTGACTGTTGTGGATTTTGCTCTACAAACCATGCCTCAGACTCACAGAGATCCGCCTCCCTCTGCCTCCTGAGTGCTAGAGGGATTAAAGTGTGCGTCACCACAGCCCAGCTTTTTTTTTTTTTTTTTGTTTCCCACCACTCTCAGTTGTCGGTGCAGGGTAACAATGACACAGCAGCCCTGTCTCCACATGAGTGTGTTTATCATCTGCCTTATCATCTGCCGTTTGTGTGGAGAGAGCGTGGATGCATACACGCCGGGGTACACATCTGGAGGTCAAAGGACAACTTTCAGGAAATGGTTCTTTCCTTCCACCATGTGGGACCCAGGGATTAAACTCAGGTTGTCTGGCTTGGCGGCAAGCTCATAACCTGCTGGGCCACTCACTGACCCCGAAGCCCTTTTCTTTCCTGTGCTCGCCTCCTAATTGACACAGTATGACAGCTCTTTGCATAGCATTTACATGGTACTGAATATTATAATCAAGACATCGATTACACCGGGCTTGATGACACCTGTAATCTCAGCATTACTGAAACTGAGGCAGGAATGAGGAGTGTTTGATGCCCTCCTGGGTCTAATAAACAAACAGTATCAACAATAAAGGAAAAGCCCTCAAACTGCAAATAATTTTTTAAAGGAATAACAAAAAAAGATAATTTAAAGTCTGTGGGGGGGAGGTTGAGGACGTAGTGCAGTTGGTAGAGCCTGGATAGTTCTGCCTGGCTGGACCCAGCACCATGTGAACATGGCTGGTGGTTCACATCTATAACTGACGAACTTGGGAGGTGTGGTTAGGACCAGAAATTCAAGTTTAGCCTAGGCTACATAGCAAGTTTGAGGCTAGCCCTGCATATATTAACATTTTTATTTTAATAAGAGTTGGAACATGGCAATGTAGGTCTTTAGTCCCAGCACCCAGAAGAAAGAAGCAGACTTCTGTGAGTTTGAGGCCAGCCTGGTCTACATTATGAGTTTCAAACCAGCCAGGGCTACAGACTGAGATCCTGTACAAAACAAAAACAAAATAAAACAAAATAGGCTGAGTGTCATTACATGCTCTTAATCCCAGCACTGGGAGGCAAAGGAGGTGCATTTCTGTGAGTTTGAGGATAGCCTGGTCTACAGAGTGAGTTCCAGGATAGCCAGGGCTACATAGAGAGAGACCCTGTCTCAAACAAACAAACGAGTTTAAGGCGGTGTAGAGCTACATGACACTAAATTGAAAAACAAATAAAAGTATATGGGAGTATGTATACAGACCCTATGCAGATATGATTTCATTCTATATCAAGGTCTTGAAAATCCATGGACTTTGCTATCCATGAGGGCTACTGGAGTGTTGACTCCATGATCCCAAGGGACTAAATACCTACCCTGAAGGACTTGTGGAAATTACTGTGTGAAAAGCAAACTGGAGATGACTCAGTGGTTAGGAACCCTGGCTGCTCTTCCAGAGGCCCCGGGTTTGATTTGCATTTACCTACATGGCTGCTCAGAGCTGTCTGTAACTCCAGTTCCAAGGGATCCAGTGCCCTCTTCTGGCCTCTGCACAGATATACACGCACACATAAAATAAAAATTAAGGTATGATAATCAAGTGCGAAAAGTACAGACATTGTCAGTTTGCCAGAAATGCAAATGGTGATTCCAATTATTACAACGTCAGTTGCCGACCGCCGTTGAGGCTGTGGCATTGCTCCTGAAGAAGTGGGGCCCTCTTCCCTCCCCAGGCATCTCCTATGTTGCTCCTCATCTCAACAACCTGTACTTCCTGCCCCTGTGCCGGCGCTGGGGTGTCTATGCGGTGGTGCGGGGGCTTCTCCTGCTCAAGCTGAGCCTAAGCCTCCTCATGCTGCTGGCTGGCCCAGACCACCCTGGCCTGCTTTGCTTCTTCATTGCCAGGTATGCCCCGCCTACCCTTGCCCCCACACCTCCGTGTCCACTCGTTTTTACTCTCGCTTCTTTCTCGCTCTGGGCAGCAACCGTGTCTTCACCGAGGGTACCTGTAAGCTGCTGACCCTCGTGGTCACTGACCTGGTGGATGAGGACCTGGTGCTGAACCATCGGAAGCAGGCAGCCTCGGCGCTTCTCTTTGGCATGGTCGCCCTGGTAACCAAACCCGGCCAGACCTTTGCCCCACTGCTGGGCACCTGGCTGCTCTGCTTCTACACAGGTGAGGCTTGTGGTGCACAGCTTGCTTGTACCAGCTCTGGGTCTAGTGACGGGGACAGAAGGCTGTGCCTAGGCTTGTGCTGCCTTGGGATGCTAAGCCTTGCTGGCCCACCCCTTCGTTTTTTCCTAAGTGAAACGATTCATTCAACAAATCAGCGTAGACCTGTGTAGGCTGGGCCCTGTGGTGTAAGGGAAGTGACGTGGTAAGGCTTATGAAATCTTAGCTGTCTTGGAGCTTAGATTCTAGATGGGCGTTGGTGGTGCACACCTTGAATCCTAGCATTCAGAAGGCAGAGGCAGACAGATCTGTGAGTCTGAGGCCAGCCTGGTACAGAGTGAATTCCAGTATAGCCAGGGCTACATAGAGAAACCCTGTCTTAGGAGAATTTTTAGACAGGGGGAGGGGTAGATAGGGCGACATATGGAAGCTGTTTGGAGAATCAGAGACTGGGACGAGATGTGTCTGATCGGTGTTTAGAAGAAGTATTATTTGCTCAGGCTGCCCTGAGCAGTGCGTACAAATCAGTGTGGTCAGTAGCTTGGAGATGTTAGGGACACTGTGACAGAGGCTGTGGAAGCTTAGACTAGGGAGGGGGCAGGTGGGTGCATTGGGAACTGAGGTGACACATAAGCATGGGTGTCAGGACGTGACAGCTGAGGACTGAGAGACATGAGATGTGGTGGTGTCTCTCTGAGAGAGGAAGGAGGTGAGAAAAGGGTTCGAGGCCAGCCTGGTCTACAGAGTAAGTCCCAGGCCAGCCAGGGTTACACAGAGAAACCCTGTCTCAAAAAGCAAATGAGACTGGAGAGATGGCTCAGTAGTTAAGAGCCCTGGCTGCTCTTCCAGAGGTCCTGAGTTCAATTCCCAGAGCCCACATGGTGGCTCACAACTGTTGGTAACTCCAGTTCCAGGGGACCTGACAACCTCAATCCTATGCACATAAAATTAAAGATTAAAGGAGAGAGAGAGAAAAAGCAAACCAAACAAACATAAAAAGGGATGTTCTAGGAGTTGGCGAGATGGAAGAGACCTGTAATTCTGACTCTAGGAGACGGAGGCAGGAGAATGAGGAGCTCAAGGTTACCCTCAGCCACACAGCGACTGAGAACAACCTAGGGTTCATGGTGCTGTCTCGGCAAACGTGCTGGGATGTAGCGCAGCTGGAAGAGCACTTGCCAAGTGTGTATGAAGCCGTGAGTTTAGCTCTGGAACCATGCAACTAGCTGTGGTGATGGACACCTGCAATCCCAGCACTCAGGAAGTGGAGGCAGCAGATCAGACGGCTGATGTCATCCTTGAGTACATAAGGAGTTTAGAGCTAATTTGAACTATGTACCCTGACAGGAGGAAGAGGAGCAGGAAGGAGGGGAAGCAGCAGCAGCAGCAGCAGCAGCAGCAGCAGCAGCCAGATGTGGTGGTACATGCCTTTAATTCCAGAACTTGGGAGGCAGAGTCAGGAAGGGAATTCTGTGAATTTGAGGCCAATTTGGTCTATATAGTAAGTTCCAGGACAGCCAGGATTACTAGAGAGACTCTGTCTCAAAAAAATGTTTTTCAGGGTTGGGGATTTAGCTCAGTGGTAGAGCGCTTGCCTAGGAAGCGCAAGGCCCTGGGTTTGGTCCCCAGCTCCGAAAAAAAAGAACCAAAAAAAAAAATGTTTTTCAATAAAATGTAGACGATAGATTTGTGGTTAGGAATTGTGGCATTTACTTATGACAGCTACTCGTTAAGCCAACAGTGACAGTTCAAAAAGAAGTTTTTGTTTTGTTTTGTTTTTGTATTTTGAGACAGGGTTTCTGTGTATAGACCTGGCTGTCCTGGAACTCGCTCTGTAGACCAGGCTGGCCTCAAACTCATAGAGATCCACCTGCCTCTGCCTCCTGAGTGCTGGCGTGCACCACCATACCTGGCCTGTCTTAAATTTTAGTTGTTTAGGATACCTGTACTGGTTGGGGTGTCCTTCTTGGGGCGTTGGAGGCTGCTGGGCTGACTCTGCTCTTGTGTGCTCTTGCCCTAGGTCATGACCTTTTTCAGCAGCCCCCAGTGACTTCTGTGGGGAGTGTGCAGCCATGGCCAGAGCCGCCAGCCCCAGCCCCAGTGCAGGCTCCCACACTGCGCCAAGGCTGCTTCTACCTGCTGGTCCTCGTCCCCATCATCTGTGCACTGCTGCAGCTCTTCACCTGGTCCCAGTTCACACTGCATGGGAGACGCCTACGTATGGTCAAGGCCCAGCGTCAGAACCTAGCTCAGATCCATACCCTGAACATTAAGATGGTGTGAGACGTCTGGCAGGGCCACTGTGCTGAGATCATTCATTGCCCTAGTCCCAGCAGTAGCCTCTCTTGCCAGCTAGCATCCTGCTTCCTCACCACCTCTGGGTTTAAGCCCAGCGAACAGATGATGTCGGGGAGCTCCTAGGGTAGAACCAGGAGCATCACCAAGGTCTGCCCTTCTTTAGTCACATGACTCAGCTTGTGCAAGGGCTGGGCGTATGTGCTCAGGGACCTGCAGCTCCTGTAGGGCAGGAAGAAAGGACCAGAAAGGGCAGGACTGAGTGCGGTGCCCAGGAGCTGCCTGGGACCCGTAGCTGGGGCTGGCCACTCGGTGGGCTCCAGGGCTTCTGATGCTGTGACTGCCCCCTTTGCCCACTCAGGTGAAGCTGAAAGTGCCACTTGCCTATTCTAGTAGTTTCTCAGAGGGTCCTCTGCTTCAGCTATGCTGGAAGTGGCATGCCCCCTCTACTGCAGGGCTCCCCAAAGCCCAGCAGGCCTCCAAACGCTAAAGAGGCTCATCTCATTTCAAATCAAGTAAAGCCAGCCATTCCGATTCTCTGGGTCTGTGCTGTGTGTGGGAGGCAGGTGGGCAGGGTGTCTGGGGGCTGGGAAACAGGAAAAGTTCCCCAAGATCATTTTCTTAGAGATGTTCGGACACAACCGGAAACTGCAGGCTGAGCCTGGTGATCTGTGCCTATAATCCCAGCATTTGGAAGACTGAGGCAGGATTGCTCCAAGTTCAAAGCTAGCCTAAAAAACAACCAACAGACCAAACAAAAAACCACTGACACCACCACCAAATGAATCCAGCAGACTGCTGGGTGGTCAGGCCTGGGGCCAGTTACTTCAGCTCCTTTCCTACACACCACTGCAGAAGTCCTCAAAAAAGGAGCCCCTGCTAGGCTAGGGGCTCTCGGCCCAGAGTCACCCGAGGAACTTCCAAAACACCAGTACCTGGGTCTTGGCTGAGATTCTGGTTGAATGGGTCTGAACAGTGGTGTGGCCTTTATCCTCTGTGGATTCTGAGGGTCTGCACAGGGGACCAGACTTTGTTGGGCACATGGCCCAGCCAATGAGCGGCAGTTCTCTCAAAGTTACCTTTTTGTTCTGAAAGTCTTTATGAAATGAATCCTAAGACACTCATATTTTATAGTTATTGGGGGAATATAAAGATTTGTTAGGTACCTGGCAACTTAATCTTAGGTATAGGAATTTCTAGTTTTTTTGAGACAAGGTTTCTTAGTGTAGATCAGACTGGCCTCAAGTTCAGAGATCAACTGCTTCTGCGGCCTGAGTATCTAGCTCCCTTAACTTAAAGAGGAATTCCTCACTACACTTATTTGTATAGGTATGTGGACTGGAGGTCAAAGGTCAGCTTGCTGCATGAAGTCAGTTCTGTGTGGGTCCCGGGAGTCGAGCAGATGGACAGGATTGTTGGTACCTGCCTTTATCTGCAGTCATCTCCATAGATCACGTGCTTCGTCTTACATTCCTGAACGGCAGGTGAGGGGTACTGAGGGTTGAAAGAAGGGCTTCATGCTTGCTAGGCAAGTGCTCTGCTACTGAACTGTAAGCCCCAGCTCTCTTTGAGACAGGATCTCAGTAAGTTGTGGAGACTGGCTCAGAACTCTCTCTGTAACCCACACAGTCCTTAAACATGCGAGTCCCCTGCCTTGGTCTCCTGAGTTGATAGGATTATAGGCCTGATTCAAATGTCTTATACAAACGAGTTTTAAGAACCTCCGTTTTAGGCCAGGTGTCGGGGTGCACATCCTTAATCCCAGCACTCAGGAGGCAGATCTTTGTGAGTTCAAGGTCAGCCAGGTCTAAGAGTTCCAGGACAGCCAGAACCCTCAGGACACAGAGAAACCACTTCTCAGAAAAACAATAGCCCTCTGTTCTCAGAGATGAAGTGAGGCTTCACCAGTTTGAGTATACACAGGAATTAAGACTCTGTTATTTTCCCATCCACCTTACAGGTTGGGGTACGGTCTGCATATCACTTTTAGGGAGCTTCCCTTTCTTCCTACCAGGCACTGGTCACACAGAGGTCAGACTGATGTATCTATCGGAACGACTTTATTTAAGTACACTGGGCCCCACCAGGCAATGTGGCTTTGCGAGGCTGTGCAGGGGACAGGCTTGGGCTGAGAGAGGTGAGCTGGCTAAGCGCACTGCAGTCCACGGGCTGCCACATCGATTCCACACACACCAGCTTCGCTTTACATCTGGCAGGGGCCTTTGGTCATAGGATGGTGGAGAGAGAATACTGTCTGGAATCTGGAACTGGGGTGAGACGGCATCACTAGTGAGGGTGCCGTGCACACAGACTCACCCTAGCTTTGTACTGGGTACAAAGGCCCTTGGACCACTTCCGAGGACAAGGCTGGAATCCATCAGATCTTGGCACTTTGGTCTGGCCCCTTCTCTCCCTTCAATCTGACCAACCTCGAAGGGGGCCTCCCTGCCACTTTGACTTAGTCGCCCGGTCAATTAGAGTGGCAAAGGCAACATGGTTAACTGCAGCTTGCTTTGTTTTGAAGGGTCTAGATCTCCAACACACCCCCCTCACAAAGGGCCTCTGCCAAAGAGGGATGCTCCTTCCTGTCTTAGAAAATCCAACCACAACCAGCCTGTTGGCTCCAGGGCAGTGAGCAAGTGGGGCCAGGAGAAAGGAAGAGGCTGGTTGGGGTGCCTTCATGTGCGGCCTCCAATCCCACAGGGTCCTGAGGCCCGTGAATACTGTCAGTTCACTATCAGCAGGGAATGCCAGAGCCCCTGATACTGTGGAAAGCCTGGGTGCTGTAAACATTAGTGTAAGCAAAGGTGACCAGTGGGCAGGAGACAGGAGCCCTCTCTACTCCCTTTACTGAACAAACATGTCAATAAATAAACCGATGGCGATGGTATTGAAACCAAGATGTATGAGAAGCAAACAGCAGGACCTGGAGCCCACAGTCCTTACAGTGTCCCCGAGCCCTGGATGTGGCTGGAGCTTGTAAATCAACCCTGAAGCTATCCCCCATCCTTCCCAAATGCCCAGTGCGGTCCAAATTGCTACCTGGTTCCCAGGTGGATGTGAGTGTACCCTGCTCTCTCCTGAACCCAGTCTTTAACCACTGCTAGAGTGCTTTTTCAGTCTCCCAAACCCAAACTGAACCAAACCAGACAGAACTTAACCCCAGCCCCAGTTCTCGGTGTGATCCAGAGGCATGGGCAGCACAGAATGATGAGCTGGGGAGACAGCAGCTGCCTCTGGCCTCAGGGCACTCGGGTGGAGTGGAGCAGGGCCAGCCCAGCCGAGATTGGCAGCAGCAAGGTCTCTCATGGTAGTAACCATAGTTCCACACAGTCAGCCAAAGGCCTGGCTGAGAAAGGAGTGGGCCTCTGCCAGAGCTCTTCCTGCAAGGGGCCAGTGAGTAGTCAACCCCAGGCCTCAGGCCATCCCCCTCGTGGGTAGTTCAATGTCCTCTCTGGGCCCAGGATTTCTGGGCCACACGGCACTCCATAGTAGTACACACTCATACCATACCCACACACTCACTCATACACACAGGCAGTTCCTCTCAAACACTCCAGCTCAAGAAAGTTTTAAAGTGGAGTTAACTTCAGAGAGAGGTGGTGATGTCGCAACATTAGAAGGTTTTCCTGTGGATGGATCGGGCACCATCTTCTTCATATTCCTTCTTGGAGACCCACATCTTCTTAAAGGTATCCAGGGAGGCAAGGATAGAGCCTCTGCAGTGGAGAAAACCCAGAGAAGCAGTGTGACTGAATGAAATTGTGCAGCCGGTCAATTCCCTGGGGGTGGGACAAGGTAGGATGGTGGGATGGTCAGAGCCTCGCTTCCCATTCTGCTCTTATTCCGTGGGCTACTCACCCAATCCATGTGGAATACAGTCTCTCCTGGGGTGCAGATATCTGCAGAGGGGGACAGGAGAGGAATCTAAGACACCCAGACGCAGTCATCCCTCTGTTACATGTGTGTTCCCAGGTGTGTGGGAGCACATGCACATGAGTGTGTGCATGGAGGCCCAGGGTTGACACCTGGTCTTCCTGGCTCATGCTGGCTCGCCTACCTAGCTAGCTTGCCCTTGGGGACCTTGTCTTTACCTCCCAAAGGCTGCCATTTTAAGAGGTGGCCATGCCTACCTGGCTCTGATGTGAATTCTGGGCATCTGCACTCTGGTCCTGATGCTTACATAGCAAGTGCTGAGCCACCTTCTCAGCCCCACCCTGTCCCTGCCCACTGTCTCACTCTGTCCCTTGGCTGGGTGTAATGGATGTACACCACGCAATAGGCTCTTTGCAGGAGCTGTGGCCAGCCTGACCGTACGTGGGGAGATACACCTATGGCAGGAATTAGATGCCTTCTCTTGGGGCCTGTCCTCTCCACATGAAGCCCTTCAGCAGCCGTTCAGAAGGCAACTGCATTACAGGGGTCCTACCTTGGGGGATGGGAGAGGGCACGGTAACGGTAAGGTCAAGCTGTCAATTCAGTTTTCCTGATAGGCCATGGGGTACTAGTCTGCACTACCTGGAGAGCTTGGGGGAGACCCGGCAGGGGACAGAGCTGCCCTGTCCTGCAAGTCTGTGGAGCCCCGTTGTGCCCGGCCCGGCCTGCAGTGTGCCCTACCCTGATCTTCACATCTTTTGGAGCCAGTTTCTTCACTTCACTCAGTAGCCTGTCCCCAAAACCTACAAAAGAGCAGAGACCCCCAAGTTAACTCTGGGCATCTGATCCCTGTGGGATGAGGATGCTTCCCTAGCAAGGGTCCCAAGAGCAAAGACCAACCTTTGAAGAGGGTAGAACCTCCTGAGAGGACAATGTTGGAAAAGAGCGTCCGCCGTAAATCCATGTCTGACTTCTGGATAGCGAACACCAGCACCTCATGGATACCCTCACTCTCCTCGCCAATCAAGTCAGGCCTGAACAGCAGCTCAGGGGCCCGGAACCTGGAAGGGCCAATCTGTGGGGTAAAGAGCCAGCTCAAGAGGTTGGGCTGGGACTGAGGTCCCTGGAATGGGAACAGAAGAGGCCTTCCTGCCTATCTCTTAGCAATCAGGTGTCTGTGAAGCCCGGGCTAAAGACAAACCTTCTGTGACAAGGGTCTCAAGGAGCAAAGACAGGGCTCCTAGGAACAGACCAAAGAAACCGTTCTGGGGAACTAGGGTGGCGGTTAGGGGGAGTGCTTATCTTACTACTAGCTTTGGAACTTTCTAGCTAAGAGATTTCTGGCATTGACACTCTAGGAAATGTCTTATCAATTGGAGTTCCAGGGAGCAGTGACTTCGCTAATCTGTACCCAGGGATGGTTAGGACAGCAAGCACTACACAAGTACTCCCTAGGGAAGTCCCCATAGAAGCTCTGGGCTGCTGTGTTCTCAGTTCTGCTGGTCAGGCCCTCTCAGGACCTTCTGCTGAGCCCAAAGCTTAGGTGTGAGGGGAAAGGAGAAAAATGTGGTCACTACCTCAATGGTGCTGCCATCGGGCAGGTAGTACTGAGCCTTCTCCGTCTCCAGTGTCTCATCCTTCTGGGGGTTTATGGACAGGTAGCAAGCTCTCTGCAGAATCAGATATGAGTCATGTATGCAGGAAACCTAGTGCACTCTCAGGCAAAGTCCACAGGAGTAGCATGCCTATCTGCAGCGACTGCCTAAAAGTGCTCGCCCACAAGCAGGGACAGGGGTCTGACACACTGTCCTGGGCACACTTAAACCATGAATTCTTGTTCTGCTTTCCTGGTAAGCAAACCTGGGAACTTGGCTCCATAGCTCCCAGGCCTGTGACTGCCTAAGTTTAGCCAGGCTCAGGCACCTTTCTCCTCCTCCCTCTGGTATGGTTCTGGCTTCCCACCAGTTCAGAGGTTTCCCCAAACCATACATGGTAGGAGGGTTTACGTAAGAAGACAAAAGCATTTCAACTTCAACAAGGATGTGATCCTAAACTCAGGGGCAGTGGCCTGTGGGCTGAGGGACTGGAAACAGCTCCTTTCCCACACTCAGGCAGCTTTCAGGAAGGGGAAGGAGCAAGACAGACGAGACAGACGCACACAGGTACCAGGAGGATCCAGAGCCTGACCCAGGACCCAGCAGGAGCATCGTCCTGCTTTACTCTTAGGTTCACTATTCCCCTGCCACCCCTCGGCCACAGGACACCACTCACTTCCTTTATGGCCTTGACAATCTCAAACTCGGAGGAGGAGTGGAAATCGTAGCCCTCCTTTCGTAGGTAGAGGCGGAGGAAGCGTGAGACATCGCGGCCGGCAATGTCAATGCGCATGATGGAGTGAGGCATGGCGAAGCCTTCGTAAATCGGGACTGCATGGGTGACGCCATCCCCAGAATCCAACACCACACCTGTGGTTCTGCCTGTGGCATAACTGAGGCAAAGAGACAATCACTGAACCCCATGCCCTCTAGGAAGAAGTCCACGTGTTAAAGCTCCGGGTCAGGGGAGCTCTGAGCCTTGGTCCACTTTTCTCCTGGGCCCTCTGGCTGGGTCCCTGGGTACTAAGGAGACCTTGAAGTACTGAGTGAGGAGCAAAGCTTCTCCAGCATCCTAAAGGACAGGCCTTCTGGTCTGAGAGCACAGCCTGGTGTTTACAGTCCTGGGGACCTGACCTAAAGGGCAGTTTCGATTCCCAAGAGAAGAGGAGGAAAAAGCATTCAGCGGAGGAGGAAAAGGGGCTGCTTTTCCCTTTCCCTGAGAGCTATGGCTTTCCCATGCTGCCTCTGACGTCAGCCCATAGTTTTAGGTTTTTTTTTTTTTAAAATATCCAAATGGCAGAAATGAGACTCAGGAATAGGGCAAACCCTTACTCAGGCTCAGCATTCAGGGGTCAATAGGTAAAGTCAGCTTGCACACCCAACGTGCCACGGCAACTGCGCCAGCCGAGATTGGATTTAGTCCAGGAATGCTGGCCCAGTGGTATCAGAGATTTCCATTTGTCCAGAGGTTAGAAATTTAAATTTGGATAAGAAATCCTTTATTTTTGTTTTGGGAGGGTGCTGGGGACCATCCCCAGCCCAGGAAATCTCCCAGCCTGCAAATGCTGGCTCATGATTTAAGGAGGTCAAATACATAGTCTGTGTAGGTCATAGGGCACCATCTCAGCAGCTGATGGAGGTAGGCATGAGGCCGGGTGGGCAGCATGGCAGGTGTGGTGCTGTCTGGACCACAGCTATGCCAGCAGCCCTGCAGAACAGCTGGCACGCGGTCCACAGAGTGAATACTGGGATACATTAAGGAACCTTGAGAAGGGCCTCGGCGGTGTGTACCACAGACCTGAACCCCAAACCTGAGAGCAATGGGCACCCACACTTTGCTTTGGTTTATCTGAGGCACTTCGATGTCTAGTTTCAGTAAGAGTTTCTTTTTCTCACTACCTCGGCTCATCTTCCCTGGGGAGAGTGGATGTATTCGGAGGCTTAGGTTATAGAGAGGCCACGCTAGCCGGGCTGCTACTCACAGGCTAAGCACAGCTTGCATGGAGATGAAGAGAGCTGGCACATTGAAGGTCTCGAAGAAAACTTCTGCCGCTCGCTCCCGGTTTTTCCGAGGGTTTAAAGGTGCCTCAGTCAGGAGCACAGGATGCTGGGGAAAGAGGCCCAGGAGGCAGGCAGTGAGGTCAGCTCTCCACCCTGGTGACCCTGCCCTGAAAGTCTGTTGTCTGGGGGCCTTTGTCAGCTGAGGCTGTCACAAGTCATGCCCGTGTCTGTCAATGTCACATCCTAAAGCCCCATTCTGTCCTTATTCTCAGAGTGCACCTCCTTGTCCTCCAAAACTACTCTACAGGTCCCTCTGTCTGTCAATATATTGTTAAATTCAAGTTTTTCTATGGTAAATATATTTCAAAATAGAAATTTTAAATTTAATATTGGTTTTTTAAAAAATATTTTATGTATGTGAATACACTGTAACCATCTTCAGACTCACCAGAAGAGGGCATCAGATCCCATTACAGATGGTTGTGAGCCACCATGTGGTTGCTGGGAATTGAACTCAGGACCTCTGGAAGAGCAGTCAGTGCTCTTAACCGCTGAGCCATCTCTCCAGCCTCCCCGCCCCCCTTTTTAAATATTGAAATTGGTTTTTCATGGTATTGGAAATTGTTTCCCGCTAGACAAGCACTCCTCATAGAGCTCTATTTCCAGCCCTTTTACTTATTTACTTATTTTTATTATTTTTAAAAAAGATGTCTGTACCCCCTGGCTGGCTTAGAACTTGTTATGTAGACCAGGCTGGCCTCAGACTCAAGAGACTTACCTGCCTCTGCTTCCCAAGTGCTGGGTTATAAAAGTGTACCACCGACCCTGGGTGGGATGTTTACATTTTAATTATTTTAAATTATGTTTCTGCATGTGTATTTATGCATGCAAATGCAGGTACTGGTGGAGGCTAGACCCAGTACATGGGGTTATAAACCACCTGTATGAGCAGTAGGAACAGAGCTCAGGTTCTCTGGAAGGGTAGAACTCGTTCTTTTTTTTTTTTTTTTTTCTTTTCTTTTCTTTTTTTCGGAGCTGGGGACCGAACCCAGAGCCTTGTGCTTGCTAGGCAAGCGCTCTACCACTGAGCTAAATCCCTAACCCCTAGAACTCGTTCTTAACTGCCGAGCTGTCTCTCTAGTACATACAAAATGGTTTTCAAAGCCTGACCAGTTTCTCTCCCTGAAAACTGACACATCCTTCTTTTATCTCCGAGAGTCGCTTCCTTGGAAGTTAACAGGTATGGGCTCTGACAGATGTGGGTTCGAATCCCATCTCTACTCCTTTCTTTACTCATTGAATGATTTTGGAAATACCACTTCGATTTTCTGACTTCCTTTTCATCTTTCTACATTTATTATCTTGTGTATGCACACATGCACATGTGAAAGTCAATGGTCACTGTAGAGTTGGTTCTCTCCTACTTAGTACCTTGCTGCTCTAACGTTTTTGTTTGTTTTCTATTTTGTTGACAACGTAGGCCTGGTTAGCTTTAAAGAGGCAGTGGAGCTAAGGACCACCCTGAACACCTAGCCTCTTGGTATCACGGTGGTGAACCACTGTGCCCAGGTTGTGTACCACCGTGCCCAGTCTGCTTTTTTCTCTTGTTTGTAAGAGGGAGATGATTCTACCCAGGTCTTTTGGTTCTGTTTTTATTTTTGTTTATTTATGAGTATGTATGTATGTGCACATGTGTGTATGAGTATGTATGTATGTGCACATGTGTGTATGAGTATGTATGTATGTGCACATGTGTGGGTGCCTTCAGATGCCAAAAGACATCAGATCTGCCTGGAACTGGAGCGAAAGATGGTTGTAAGCTGCCATGTGGGTGCTGGCAACCAAACCAGGGTCCTCTGTGAGCATAGTAAGTGTTCTTAACCACAGAGCCATCTCTCCAGCCCCCATTTTTGCTCCCCTTTTGAGATAAGAGTCTTGCTACATAGCCCTAGATTGGTCTCAACCGTTCCTCACCCTGCAGCCTCTGCCTTCCAGGCACTAGCACTGTAAGCACGTTCCTACAGCTAACTTCAGTTCGAATATATTAGGGATGGCACAGAGATAAAATTACAGTGTATCTACAAGTACACAGCTCAGTGCTGCATGTATTTATACTCAAACGCTTTCGGCAGTCATCAGGTCCCTCTTTCTCCCCGGCATCTCTGGGGTGGAGTTCTACCCAACTCGGCATCCTGCACAGCAGTGTCTTGCACACAGGCCCCTCACCTCCTCTGAGAAAGTCTGCAGCTGGTCCTTAGAATAGACATATTGCCAGATGCGCTCCATGTCGTTCCAGTCCTTGACGATGCCATGTTCCATGGGGTAGCGGATTGACAGCAGCCCCCGGTGCTCCTGCAAGTAGAGGGCACAGTCTGTTGCAGAGTCAGGCCCTGCCTGGCATCTCACCCTACCAACCCGAGGGTACAGGTACAAGCACTGTCAAGGAACCTCAGCTTCCTCAGGTCCCAGCCCGCTGTCCTCATCCACACTGAGTGTAGGCATTGGAGACTGGATGCTACAAGCTGCCTGACTCAGTGCGCAGCTGAGAAGCAGAGGCTTCTGAATTTCCATGGCCCCCAGGTCCCCTGTTTCATTGCCTGGTTCTGGGACACAGTGTCCTGGCTCTTATCTCAGTTCCTGGAACCAAAATGGGCAGCACTGGCTCTGTAGTTACGTTTCCTAGAGCCTGTCGAAGGTTTTGCCAAAGCCTGGGTAATTAACTCATACCTTGGATAGACCAGATTGGATTTCTCTCTGAATCCCTCTTGCCAAAAATATACCCAAGCCAATCAATTTAATGACTGTAAGACAGTGACAGGACACAGAGGTACAGAAGCAGTGCCATTTTCTAGACTGGTCTCTGTCCCACCATGTGGGTTCCAGGTATGTCTTCTTTAAGGCCAGAGTCTGCTCTTGGGAGAACGATGACCTCTTTCCCCATTGGTATGCTTACTGTGGTGGACAGGTAAGCCCTCTGCAAGCCCGAGGCTTCTTCTGTTGGACTGGGAATTACCTCAGCTTTGGGGCCAATGAAGATGTCACCTTCGAGGGCTCCTGCCATGACTCGAACATGTTTGGGTCTGCCCACACTGCAGAGGACAGCAGAAAGGAATGGTTTTATTTCAGGACAGTCGTGGAAGAGCACAGTCTAGATACACCAATGCCCCTCGCTCATGCTTGTCTCCGAGCAGGGAGGGCTCGGTTAGCTTCCATGCCCTTTCTTATACTTTTTTCTGTCTTTTATATAAAGAACATGTACTATTCGGAGTCACCTGCATATTATCTATTTTTGTTAAGTTGTTCTATAAATAATACCTCTGGTTCACCTATTTTCCCAGTGTACATTAGACAGAGATCTAAATGGGGCTGGAGAGATGGCTCAGCAGTTAGAGCTTTGTCTGCTCTTCCACAGGTCCTGAGTTCAGGTCCCAGTAACTATGAGGTGGCTCACAACCATCTATACTGGGATCTAATGCCCCCTTCTGGCATGTAGGTGTATATGCAGACAGAGCACTCACTAAATCTTTAAATAAAAAAAAAAAAAAAAAAAAGAGGATAAAAGTGTCATTGGGCAAGGTGGCACATGCCTTTAAAAAAATTATTTTGTAAATGGTCAGGCAGTGGTGGGGCACACCTTTAATCCCAGCACTCGAGGAGAGGCAGACGGATGTGTTAGATTGGAGCCAACCTGATCTACAGGGTGAGTTCCAGAACAGCCAGGGCTACACAGAGAAACCCTGTCTTGGAAAAAAAAAATGGATTTCTAAATAAATGATGAACTAAAAAAAATTTAAGAACTGGGATTATAGCTCAGTGCCAGAGCCCTGTGCCCTGTATTTCATCTCTAGTTATACAAAAAAAGAATAGAAAAGAAAAAGAGAAAACTGGACTGGAGAGATGGCTCAGGGGTTAAGAGCACTGACTGCTCTTCCAGAGGTCCTAAGTTCAATTCCCAGTAACCACATGGTGGCTCACAACCATCTGTAATGAGATCTGGGTACCTCTTCTGGAGTGTCTGAAGACAACTACAGTGTACTTAAATAAATATTTTTTAAAAAAGTAAAAAAGAAATAAAAGCAGATCTTTTCTCTCCTAAGTCCCGTCCCAGGACTGCTGTTGCCCCACTGCTCTCTTCCTTCCCAGGCATGGACTTCCTAAGCCTGCCATGCCATCTTCTCCTTGTAATCTCTCCCTCGCAGAAAAGCTCAGAGCCCTCAGTCTAAGACAACAAATGTGGTTTAACTTTAAATAAACTCTGTGCTAGAAAATAGGAGAATTAAAAAGATGTTTTAAAATTTATTTAGTTGTGTGTCAGTTCGCAGGAGTCAGTTCTCTCTTTCCACCGCTGGGTCCTGGGATCCAGCTCAGGTTCCTGGCTCCTGGGCAGGTGCCTTGACCTGCTGAGCCATCTCTGGCCCGGGAAGAGGATGTTAAAGAGAGAGTGGCTGAGTGTGGCGTGCCTGCCACAGTCCTGGTACTGAGGCGGCTGAGGTGCAGGATTGTCTGAACTCAAGAAACTGAGGTCAACCTGGCAATACAGGGAGACTCTGTTTAAAGAAATAAAACTTGGAGGGCTCTGTGGTTCTCTGAATCACCAAGGATAAGATTGGTGTCAGTAGATGGAATCAGACAGCGTTTTTGGTTTTTTGAGATAGGGCCTCTCTGTGTAGTCCTGGAACTCTATCTAGATCCAGTTGGCCTCCCAAATGCTGGATTAAAGGCATGAACCACCATACCCAGCCTTAGAATCAATTTTTTGTTTTACCCAGCAAGATGTCTGAGTGGGTAAAGGCTCTGATGTGCCAGTCAGTGACCTGAGTATGATCCCTGGAACAGCATAAGCTGGAAGAGTGACCTGATCCCACGAAGTTGTGCTCTGACCAGCACACACATGCCATAGCACCTACCTCCTCCAACACACACACACTCACACTTAAAAAAAAGGAAGAGGCCCTGCTATGCCTCTCAAAACACGCCGGGCAATCACGTCCCTTATCCCAGACCCAGAGCACATCCGTTGTTTATTGTTTTGGGTACCAAGAATTCTTCCTCCTTAACAAGGCAGGGCTGGTCACAGGGCAAAGAAGACAAGCTCTCCAGAGTCACAACCAAGCCTCAAAATGACTTACTAGTTTGGAAAGCAGTATTTGGGGATCTGATCACCAGCAAAACCAGCTTTAATCACACCGGATCCCTGCGGAGAGAGGACAAAGAGAAGTGAGAGCCGCCACAGTATGATTCCGTTTCCAAGAAGAGAGAAAGCCCTTATAATTGTGTGTAGCGGCTGAGTGGGCAGGAGCATAGGAACTGTGAGTACACATCCAGGAAGGGACAGGGAGCAGTGAACAGGACTTTCACTGCATCTTTAGTGAACTGCTCAAGTTCTCTGTAGTTTTCTCCTTGACCTCATGGAACATACACTTTGAGCATTACTTATAACGTTGATACGAATATTAATACACATAACACTGGTAGGGTCGAGGAGAAGGCTCATCAGTTCAAAGCACTTGTCATGCATGTCTGCTAAAAAGAGACTGACTCTCTAGTCTCCACATGTGTGCTGTGCTATGTGCACTCTCCACACACATACAATAATAATAAATACAAGAGAAAAAACAGAAAGCATGAGAAATTGCAATTACCTAGAAGTTACATGTTTTAGTGCACACGAGGGAAGCCGGGAGCTGCATCCTTTACTGGCAAGGGGTGCTTTCAGGCTGCACTGCCACCTTAGGCTGCAGCCCTCCTGTCCTCAGGTCTCTAGGACACATCCCACTACAGGTGTGTGGCACTGATCCTGGCAGAAGGCAGTTCCCAGGCTCTTCCTGAAGGACAGAAGCACTGTGCTCCCAAGAGGTCGGCACGTGCTATAAGCCAGCGTTTTACTCCTTTGCTCCTTTGCTCCTGATGAAGAGCAGAGAGACCTTGGTGGCTTCTCTGAGGGCAGAAGACAGATGCAAATTCCTGCTCCAATATCCGGCATGTCGGTTGAGGGCAGTGCCAGGAAAGAACTGTTTTTCTTTATACCTTCCAGGACCCAACCAATGTAAACACTGACTCTAGGCACTGTGTGCAGGAAAGATGTTAAGACCTGATGCTGCTTGCAAATACACTCCATTCTTCTTCCTCTTCCTCTTCTTTTTCTTTTTTGAGACAAGGTTTCTCTGTGTAGCCCTGACTAGCCTGAAATTCACTATGTAGACCAGGCTGGCCTCACACTCACAGAGTTCCGCCTGCCTCTGACCTGTGAGGGCTGGCATTAAAGGCATGTGCCACCACACATTATCTTCCATCTAAACTTAACTACCATATTTGGTTCCCGTGTCCTCCTGCCTGTCTGGTCTGCACTCAACTACTTCTGGGGCACAGCAAACTTGCAGAGGCCACACAGCATCAGTTAATACACAAGAGATTCAAGGTGTCAAGGTTATCTCTGTGCCTACGGCTTCTGGCGCACCTTTGACTCCCTGCCTCCTGCTCCTCTACAGAGAGGTAGGCAGGGAAGATGGAGGTGACGAGACCAACCTGCCTCTGGCAAGTCTGAGGACAGGGGTAGGTCTGGTGAGAAGAGGAGGGAGGACATTGAAAGCAGTGTAGAGGGGACAGCAAGGACAGCAGGGGGCAGCTAGTTCTCTAGAAGAGGAGGAACCTCTATCGGCAGAAGAGAGCAAACAGGACATACTGTGCAAACTCACTGACTTGGACAGCAGACTAAGAACCCAGAGAGGTGCAGCTATGAATTGAACTGAAAATCTAAGAAGGAGGGGGAAAATCCTACTGCAAATCCCAGGGCTTGGACGGGTGGGTGGGAACAGCACTGTGCAAAAGATCTTCAGGAACCCGTTCAAGTTTCTAATAATTGTTCATTGTCTTCATCAGGGTGTGTAATGCCAACAGACTAGTTGGCTCTCCTGGCAGGGACTCAAGACATGAGAAATGAAGGTGAGATCCTTACATTAGACCAGGATTTTTATTTACTTGAGATAGGATTTCACATATCCCAGGATGGCCTCAAACCTGTTCTGTAGCAGAAGGTGACCCTGAATTTCTGACTTCTCTGCCTCTGCTTCCTGAATGCTGAGGTTACAGGCACGTGTCACCATACATACATTAAGATCTGAATTTTTAAAAAAGATTTATTTATTTTATGTATATGAATACGCTGTCATCATCTTCAGACATCAGAAGAGGGCATCGGATCCCATTACAGATGGTTGTGAGCCACCATGTGGTTGCTGGGAATTGAACTCAGGACCTCTGGAAGAGCAGCCAGTGCTCTTAACGGCTGAGCCATCTCTCCAGCTCAGATCTGAGTATTTTTAAGAATTAATTTTCCAAGTTGTAAACGTTTTAGTTTACTAGCACAAAACCAAGAGCCTGTTACCCAAGGCAGGTCATGATGTTAGACTCAGCTACTCACAATCCCAATTGGAGGCTGGAGCTGGAAGACCCACTGTGTAAGAAAGCCACAGAGCAAGACCCTGTCTCAAAAAGCCAAGCGAGGGGCTGGAGAGATGGCTCAGGGGTTAAGAGCACTGACTGCTCTACCAGAGGGTCCAGGTTGGACTTCCGGTGTCCACACAGAGGCTAACAAAGGGTAGTACTCCTCAGGCACTGCATGCATGTGATATGAAGACTTGCAGGCAAAGCATTTTATATATATCTCAAAAAACTCAAACCCAAAGCCCAGTGAAACAAAGCCAGACTCATTTATTGGCCTCTGGTTTTCTACCTAGAGTATCAGAGGTCCAGTACAATCCTGTGCCTTCTTGAAGGGTAACCCCAGAACTCACTATTACCTGCACCACGACAAAGCATGGCTCTCACTGCCCTCTGTTAGAATTTGTGTTTCCTATCTTTCTCTACTTCATTTCAAGTTCCTCAAGATTAGAGACTTCACACAGCAGTATCTGTCATTTGCTAGACACTCAAGAGACTAACTGGTAAGGGTTAAATTTATGAGCAAAAGATTGGCAGAAAGGTACCAGGCATGGTAGCAAGTGTCTTTAATCCAAGCACTCTAGAGGCAGCTGCAGGCCAGTTTTTTTTTTTTTTTTTTTTTTTTTTTTTTTTTTTTTTTTTTTTTTGCAGGCCAGTTTTGAGTTTCAGGCCAGCCTGGTCTACAAACCAAGTTTCAAGACAGCCAGGAACATCCCTGTCTTAAAAAAATTTTAAAAAGTAGGCAGACAGCAGGATACAGTGGTGCACACCTTTAATTCCAGCACTTGGGCAAGAGGCAAGGGGATCTCTGTGAGTTCATGGTCAGTCTGGTCTACAAAGTGAGACCCCATTTCAAAAAATAACCAGGGCTGGAGAGATGGCTCAGTGGTTAAGGGCACCGACTGCTCTTCCCGAGGTCCTGAGTTCAAATCCCAGCAACCACATGGTGGCTCACAACCATCTGTAATGAGATCTGATGCCCTCTTCTGGTGTGTCTGAAGACAGCTACAGTGTACTCATATATATAATAAATAAATAAAATATTTAAAAAAAAATAACCAATAAAATAAAATAAAAATTAAAAACAAAATGGCGGAGGAAACCTAAACTCTGAACCTGAGCGAGCACCCAGAAGGCCAGTGAGCAGCCTCAGGCAGAGGTGGGGCAGGGAAGATGAGCAGCACAGGGAGAGATGAATTCAGAGGAACCAGACCCAGCTTGTCCCCATGGCCCTCACAGGCCTGCCAAGACAAGGTGTGGACCAACAAGCAGAGGAGGCGGTGAGATGAGGTGCTCTGCTCTGCGAGCTGCCCACCCCTCAGAGTATACAGGCCTGAGTGTGCACACAACAGTGCACTGCCACCCAGCCACGCACTTCTGCAAAGGGAAGGGCCAACACCCTGTAGAAGTTCCTTGAAAATGGAGTCTCATTTCTGAGACTCTGACCATTCTGATGCAGGCAGCAAGCAGCTCCTTTAGCAGCCTCTCGCAGCACCAGCCGGCTGCAGGCCGTGGCTTGAGAAAGTTTTATCTTAAGGACTTCAGGTTGTGTGATGTGCGGAGAAAGAGGCTCATGGTCTTCTATCTAACAAAACTAGATACCAAGAGAGGTGGGGTCATGGGTTCTAGGATGGAAGTTGTTAATCGGTCCATTTTGGTCCTAAGACTTTGGTTTGATCCCGAAAGTGTTTTAAAGAAAGACAAAAAACTTATTGAGTTAAGAATATGTCACAGATATAATTTACTAATTCAAGGTATAGTACAATTCAATTTTTTTTTTTTTTTTTTGGTTCTCTTTTTCGGAGCTGGGGACCAAACCCAGGGCCTTGTGGCTTCCTAGGTAAGCGCTCTACCACTGAGCTAAATCCCCAGCCCCACAATTCAATGTTTTTAGTACAGTCAGAATTGTATATAAACAGTTTAGCCATATAGCCAAGGTTGGCCACAAACTTGTAATTAATAGAACTTTTAATCACTCAAAAAGAGGTCCTGAGTCCCAAAACGGTTCTTCTGCGTCAGCTGTATCCATTCTTCTAGCACTATGCAACCAACCTACTTGTTTTTGTAAACCACAACAAACTTTATAGTAACTGGCAATGGTTACAAATGCAAGACTGCATATGAAATAAACTTTCTATTTTTCTGGAAAAATCAGAAAACCTGTTGGGTATGTATGGCTTTGAGATGATACACCTGTCATCTCAGCCTCCAGGGGACAGGGAAACAGGACCTGAAGCTGAGTTTTGTCCACACAATGTGTCTCCGTGAGCCAGAGCTACACAGTGAGAGCCTTTTTTAAGAAAAGAAAAAAGGGCCAGAGAGATGATCATCTATTAAGCGCATGTGTTGCTTATCCACAGGACACAGGTTCAGTTCCCAAGCATCACTCAGAAGCTCTCAACTGACTATTAATTCCAGTTCCAAGGCATCCGATGCCCTCTTCTGACTTCCTCAGGCACTGCATGCATGTGATACAGGTATTTAAATCTCAAATAAGGAAAAGAAACCAGGGGCTGAAGAGATAGCACATCAGTTAGGAGTACTTGCTGTCCTTCCAGAGGACTGGAGTCTGGTTCCTAGCATCCACACTGAGTGGCTCACAACCACCTGTAATTCCAGCTCCAGGGATCCAAGGCAGGGGAGCTGTGGGGATGGACAGACTGCTCCTGCACTGCTAATGCCAAAGCAAAACTGATAACACATTTATTTATTTATTTATTTATTTATTTATTTATTTATTTATTTATTTATTTAATGTATGTGAGTACACTGTTGCTGTCTTCAGACACACCAGAAGAAGGCATCAGATCCCATTACAGATGGCTGTGAGCCACCATGTGGTTGCTGGGAATTGAACTTAGGACCTCTGGAAGAGAAGTCAGTGCTCTTAACCTCTGAGCCATCTCTCCAGTCCATGATAACTCTTTATTTTAAGTGTGTGTGTGTGTGTGAACGTCCTGTGTGTGGGTCTGTCTATATGAGTAAAACAGCTCTCAGACCAAAGAGAATTCCTGCCCATCTGGAGCTTCAGTGACAGGTTGTAACCTGCCTATGTGGGTGCTAGGCATCAAGCTTTGGACCTCTGGAAGAGCACCAATCACTCTTAACTGCTGAGCCATCTCTCCAGTCTGAGGTAGATCATTTCTATGCATTTTTTTTCTTTCAACAACTAAGAAAAAGGAGACCTAACACACAGGAACTGGCTAAAGACTTAGTTGGGGGGTTGGGGATTTGGCTCAGTGGTAGAGCGCTTGCCTAGGAAGCGCAAGGTCCTGGGTTCGGTCCCCAGCCCCGGAAAAAAGAAAAAAAAAAAAAACAAGAAAAAAAGACTTAGTTGGTTTTGTCTAGATATTAACATTGAAAACAAGAATTCACAAAGACCCCGTCTCAAACAAACGAAAGAAAGAAGTGTTATTCATCATTTACAGCATTACATTAGCTGAAACCCCTCATCCTGACCGGGTTTCCCCCCACCCCCACCTCCGTACCGAACACTGGACATCTTTGTTGACATGACAGCAATCATTAGTTGTCTATTTACCACTTAGCCAATAAGAAGGCCTCATTTTGTACACAGTGCTACCAGGCCCTAGGTACTGTGTAGAGTTGGGTGTAAATCGAACAGTCGAGGGCTGGGGAGTTGGCCCATTAGTTCAGAGCACTAGCTACAGCCCTTTGGGAGGACCAGAGTTGGATCCCTTCTGCACTGCAACCATGTTGGATAGCTCATAACTGCCTGCAGCTCTATGAAGAGGAATTAATGACCTCTTCTGGCCTCTAAAGGCACGAACACACACAAACGAGAGAGAGAGAGAGAGAGAGAGAGAGAGAGAGAGAGAGAGAGAGAGAGAGAGGGAGAGGGAGAGGGGGAGAGGGGGAGAGAGGGAGAGGGAGAGAGAGAGAGAGAGAGAGAGAGAGAGAGAGAGAGAGAGAGAGAGCATAAGGGGCCTTGGGCTGTGTAGAGTGGGTAGAGGGATTAATAAAAAAAGAAGGATCTCACCCTCTTATCCACAAGGGTTAAAAAGTCTACTGAGGCTATTGAGGGAGACAAAACCAAAAACAAACCCCCAAAATAATGGGTCTTATTTAACTAACCTTGCTCCCATTCCCTGCTCCCAACAATGTCACACCTTAGAGGCCGGCTTCAAACAATGACCTTGCATTTCTCATTTTCCTGTCTCTACCTCTCTAGTCCTGGGATTACAGACATGGACCACCACACCTGCTTATACACTAGGTTTATGCTGTGCTGCGGATGGAGCCCAGGATTTCATGAATGTCAGACAAGCTCTAGCATCTGGGCTACACCCCCAGCCTCAGCCTCCCCCTTTAAAAAGGCAGTTCATAACAAATACAGTAGCCTTCCTGGAAGGACTGAAGAACTTGGAACCAGATTTCAGTGTGAGATTTGGATCCTCAACTCCTAAAGTGAGTAGTTTAAAAAAATCTCTCCAAGCCTCCTGTTCCTGCATAAACTAGAGAAAGCAATCTCTATCCACCTACAATACAAAGAAAAGAACCTAGTGGTATGTCCACGTTCCCAGCATCACAGTTACTCTGAAAAGGTCAGCCTCGGACAGAGGGAAGTGGTAGTTTGTCTCAATGGAGGGACCTGGAAAGTGAATAGGAAGATTCCAACCAGAATGGGAGGGACCAAACCTTTGAGTGAAATACAGAAACTGAAGACAATCGCTCCTCCTCATAAATGGAACACTTAGGTTCTTTCTATTTGTCCTTATCGAAGCATTTGTGGAACGGTGCTTAGCAAAGGAATGCTATTTAGATAAGGCAATGAAGTTATGGGGCACCACAGCTGTATGACCTTGATCACTTCCACCTTCGGTGTTTGTTCTGTCGGTGAGAAGAGGTGCAAACTTTCTCCTTAGCCATTCACTTTT
The DNA here is from genome assembly GCF_021556685.1 of Rattus norvegicus. NCBI lineage: Eukaryota > Metazoa > Chordata > Mammalia > Rodentia > Muridae > Rattus > Rattus norvegicus. The sequence goes on from NC_141534.1 coordinate 258,589,141, forward strand.
TGGGAAGTTTCAACTTGCATATCGGTGAAAAGCGCCCTGGAAACGCTAGCGTACTTGACAACCACTGTGTCTGAAAAATCTCCCTGTCTCTCAAGTGGGCACTGTAAACAGGAGAGCACCTTGCCTTTGTCACTCCCCTTTCTTTTTTACCTTTACTAACTATAATTTATAATCACAAAAATAACTGAAATCCTATGGCCATTTATGGTACCGGATTATCCGGCCCCACCCAGATACAGTTTACTAAATCGCCCCTCCAGCTCACACCCAAGGAAACTGTACTCCTTAGCCGGTGGACCAGCCATCGCCTTCCGCACCCTGAATTGCTGAGCCAATCCCTACAGTTATAGTGCACGGCACCGCCCCTTACAGAAGGGAAACACCTTGGCGGCCGGAAGAGCGACAAGCGCCGGAGCCAATAACTGCAGAGTGCTGTTCTAATCGGGCAAGGCCCAAGGGCGGGACCAATAGGAGAAGATAGACAGCAAGAGCAGCCAATTGGGTGATGGAAATCCAGAGCGAAGGCGGATGCTAAGCTCTAGGAGAACGGTTAAGGCCCCTTAAACCGAGGGTCCAAGGACCCTTCTTGGACTACAGCTCTTCCCTTTGTCTACCTTCAAATTCTCCATCACATGGGTGTTGGCTGGCCACCCTGCCTTCAAACTATGGATGTGAGGAGGACCCGGGCGGCGGCAGCTGAACCCGCCTGACAGGCCGGGCCAGTGACAAAGAGCTGGCGGCCTAGGCTGAAACCTCGGAAACAATCCTTCCTGGAGGAGAACACAGTCCCTTCAAAGATAGGAAAGATGCTACTCACATTGTCGATCACAACAGGCTGGTTGGCGATCACATCGTAGGACTCCATGGCAGAGGAATCTTTCCCTCCGAGGAAGGAACTGCCAGCCCGGTCCGCAGCAAACGCCACTGACACGCATGCGCAGTCTAGTCGCCGGTACTGGGCGTCCAGGGAGCGGCCCGACCTCGCCTCCGAAGAACTACAATCCCCAGCATTCTTTGCTCCAAACCGAGTCCCATCCAGATCGGGTTTAGGAGATTGGACAGTGTATTTCCGACATATGGTGCCATGGGGTTTGTAGTGTCTGTAGATTAAAGAGCCACAATGTTGATGATTAATGTTGCATGACTGGATTTGAGGCCCCTTCCAAGGGGTTTCCAATACACTCTTTTGGAGTCTGAAGTACTTGTGAATAGTTGGGATTGGATTTGTCAGTAGTTCAGGGGCGGTTGAATTTTACAGATTATTTCTACCTTTCAGCCATTCCTTCACTTGGGCAATATAAACCATTACAAACATCTGTGGAACTGGAATGTCAGTGGTAGAATGCTTGCCCGGCACTTACAAGAGCCCAGCAGCACCGGGGGTGGTGCTGCATGCCTTTAATCTCACCACTTGGGGCAAAGGTAGCAAGATCTGAGTTCGAGGCTAGCCTGGTTTATAGAGTGAGTTCCAGAACAGTGAGGGGCTATACAGAGAAAACAAACCTGTCTCGAAAAACAACAAAAAGTAAAACGAAAAGCAAAACAAGACAAAACCGTGAAGCAAAAGCCAATGGAGGTTATCAAAAATTACCTGTAAGTTGGATGCCACGGAACTACTGGTCTAAAGAGGTTTAGAAACTTGCAGCTTGCTAGGCAAGCGCTCTACCACTGAGCTAAATCCTCAACCCCAGGTTTAGAAACTTTTATCATCTTTCTTGAGCTTGACCTTGATGGATGATAATATCCAGGTGAAGAGAAAGAGTAGGTAAATGCTTTTCAGCTAGGAATTTTCCCCAGGCACTTTTCGTGTTACTCTTTTTATCAATAGTTCCAAGAAATAATTAGACTTGTAATATATTAATAATAATGACACAGTCTGATGATTTAATCATTTGTCAAGCTTATCTTAAAATCGTGTGTTAGCACCATGTTAAGCGCTTCTCGGGCGTTTCTTAGAGCTTTCATAGGACCCTAGCACCTCAAGGTACGGCGCCTCGGTTTTAAACTGGGTTCCTCCTAACACTAGGGGGAGGCCAAGATCCTTGGGACACTCCCAACACAGGGGCAGGGAGGCGGAGTCTATTGTCAAGTCACGCCTTTCCCACTTGTGACTGGCAAAGACACTAGCCAATGGGTGCCAGGCAAGGGCACGCCGACGCCCCACCCTCTGGAGCTCCCCGCGGTCCCACAGCATCCTCTGGCCGACGTCTTGAAGGCTCCGACTTGGGCGGACGGAGCCTCGTGCGCAGGCGCGGAGTTAGACCTCGCCGTAGCCCCCATCGCCTCGGGGACTCTTCATCCACAGTGGGTCCGCTGGCCCATAGGGGCGCTTTCCCTCCTCTACCCTCCCGGGTTCCCCGCGCGCCCTACGCGCCCCAATGGCGGAGCTGAGGCCTAGCGTCGCCCCCGGCCCCGCCGCGCCCCCGGCCTCTGGCCCTAGTGCCCCCCCGGCCTTTGCTTCACTCTTTCCCCCGGGACTCCACGCCATCTACGGAGAGTGCCGCCGCCTCTACCCTGACCAGCCGAACCCGCTCCAGGTTACCGCTATCGTCAAGTACTGGTATGCTCTGGGCCTCGGGAGGACCGGGGCTGGCCGGGAAAGCTTCGAGCACTGGGGACGAAGTAATTTGCAGAAGTGGGAGGAAGAAAACGGTCCAAGTACTTAGGAACCAGGAGCTTCCTGATGCTGTGGAAGGAGTTAGGACAGAAGTTGGGAATGGGGACAAAGGGTTAATGGATCCCTTGAGTAGTGAGGGGTTAACCGGGATTAGGAGAACTGAGAACTAGGGGTGTATACAGGAACTGAGGGGGGACGTGTGAGAGCGAACTGTAAACGTGGAGAAAGGAGGGGGCGCCTGTGGTGGGTCATTAGTGGGCTTGGGGGAGCCAGGGGGCGGCTGGAGTGGAATGGGGGGGAGGTAAGGCGGGGCCTGGAGAGCATTTGAGAGGGCTTTGGAGGGTACGAGATCGCGTAGTCTAGGGCGGTCCGGGGACCAGGACGCCCCTGTGGGTTAGGAGGGAGTAAGATGTGAGGGCATTGTGCCTTTGATGCGTGAAGAGTTGAGGAGACAGCTTTCTTTTTTTCCGGGAGGTTCCCGAACGAACGCTGGAGCTTCTGTCATTCAGTGCGAAGCTGTTGCTCTTGAAGTTTGACAGAGCCGCTCTTCCAGATAAACTTTTTGCTTACTCTGCACACTTCTCTTTCTCCCTGCAGAGCTTGCTTCTGACTTTGCAGCTGCTTTTGCTTTAGGTCGTTAGTTAAGAACAGGTTTCGGGAGGGCCAAGCTTTGGCTCTGGATTGAAGGAGATCGTAGCTTGCCACGAGGTGCGTGATGGAGACCTGAGTGGGCAGGAGGAATGAAGTGTAGCTTGAAGAAGCGCTTCCTGCCTTGCCTTCAGGATTTCAGCCGAAGTTTAAAGTTGCCCAGTAACGATCAGGTTCCAAACGGGCTGGCTGTCCTTGGGGTAGAAATGGTGCTCTCTAATCTCCTATTCTTTTTGCAACCCGTTTCTTCAAGTCAGCCTGAATTCAGACAAGTGTTATGGGACAAGTCCTCGTGGTCTTTCTGCACCAAAAATAGACTAAGAGATGGCCACATTCATGTAGGCAGTCACTGTATTAGATGACCCCTTTCAGTGGATCCCGGAAAATACCTGGAGCAATGGCTTGGGGAATTGGCAAAAACTGGACCTGAAGTGGGGGAAGTGGATGTCTTTACAGCTTACACTGCTTTTAAAGCCGAGTCTTTTTCCTATGTAACAACCTCTGATTGCCTCTGGAGATGGGCGACAGGCTATACAGGACTGAGGCTAACTCCCTGTGTCAGTTATGTACATGATGGGAAGGAAACTGACAGCCGGGAGGACCTGGGGACCAGCCTCATCTGGGTAGCCAGGAGACATGCCGGCAAGGCATCTGTGCAGGGCAGCCTGTTTCCAGGCTGAAGAGAGTTTCAAAGAGTGCTTCTGAGCAGGAAGCAGCTCTTGCTAACCTAATCACCCATTTCAATTGCACCTCTGTATTAGTTATGATGAACTTGTCCCACGTCATGAGAAAAATGGGGCTAGCCTTGCCGTGCTGTTTGCTCTAATCTTGTGTAAGTGTGAGGGAAAAGTTTCTGTGCAGAATATGGGGCGCCTGGTTTTATATCACCTACACGGCCATCAAGACAGAGTCGTGCATTAGAGGTATGAAACCATTATGCAAAAGACCAAGGGTAATTATACCACTTATTTTTTTTTCTACAAGTTTGTAGTGAGGCTGTATCCCCAGAGGTAGACTAGCATGTGATGACAAATGAAAAGACATGTACAGTACTTTGTGAAGTAAGAAATGCCACCTAGACACGGGAATCTAAGAGGAACCAGCTTAGTAATGGTTCTTTCTAAAACTCATAGGGATTTGCAGAATTGAGATACTGAAGTTTATTGCTGTCCCTTATGTTTAGTATCTTACAGCAGTATGACCCACTAAACTGCTTGCGTCTGGCTATGGGCTTTCTTTGGGGGTTGAGGGGTAGCATTTTAGCTAGTGGTCCCTGGCCACCAGGAATACTCTGACTGAGATTTTCAAGCAAGACAAGATCAAAGTAGGGAGGCAGAGCCTTGTGTCTTATCCTGCAACTACCCTATAGAGAGAAAGAAATCAGGTGTTGAGGGAATTGAGGTAAGGGATGTTCTGGGCCATTGGACTGCATCTCTTCCTAAGTGTAAAATATGATTTTTCCCCCATTCATCTGAGTGCAAGTATAAGGCTAACTTTGCTTGGTTCGTGGCCTCTTCTTGATGTGACCTCTCTTGGGAGACCGGCTGTGGGAGCCACAGCATGCCTGCAAGCAGAACAAGGAGAGGAGACACAGTGCTACTGCCTGTTGCTGCATGGACCTGGGCTGCGTCAAGGGCTGTTGGGGATTTGTAGCAGGAAGTTGGAAAGAGTGTGGAGTCTGTCTCTTTTAGGGTTCTACAGCCTTTTCTCTCCTCTATCCATCCCCAAACCATTTCCAAACCCAGCTGGTTATGGGTTTAATCAGATGATTTCGTGAAATCACAGTTAAAGACGTAGAGATCTGTCCCTCTACCTAACTCCCTCAGGCGAGATCCTAAGCTATTTTAGTGACTTTCTTTCTTATGACTTCTATAAATAACTTAGCCTCCCTCCTCCCCCAAGAATAAGGATTTCAACAAAGGCTAGTAACATCCTGGCAAAGAGGATGAAACCAGACTTACTGGTTTTAAAATAGGGTTTGAATTGCATGGTTCTGGCACACTTGCTGGGATCTCTTGTACCATGTCTTTTATTTGGTTGTTAGCTTTTCCTCAGTAGTTTAGCCCACTTGCAGAGTGCACTCCTGTCCATGTTCCAGGGGCAGGCAAAGGCAAACTCCACTCTGTGGTCTGTGGAGTGGTCCACGTGAGGCAGCTCGAATGCCGAGTTTATGGGCTCAGTGCACACTTTCTTCTGCTAAGGGGTTTCATTTAGGGTATTTCCCAAGTCTACTGTGTTTTCCTGTCCATTCTGAGGGAGAGCAGGTTTCGTTTGTTGCTGTTGGTTTTGTTTTTTTTTTTTAAAGCACTAACTGCTAAAAGAGCTTTTACTGAATTAAATCTTCAGCTGCCTCTCTGTTGGATTTATGGGGAGATCTAATGTCATCCTTAGGAGCCTTAAACTGTGAAATGTCCCAGCTCTTCCTTTGAGCCAAGTGCTGGCTGGCTCCCTCTTTAGGATGCAGGTGCTCACAGGGCTCAGCCTGGCTCACACTACAGGCCTCGTGCAGAGCCGAGCTAGCTGACGTTTGGACTTCATCGTTTGCAGTGACTAAGTTTTGATCTGTGCAGACCGGAAGCTTTGTGTGTACTCAGAAGCAACAACAGTAGAAGGCGCAGTACAGTCTTTCAGGAGCTAATCTGTCTAAAAGCGGGTGTGGAGTGGAGGCTGTACTTTCAGGAACGATGTCCACTGGCATGCTCCGCACAGTCATTCAACAGAAGCCACTGACTGACGGGTGCATCTCTTACCTTGAAGGCTGGCATGTTGACATAGATAGATGAAGACTCACTCCATTTGGAGTCCGCAACTTGAAACAGGCAAAAGCAAGATGGGTAACCACTAATGTCTGTTTTATTTCTAAAAGAGGCCCTGCCTGTTGGAGGGAAGGGGAGGGAACTTCTTGAACTTGCTCATCTCTACAGAGATTTTTGCCTCTCTTTAGGTATCTTGCACCATAGCTCCCTCTAGGACGGGGCTTTCAGGTTTGTAGAGCAGAGCCTCTTACTTGATAGTTCCTGGTTTCCAGGTTTGAAGTGACACCGTGTGTTTTGTCTTTTGCAGGTTGGGTGGTCCAGACCCCTTGGATTATGTAAGCATGTACAGGAATATGGGGAGTCCTTCTGCCAACATCCCTGAGCACTGGCACTACATCAGCTTTGGCCTGAGTGATCTCTACGGTGACAACAGAGTCCACGAGTGAGTGTGTGCCACCTGTCTTTCCTTAACCCTAAGCCTGTTTCTGACGTTTCATTGAATATGTGTGATAATGTTGGTTCTGTGGGAGTAACACTTTTCCATGTCACCTCTCTGTTTCCACCTTCTGCCTGTGTTGGCTAGCCCAGAATTGGCTATGTAGGCCAAGCTGGTCTTGAATTTGTGGTGGAGGGGCGGCTTGTAGAATTGCTTAAGCTGGTCTTGAACTCTCCATCCTCTCTCCCCAGTGGCAGGGGTTGCAGATCTGTGCTGCCAAGTTTGCATTCATCGGTGCTTGGGTTGCCTGCTTCACGTGTTTAGCCCCAGGCTGCTATTCTCTGCCCTGTGCCTTCTGAAATCCTACCCCTTTCAGGGACAGAGATAGTTTAGCCATGGCTGCTCATACAGAGGACCCAGGGCACCCACGGGGTAGCTCACAACTGTCTTTTAACTCTAGTTCCAGCAGATCCAGGGTCCTCTTCTGGCCTCTGTAGGCAGTAGACACATAAGCAATAGACATACATGCAGCCAAGATACCTGCACACACAAAATAATAGAAAATTAAAATTTTTTTCTTACTCTAATTTCTCTTTATAATCAACTAATACATGTTTTAATTCCCATAACATATTTTGATACCAAGTGAAATATAATTAACTTAGTATTTAGTCCTCCAAAATTACAATTAGGCTAATTATAAAAGCTAACAACATTTTTTAAATCAGTGATTAGGCACCAGGGACTCTTGTAGCCATTTATACATCTGTGTCACTAATGAATTTAATTTCAGCACAACACTGTAAAACTACTAGGTAATACTATTCACTCCACTTAGAAATGAGAAAACATAAAGAGCCTCTATAACATAAATCTTTTCTCAGTGGTGTGAGGGCCAAGATTGATTGATTGATTGACTGGGTGGTTGATTCAGAGCCAGGGTTTAGATGTAGACAGTCTGGCTCCATAGGGGAGACTCCTTCAGGATCACACCCAGGTCCTCAGGCACAGTAGGTGAATGCCGTATCGTGGAGCTCCGTCTTCAGCTAAAGCAGTCTACAGTCTTCAGGTCTTTTGAGACAAGTCCTTAGTATGTAACCACGACATGCCTGGAATCACCACATGAAAGTATTTAACACAGCAACATAGAAGATATGAAGAACTACAACAAACTGGGAGGAAAGTTATGATCACTTGCATGAACATGTTACCATCTCCAAAGACAGCCTCTACAGAGTCTTACAGAGTCAGGACAAGAGGGGCCTTGCTACTTTTTTGTTTCTGTGTTTCTGTGTAGAGCTCTGTTTTCTGGAATTTACTCTGTAGACCAGGCTGGCCTCGAATTCACAGAGATCTGCCTGGGATTAAAGGCCTGTGACACCGTCACCTGGCTGAGCCTTGCTACTTTTTCAACTGGCCTAAGCCAAGTATATCACCCAGAAAGAAGAAGGATAGTGTAAGAGGTCTCCCTTGTCACTGGGTTCTCTTGCTGCTGCTGTCTTATCGATGAGGAAACTGAGTTACTTAAGCCCTACATCTAGATAATAAAGGGACTGAAATTTGCATTAGACTGAGTCCAGAGGTTGAACTCTTAGACCATCCATCCCAACTCTCTTTACCCACAGGCCCAGGCTAGCTTTTTCTCTTTTGTTAGGTTCAGAGGCCAGGCTGCCTCTCTTCCCTAGCACACATGGGAGGTAGTGTCTATGTCTGCCTTCACAGCCTTCCAAATGGGTTAGCAGAAACCTTGGGAATAGACTTAGTCTTGCCTGAGTGAGGACCTTGCTGTACGGTATTTACAGTGGAGATAGAATGATGAAAACAGATGAGGAAGGAAAGAGACTGTGCTGTGTGCTTTTTTCTATTGGGTTTTAGAGACAGACCTCACTCTGTGGCTAACACTGACCTAGAACTCATTGTAATCAAGGCTGACCCACATCCTCTGGAGCTGGAGTTCCGGTGGTTGTGAACCATCTGATCAGGGTGCTGGGAACCTACCTCAGTTTCTCTGGAAGAGCAGGAAGTGCTCCAGACAACTCGGTGACAGTGCAATGGTCTTGTAGGTAAAGGCACCTGCTCCAACCCTGATAATGACCTGAGTTTATTCCCCGGAACCCAGGGGGAAGGAGAGAACCAGCTCCACAGTTGCCCTCTGACCTCCATACTCATGACATAGTAAAATGTGCACATTCCTCCTCATACACTGTCTCAGCCAGGGTTACTATGTAATGAAACACCATGACCAAAAGCACTTGGAGAGGAAAGGGTTATTCCGCTTATATATCCTGAATCCAAAGCAGGATTTGAGAGAAGTCAAACAGGAACTCAAAACCAGGCAGGAACTGATGCAGAGGCCATGGAGGAGTGCTTGCTCCTTAGGACTTGTTCAGCCTGCTCTCTTATAGCACCTGCTCCACCAGACCAAGGTCGTACCACCCACAAAATGCTGGGCCCTCCCAGGTTAATTAATAAATAATTGAGAAAATGTGTAACATGTAGTGGCACACACCTTTATTTCCAGTATCCAGGAGGCCAGCCTGGTCTATATAATTAGTTCCAGGACAGCCAGAGCTATAGAGAGACCCTTTTTCCAAAAAAAAAAATTAAAAAAAAATTCTGTGTGTGTGTGTGTGTGTGTGTGCATGTGTGTGTGCATGTTCGTGTATGCACACATGCACATGTGGAGGCTAGAAGAGGCAGTTGGATCCCCTAGAGCTGGCATTGCAGGCAGTTGTGAGCCATCTGATGTGGGTGGTGGGAACTGAGCTGTGCTTTTCTCAGACAGCAGCAAGCACTCTTAAGCATTGAACCATCTCCCCAGGTCCGCTCCCCACCACGAGGACTTCTCGTTACCTCTTAAGTATAGCTCAGCAATGTTGGCTATCCAGGTGGTGAAGTAAAAGCCAGTCTGGTGACCCCATTCCTCTCCATGGTGTTGTGCTATTTTTATTTTTGTTCCTACTGTGTCTCCTCCTAGCATCTTTCTTTCTTCCTCATAGCTTGTTGAGAATAGAGACAGACATTTCTTCTTGCTCAGGGACAGGAGGAGAGGAGGAGCCCCCTTTGGTAATCCTTTGGTGACATACAATTGATTGTACGGCCATTTTCACCCATGGTTTCTCCCTGCCTCCCATTCACTAGCGGAAACAGGATGAGAACCATTGTTTGCGCCAAACTGCTTGCCATTCAAGCGTGAGGAGCTGAGTTTGGCTCCCCCAGCTTCCACAGGAAAAGCTGGGCATGGTGGTGCGCATCTATAATCTTAACAGGAGGCAAGTGGAGACAGGGAAATGCCTGGAGCTCACTGACTAGTCCATCTTTCCAAATGGTGTGCCCCAGACCCAATGAGAAAGCCTGTTTCAAAAAATTAAAGTGAAGAACAGTAGGGGAGATGCCACACATGTGTACACTGACATGACACGTACATGCACAATACCACACACATGCACAAACTAAAAACAAAGTGAAATGTGGGATATATATATATATATTTTTTTTTTTGTTGTTGTTGTTGTTGTTGTTGTTGTTGTTGTTGTTGTTCTTTTTTTCGGAGCTGGGGACCGAACCCAGGGCCTTGCGCTTCCTAGGCAAGCGCTCTACCACTGAGCTAAATCCCCAACCCCTATATATTTTTATTTACACACACACACACACACACACACAGATTTGGATGCTGAGAATTGTACTCAGCCCCCTGCCCCATGCTGGGTGCATTTCCTACCACTGAGCTACACTTTGAGTCTAAAAACATAAAAACTATGTCATGGGAGTTCATGGTTTTGACACATATAAACCATGTAGTGCTTACACAGCTCCATTTCACATGCTTATTAATCTTTTATGGTCAAAACACCCTATATCCTTTCTTTTAGCTTTCTGAGAAGTGCCGTGCACTCTTGTTATTTCTAGACAGCCATGATTCAGTTGCACCCCAGTGTTTCTTGAGCTTAGTTTCCATTGATCAGCTTCTCCCCGTTTTGCCCTTCTGCTCTCTATGGCCCTGCTTAACCTCAGGCTCGCCCCCATTTCTGTGAGCGTACCAAAAGTCCTTTTCTTTTGTTTGCTTTATTTTTGCTCTTTTTTTTTTTTTCATTTTCTTTTTTTTCGGAGCTGGGGACCGAACCCAGTACCTTGTGCTTGCTAGGCAAGCGCTCTACCGCTGAGCTACATCCCCAGCCCCTTTATTTTTGCTCTTATCTGGTTTTATTTTATGTGTATGGTGTTTTGCCAGCATGTATGTGCACCACTGGTTTGTCTAGCTGGAGGCCAGAAAAGGGCAGGCCTCAGAGTCCCTGGAACCTCAGTTACAGATGGTTGGGGCTTCCATGTGGGTGCTGGGACTCAAACCTGCATCCTTTGGAAGAGCAGCTAGTGCTCTCAACTGGCCGAGGCCTCTGTCTGGCCCTCGTCTTAGTTTTTTGAAACAGGGTCTCATATACTCCAGACTTGAACTTGTTGTGTTTCTGAGGATGACCTTGGACCTCAGCTCCTCCTGCCTGTCCCGCTGTATGGCCCTATGGGGTTGCAGCTGGATGCTACCATAGCAAGGCTTACATGCAGGGGCTAGAGAACCCTGGCTCTGTGAGTCTAGGCAGACACGACCAAATGAACCACACCCCTAGCCCAAAAGGTTGTGAAGAGGCTGTTTCTGAGGTTGAAAGATGACGTAGATTCTCCCTTGGAGCAGTAATGGGCGAGCATGAGGATTTTCTAGAAAGGCTACCCACAAATGCCTTCAGTAGAAGAGACTGCTCTTTCCTAGGCCCACACCTGGGATCTGTCAGACATCTGGGCCTCAGCTGCCAAGCGCTGGTTAGAAGCCTGCAGCGCTGGCCTTTTCCTTTGTGGCCAGGCACATATGCATGGAGTGGAGAAATGTGTGAGGCTGTGGACGAGCCTTCAGTGCCTTTCTCTGAGCATTTCTGTGGCTCCTGGGACCTCTAGAAGCCCTCCCTGGACAAAAAGTTCCAGAGGCCAGAGAAAGGCCTTTGAAGCTACCTAGTTGTAGAGTGTGTTCATGAACCAAGGCCGACTTCCTGGTGCGATTCTGTGAGGCAGTCATCTGTAGAATTACTGGACTGGTTCCAAAGACTGGCTTCATGTGGAATTGCTGCAAATGTTGGCCCTACCCATAGGGCCACACTTCACCACTAGGGGAGAGCTAGGCTGTGCCCTCCAGATGAGACTGGTTGACAGACATGGCATATTCAAGTGGATGTGGGGTTGTTCTGGTCCTACTTGAGGCTGGAGTTGCACATGGAGGGCTTCCTGTAGCTGCCTTGACTGAGAGCCTTCTCTCCTTTCCTGTTCTTCTTCACTGGACACTGCACCACACGAGTTATTTATTGAAACACTGGCCACAGATTAACTCGGCCACTTGTTAATTAGTGTGGACTCAATCTCCTGCAGTTTAGAAAGGCTAACTTTCCTTTCTCGAAACTTGCCTTAAAGGAGTTCTGTAACATGCCCCTTTCTATGCCGGGCTCTTCAGTAGAAATTCTGCCTTTGCTGTGTGTACATGTCTTGGCCTTCCCTCCCAGTGGATCCGAGCTTGCTGCCCTCCCTGGTGTGCCTTACAAGACCAGTTGATGTATAGCACAGCTGAAGTAGCCGGCTGAAGGAAGGAAGTGCTCTGCTGGCTCAGCAGAAGGCAGGCCTCTCTGAAACCTGGTCCCTTTGCTTTTATCTCAGAGGTGTTTAGTTTCAGAGTGACTGTGAAACTGGGACAGTGTCTGCCAGGGCGGGGATTCAGACCACCTGAGAAGAGTGGAAGGTGAACAGGGGCAGAGTTCAAGGAGGGGGCCTGGACCTTTTTTTTTTTTTACATTTTTACTTTTTTTTTTAAATTTACATTTGGGGATGTCACAGATACATATGCCCCTGTGCACATGTTAGAGGACAGCTTTCATGAATTGGTTCTTTCTCCGACATGTGGATTCCCAGGACCAAACTGAGTTAGTCAGGCTTGGCAGCAAGCATCTTAACTTGCTGAGCTGTCTCAGCAGCTCATAGACCTCTTATTTTTGTAGTCGCTGTAGTGCTGGGAGTCAGACCCAGGACTTTGAGTATACTAGGCAAGCCTCTAAAACCCCAGGCTCCTAGACCTCGGAGGTATTCCCTGTCCACCAGAAAAGTGGTGTGGGGTTCTGAGTCTGAGTGCATGTGTGGCCTCTGGTTATCTTTCTCTGTCATTTTCCACCTTAGTTCTTTGAGACAGGCTCTCACTGTCTTAGTTAGGGTTCCTATTGCTGTGATGAAGCACCAAAGTGGCCAAAGGCGTCTCGGGGACGGAAGGAAGGGCTTATGCTCTCATCACACTCAGAGGTTAGGGGCAGGGACCCAAGCAGGGCAGGAACCTGAGGCAGGAGCTGATGCAGAGGCCATGGTGGATGCTGCTTCCTGCCTTATTCCTTATGGCTCCTCACAGGTGGTTCCACCCGCAGCACATCAATCACTAAGACAATGTCCCATGGGCCTGCCTTCCCCAGATCCTGTGGAGACGTTTTCTCAGGTGAGGTCTCCTCCTCTCAGATGACTATAACTTGTGTGAAGTTAGCATAAGAACTAGCCAGGATGCTCACTGAACCCTGAGCTTGCTATTTCAACTGCACTGGCTAGCCATTAAGCCCTCAGAACCTACCTGTTGCTTCCTTACCCACCACATTGGGCCTGCAAGCCTGTATGACTGTGTTCAACATTTCCATGGGTGATGAGGATATGATCTCAAGTTCTCATGGTTGCATAGCAACCACTTTACCCACTGTGCCATCTCTACAACTTATCTGTTTATCTAATTTTTTTTTTCTGAGACAGGATTTCATGTTGTCTCAGAATGAAAACTGTATAGCTGAGGATAATCTAGAACCCCTAATCCTCCTGCCTCTTCCTCCCAGGTGCCAGATTATAGGCACTCCCTGAACCAGGCCTGGTTTATGGGATTCTGGGATCAAACCCAGGGCTTCATGGATGCTAGGCTAACACTTAACCAACTGAGTTACATCTTCAGCTCCACACTATGTGTGCGCAGTGTTGGGAATCAAACCCATGTTTGTGCATGATAGACATGCATTTTACCAAACAAGTACATTCCGAGCCTGCCTTTAATATAGTGATTACCTGCCTTCCTACTTCCTGCGTTACCTGAGTTTGCCAGCACCTTCCTTGTCCAACGTTCCTCTTCTGAAACACTGACCCCCGAGTTCCTTCCTGTGTCCTGTCTCTGAACTGTCCCCATAAGTTGCATCTTCTGTTTCTGTGTCTCAGCTTTGATCTGTGTCCCTGAGGTAAGATGGATGAAGGTGAGTCCTGATGAATGATCTCCTTACCCTTTAAATAACTGCAGCTTGGGACCAAGAGACCTAGAGGCCTCTCAGACCTAGAGACCTCTCAGGCCTAGAGACCTCTCAGACCTAGAGACCTCTCAGGCCTAGAGACCTGCTGGTGTGCAGCACACACACCAGCAGAGCAGTATCGAACCATCTTTAAAATTCACTACATCAGGACCTGGAGAGATGACTCAGCAGTTAAGAGCTCTTGCTGTTTTTCCAGAGCACCTGAGTTTGGTTCCTAGAACTCACACTGGGCAGCTGTGAGCTGCCCACAACTCTAGCTCCAGGAGATCCAACACCCTCCTCTGGCCTCCATGAGCACACACACATTCAGGGAATACAGCCACAGAAATACATACATACACATAAATAAAATGCTAAATTCACAGCACTGGGGGCTGAAGAGAGTTCAGTTGTTAAGACACTACTATACTCCTCCTGCAGAGGACCCAAGTTCATTTCCTAGTATCCATCTCCAGTGCCTTACAATATCACCACCTATAACTCCTGATAACCTGAGTTTGAGTCCTGAAACCTATGAAACGGTGAAGGGAGAAAACTAACTCTGAGAAGTTGTCCTCTGACCTCCACATACACATGTAATACTACTAATAAAAAATTATGTTCTACTGTGGTCTGCCCTTAAAGGGGAGCTGAGCTCCTATCTCAGAGACCCCATGAATAAGGAAGCTTCTAGGTAGCAAAGAAAGCACTCTGATTCCAAGTCTGTGTAAGCTTGGAGGATGGATAACAGAATGGGAAGCTGTGCCCTCAACCTAACTACTCCCTGTTGAGTGAAGCAGTGGTTTTCAAACTGTGCTGTACCCTGGTCGACCCTTGTTACAAGAAGCATTTGGCTCCATTTTTTTTAATGCAAGAGCAGTGGTAGGATAGGGCTGTGTCCCATGAGTGTAGACACTGCCACCTGTGTAGCACCACTCTGGAGGCTCAGAATGATAACCAACTTACTTCTAGAGTGAAAAAGATACCATCAAAATAAATAAAGAGATGTACTTAAATTCAGAGGTATCCTGAACTAGTGGTATGATCACGACTGAGTAAAGTTAACCAGGATGTGCCTGTTAGGGAATTGTCAAGCCGGAGGTTGAAGCCACTCTGTACAGAGGAAAGTCTTGCTGGGATCAGGCCAGGGACCAGTTGGACACTGGTGACAGCTGGACAGTGGTTATAGGATCTTGGGTCATCTCTTGAGTCACGGCTTCTATAACCTTATTGTGTATTTTCAGAGTTACCAGGGAAGTCTACAACTCTGTAATGCACAGTGGTGACATCATTTGTTACTGGCTTAGTTGGCAAATTAACATGGTTATACTTCTTGTGTGGTCAGGAATATCTATGTCCACTATTCCACAAGCCCACAGCATGTCTTGGCCAGGATTTTGGGGTATCTTTCTGAGGTTTCCTGTAGCTAGGAGGTGCACTTTCCAAGGTGGCTAAGGCATAGCTAGTCTGAGATGATTTATAAATATGTGGAAGTGGGCATGGTGGCACATGCTGAGGCAGGAGGATGTGTGAGTTTGTAGAGTATGTGCTTAGCAGACCTGGAGCTTGCCTGGGTAACTCAGACTCTAGTTTTGGTGGGAAAGGGCCAGGCTGCCCTGGAGCCCCCAGCAATCCTCCTGCCTCTAGAGTGGAAGGATCACAGATAAGCCACTATATCCAGTAAAATCTCAACTTTAAATCAAAACAAAATAAAACAAAACAAAATGGACCAGAGAGATGGCTCATTGGTTAAGAGGACTTGCTGTTCTTACAGAGGATCCTGGGTTCAGTTCCCAGTACTTATACGGCAGTTCACAACCATCTGTAACTCCAGTTCCGGGAGATCCAACCCATTTTCTGGCCTCTGCAGGTGCTAAACATGCATGTGACACACGTACATACATACAAACCAAACATTCATACTCATAAAATATAAATAAATGAATCTAAACCAACAACTGAAAGGAAAGGGTATCAACTCAGAACCCCAAGACCAAGTTTTCTACACAAAGGATTTATTTGCCCCAGGGAGACACAGGGAGTAAGAGACAAAACCAGGAGAGGAGAGGATGATGAAGGGAAAGAGAACAAAGAAAGGGATATTTGTTGGGGACTCTGGGAGGGGAGCTGACCCAAAGGACTGTCTCGGATAGAGAGGGGATAGGCTGGCCAAATAAGGAGATAGGCCTTGGTGGCTAGATTCAGGAATGTCATCTAATGTTCTTTAGCAAGGCAGAGGGAGTAGGGGAGGACAAGGCCTGCCAGAGCCATGTTCGCCATGCTAGAGTCAGCTAGAGTCCCTTCAACCAGGTATGGCCATTCCTCTAATCCAGCACTTGGGAGGCTGTCTTAGGAGGATCGTAAGTTTGAAGCCAACCTGCACTGCACAGAGAGTTCTAGGGGTACCTAGGTTATATAATGTGCCCCTTCCTCATTACACCCCCAAAGACATGTGGATACCCAGATCTTTTTCTTCTGTTTTTATATTCAGTTATAACATGTACACACGGATACACGCTCACACATGCACATAGGCACATATGTGCACATATGTACACACACATACGTGGATGCTTTACTTTGAGATTCTTATTTATGTGTGTGTGTGTGTGTGTGTGTGTGTGTGTGTGTGTGTGTGTGTGTGCTTGTGTGGCAGGGGTGGGTGCAGTGGGGTGGGGAGAACGTATGCCAAATGAGACTGGAATGAGGATGTAGGACCCCCTGGCAATGGAGTTGGAGATGGTTGTGATCTGTCATGGGACTGGGAATCAAACCTGGTTCTCTAGAGCAGCAGCTAGTACTCTCCACTCCAGCCCCTACCTTAATTCTTTTTTTTTAAATAGGGTCTCATTGTGTACCCTGGATAACCTTGAACTCATAGAGATCAGCCTGCCTCTGCTCCCTGGGTGCTGAGATTAAATAGATGAACCACTGTGCCTGGTTAGACTTGTTCTTTTAGACTAGTGTTAGGCTTGTGACAGATTGAGCAGACTCATGTGGCATGATGGTGTATACCTGTAGTCCCAGAACTCAGGAGGATGAGTTCAAGGCTGGCCTCCATCAAAGAAGAGTTCTATGATCAACTCCTGTGTGTGGTGTGTTACATTACTGATAACTTATTAGTAATTAAAGTTCAACATGGCAGAATTCTCAGAAGTTCACTCTGGACTGTACAGTTACTTGGGTTTGGAAAACCCGTGCCCTGTCTACCCACACACAGTAGTTTGACTGTCTCTAGATGTTTCCTGGCTCCATGTAGTTGTCCCTCCCTCCAGCCCCTGGCAACCACTGAACTTTTGTCTCTGTAGCTTTTCATTTCTGAAAATGCCGTCTAGATGGAATCAGAGTGCGTAGCCACTAAGCCAAACTAAGCCAGGAGGGGCCTTCATGACCATGGCCTCACTTCAGTTCCTGCCTTCCGGTCCCACCTGAGTTCCTACCCTGACTTCCCTTTACCCCGAGCTGCGTTGCTTTTGGTCTTAATGATGGTTATCACAGCGAGGAGAGCAAACTGGAGCGTGCAGCTTCTTGGGATTGAACTTGGGTCACCAGTTCTGTTCAGTATCTTTGCCGATTGCTGAGCTATCTCACTTGTCTGTCTGTCTGTCTCACTATGAAGCTTTGACTGACCTTGAACTCACAGATCTGCCTGGCCTGCCTCTGCCTCCACAGTGCTGGAGTTAAAGATGTCTATTTCTTAAGGACATCTTGTTTTTAGGTTTTGGTGATTTGAACAAAGCTGATATGAACACTGGTTCTTATAAAGGCTTTTGTGTGAATATAGGTTTTCAGTTTGTTTGGGGAGTAGGGATGTGCATTCTGGGTTATATGCTAAAATTACGTTTAGCTTTGTGAAAAACTGCCAAACTGTCTTCCAAAGCGACTGCATCATTTTGCATCCCAGCCAGCAGTGACCGAGAGCCTCTGTTTTATATCCTCACTAGCACTCATTGTTGATGGTGTTTTAGCCTCTTTAGTGGGTGGGGGATAATCTACACAGTATTGTTTTAACTTGCAATTCTCTAATGAAATACATTCCGTCTGCACACCTCAGTGTGAAATACGGTACTGAGCATCTCTTCCGCCTGCACACCTTAGCATGACAGACTTTTACATTTGTCTTTGTCCCTCTCCCCTCTTCTTAGGCCCACTTTGTCTCTATATACTCCTCTCACTTCACAAATCCACAAGTTGGTCTTGTGTTTTCTGGCATATTTTCCTTTGTCTCTTGGAGCCTAACGAGTTGCCGTCCATGAGAAGTGACTGGACTGCTCTGTTGAAGTCTCAACCCATCTTAGACTCTCTCTGTCTCAGTTGAACCATTACAAAAAAGACAAAATCTACAACTTGCCGGGCCTGGCCTTTTCCTGTCCCGCCCTTTGTTGTTCTCAGAGTTGGAAACTGGAGGGAGGACCCATAACCCTCCTACCTTTGTTTGTGATCCTTTATTCTGACCCGAAAACAGTTGGGAGTGACTGCTGCCCCAGCTCCACGTGAGTCTGTGTGGAGACCTAACTTCTTCCACGGCCTCTCCGCCCCTTGGCTGACTGTTGCCAACCTCACCTTGCCTCTCCGCCCCTTGGCTGACTGTTGCCAACCTCACCTTGCCGCCTGCCCGCTGCTACAGCCTGAGAACTCACATTTGCCTGTGAAGAAAGCATCTGCTGTTCGTTCATTGCCCTGTCACCTTGCCTGTGTTCATCTTGCCCACTCTAGGCACAGAGTCCAGAGAACATCGTACTCGCTGAGCCCTTGCTCACTTTTCAGTTAATACTGACATCTTTTAAACTGTAGCCCAGGCCTCAGCTTGCTGTGTAGCTATGGCTGTCCATGAATTCCAGATCTTCCTGCCTTCCTGTCCATGAGATGGCCTTAGGATTTGAACCACCTTGCCTGAGTGTTATTGTTATTATTATTATTTACTTTTGTTTTAAGACAAGGCCTTGGTTATATACCCTAGTGTGATGGTTGTTCTTGGTTGCCAAGTGACTACATCTGGAGTGCACTTGTGAGGGATTTTTTTTTTCTAGTTAAATCATTCGAAGTGGGAAGCCTGCCTTTAGTCTGGGTCTAGTGAGGTGAGAAGCCCGCCTTTAGTCTGGGTCTAGTGAGGTGGGAAGCCTGCCTTTAGTCTGGGTCTAGTGAGGTGGGAAGCCTGCCTTTAGTCTGGGTCTAGTGAGGTGGGAAGCCCGCCTTTAGTCTGGGTCTGGTGAGGTGGGAAGCCGCCTTTAGTCTGGGTCTAGTGAGGTGGGAAGCCCGCCTTTAGTCTGGGTCTGGTGAGGTGGGAAGCCGCCTTTAGTCTGGGTCTGGTGAGGTGGGAAGCCGCCTTTAGTCTGGGTCTGGTGAGGTGGGAAGCCCGCCTTTAGTCTGGGTCTGGTGAGGTGGGAGCCCGTATGAAGGACTTGGGGAGAGAAGCTTTGCTCTTTGCCCACTTCCTCTCACTCTCACTGGAGAGTCCACTCCATCCTGGAATGTGATGAAGAAGATGGAGACCCTTCTTATCTTCTTTTTTAATGTTTTATAGTCTTTATTTAAAAATTACCTATTTTATGTGCTTTTGTGTTTTACCTGCATGTATGTCTGTGTGAGAGTGTTGGGATCCCCTGGAACTGTGGTTATAGACAGCTATGAACTACCATGTGGGTACTGGGAACTGAACCCAGGTCCTCTGGAAGAGCAGCCATCTCTCCAGCCACTAAAGCTTACTTCTTTACGATTCCGGAGTAAACTGAAGACCAGCTAAGACATCCAGCCTCTTGGACTGAACAACTACTGGATTCTTGGACTTTCTGTTGGTAGATAGCCATTGTTGGACTAGCTGGATTATTAAAACTACTCTAATAAACCTCTCTCTCTCTCTCTCTCTCTCTCTCTCTCTCTCTCTCTCTCTCTGTCTTCTAGAGAATTATGACAAGTACACCCAGGCTATCCTTGACGTTTAGAAATCCTCATGCATTGGCCTCCAAGTGCTAGTATTACACGCATGGTCTGTTTGCTCCTAGAATGTTTAAACAAAATCATAAATGTACTTTCATGCTTGGTTGTAGCAATGATATGTTGATCATGTCATTTTTCCCTTTAAAAGGTCAGTCTTAGGCTGAACATGGTAGTATGTGACTGTAATCCCAGCACTTGGGAAGCAGAGTCACAAGGATCACAAATTTGTAGCCTATATTTAAATAAAAAATTTATAAATGTGTTTATTTGCATGTATGTGTGTTCTTGTAGTGACTCTGGGTGCCCAAGAGGCCAAAAGATGGAGTTACAGGCTGTTGTGAGCCTGACGTGGGCACTAGAAACTGACCCTGATCGTCTGCAAGAGCAGCAAGTGCTCCTAACCGCTGAGCTTTCTCTCGGGATCCTTGTGTCCAGAATACACAGAGTATTCACAGAGTACACACAAATGCCATGGTGGGTAAGTCTAGCTGCTGAGATAAATAGGCTGCATTCTAGGCCAGGCTCGTTAGTTTTCTATGGTACACAGAAGTCAAGCGACGGGAGGCTTGGTGTTCGGCTTAGAAGAAAGAATGATCTTTCTGACACAGGTCTGCAGGTGATGGGTTGCTAGGCCCAGCGGATTTCTACCCAGCATGAATCTTGAGATGTCTTTGGAGGACCGGCATTTCTTCACTGTATAGGGCGCCACTGCTGGGCAGGCTCTGGGCCTGAGGTTTGTGGTAATAAACGACACCCAATCCTGCACTTCACCGCCTGCCGTGGCAAGTCTCTTTATAGGAGGTGGGCTTGATACCACTTCAGAGCCTTCGGTCCTCATGGTGCCTGACTATCTCTTCTTGTAGAGTTCATGCCTTAGGCCTTGTGGAGAAGGAATCCAGAGGCTTAGAAATGTGGTCAGCCTATATTGGAGGTGAGGCCAGTTGGCCATTTGACAGTGAGGACTTGGGTTCATAGCAGCTTCCTAGAAAGTGGAGTGCTCTAGTCTCTAGACTTCTAATGTAACCCTCAAAGGTCCTTCTTTTCCTAGTCCCCTTCTTTAGGGGTCACAAACCTGCTCATAGAACCAGCCTCAGAAAGACCACTCAAATCAAAGGGCTGTTCGTGATCTCCAGAGCTGACTTTCATGTGATACCCAGTGCTGCTGGGAGCCCTGCCTTCCAGGGCGTGAGGTCAGAGCTCAGGGCTCACAGCTGTGAGGTATACGACTTCTGGAGAAGGGGGTCTGCCTCTGGGTTCAGGTCCGTCTAGCTGGCTGGCTCCACTTCTGCTAGCTGCAGATAGGACTCCTATGCACCTCTGAAGGCTTAGCTCCTAGACAGAGAAAATTAGTGAAAGTTGACAGGCGACATCACAATGTGCTCAAACTCTGTCTCCTTCCTGCTCCAGCATCTCCAAGATCAGGTTGCAGATGCCGGATCCCCTCCCTTGTCTGAACACTTCATTCTTGTAACCAGGGCTTTTACATAGAGAAGAGACCAGGAGAAGGCAGCAGCTGGGCCTTTGGAGGTAGAAATTTCTAGAAATGTTGGTGATGTGGGCCTGTGAGTTTTGGGCTAGGTCTTTGACCAGGGACAGCATCCATAGCATGTCTTGTAGTTATGTCTCTGCTCAGAACCAGCCTGTTGCACTTGAGGAAAAGCCATGGGCATCCGTAGTCGTTATGGTCCAGCACCTCTTCCTCTTCCTCTGCCACTCTTGCCCTTCCTCACTCTGCTCCCTGCTCTCTCCTCTATCTAAAGGCCTTTGCACTTGCCTGGGCAAACCTGGAGTGCTCTGCCTACGACAGTCTCACCCCTGACTCCTGCACTCCTTAGGTCTTCTCAAGTAGTAAGGCCTTCTCTAACTGCCTCTTTCCTTTCTTCTCTCTCTTCTCCTCCCCTCCCTCCTCCCCTCCCTCCTCCATCCCACCTTTCTTTTTTCCTTAACCTTCCCTTTCTTTCTGTCTTTCTGCCTGTCTGCCTGCCTGCCTGTCTTTCTTCTCTCTCTCTCTCTCTCTCTCTCTCTCTCTCTCTCTCTCTCTCTCTCTTCTTTCTTTCTTTCTTTCTTTCTTTCTTTCTTTCCTTTGAGACTGGGTCTCACTGTATAGACCAGGCTGGGTTGAACTCACAGAGATCCAAATGCACATATATAAACATACTTTATACATTGGTGTTTCCCTGATGACTCTAGTATGTGCTAAATGAGTCAGTTGGAGACAGTTTTCACTCCATGGGTCCGGCTCTTAGCTCCAGAGGGAAGGAGAATGCCTCAGCATGATGCCTGGCTCTGAGCCCAGGTGAAGGCATTTCTTCCATTCAGGTCCCCATTCTGGGGATCATGTCAAGCCTTTCTCTGGGAGTGGTGTGTGATGTGGATCAAGTCTAACTTGGCTTGAGTGAAGGACTGAGTGCTGTACACAGTATTGGGAAGCTCTTCATTTTGTTCCTCAAATTCCCAGGCCCATTATTGAGAGGTCTGTGTTCTGCTCAGTGCAGGAGTGCCCTGGAGTATAAGACAGGCAGGGTTTCTGCTTCCCTGAGTCTTAAATTCTTACGGGAAGACAAATGAAAATGTATTTATAGTTTTAAAGAGTCCAGGTGCCAGGCTGAATATTGAGTTGGGGATGGAGTATTAGAGAGTACTAGATATTATAAAGTGAGCAGAGAGGGAGAGGGTTCATTTCACAGTGACCAGTATTGGTTTGTATGAAGTTTTGAATTGGTTTGTATGAGGCCTTGAGCCAAGACGGTCATGTTGTACAACTCTAGGGACACTGATCAGACTGTTCTGCAGTGGGTGCTCCCTGGAGGTAAGGTGCTTAGAGCCCTGGCCATCCAACTATGTGACAGTTGAAGCAGGAGGGACCCTGAGGCCTTTTAGGTACAGAAGGAAGGTCAGGGTGGGACAGGATGAGCATGCAGTCTGCAGGCAGTGTGAGAAGAGAAATGTGACTGTTAGCACTGGAGAGATGGCTCAGGGGTTAAGAACACTTGGGTCTGGTTCCTACCACCCAATCAGTGGTAGCTAAAAACCTCCTGGGACTCCAGCTCAAGAGGATCTATTGCCCTCTTCTGGCCTCTTTGGGTACCTAGGCAAACACATGGTACACATACATACATGCAGGCAAAACACCCCTGTATACATAAAATAAAAATAAAAGCTTCCAAAAGAATGTGACAGTCAGGACAACCATTCATAACCCAGTTCCCGAGGATCCAGTGCCTTCCTTCCACTGACCCCCAGTACCAGATACAAACATGGTGTGTGTACATACATACACACATAGAAAATATTAAAGTCTAAAAAAGTTAATTAAAATTAAGTTTGATTTTGAAAAAGGACTGGCAGTGAATTCATGGGTGACAGACATAGGGAACACAGGTATATAGGGAAACTTTCCTGGAGGCAGGGCTCTGCCCTAGTGTGAGGGTTGCAGAGATGAGGTGACTGATGGCTGCAAGAGTGGCCCCAGGGTAGCATCAGAAAGGTACTTGGACCTAGCTTTGACAGTAAGAAGAAAGCTCATGACACTTGGATATTGCTCGTTTGTTGTTTGATATCAAGGTCTGGTCATCTCTGAAACCATGGGCGTGTCATCATGCACATGCTCAACCTTGACATGATGTACCTGCCCCATGCATACACACACACACACACACACACACACACACACACACACACACACACACAGAACAGCCTTGCCCTGGGGGAGCTGAGATGCTAAGAAGATTGTGTCTTGAATTACCTGCTTCAGGTGTCTGGAGGCACCTGGCTGCTCAAAGTCTTGGGAGGCAGTGGGTGGACAAAAGGCCCCTGGGCAGACCTCAGCAAGCCTTGAGCTATACACCTGTGTGAGAGAGGCGCGCTTCCCGAATCAGACTGTGACTTAACCATCATCGGCCCGGCTCGCCTTCTTTTTTTAAAGGTTTTGTGAGGTTGTTGACTTAAGCCAGAATGAGGAATGGTAGCTGTTGGGGTTCTGTTATCTTTATTTTTTTTTCAATTTTCTTTTTTCTTTATTTGTTTGCTTGTGTGTTTGTTTATTGGGGTTTTTGTTTTGTTTTGTTTTGTTTTGTTTTTTGAGACAGGGTTTCTCTGTGTAGTCCTACCTGTCTGGAACTCTGTAGACCAGGGTAGCTGGCCTAGAACTCAGAGATCCTCCTGCCTCTGCCTCCCAAGTGCTGGGCCTAAAGGCATGCATGCACAACCATACCTGGCTTCATGTTAGAGTTCTTAATAGCTTGCTCAGTGGCTTGGGATTTCCCTGGGTCTGACTGCCTGTCCTCTGGAGGTGGCTGGAACTAGAGGGAACAAGCCCTAGCAGACCTCCCATGGGGAATGGGGGGCAGTTGATTGAGCCCCCACTGCTCTCCAGGAAGGCTCTGCTGCTCCTGGCCTTTATTTTTCTTAAATTCCATGTCTTGGCTGGGAAGCTCTTTGTTCACTGAAGCCCAGAGCAGAGTTAAGCTGCTAAAGTATTGAGAGCAGGAGGGTTTGTCTGCCTGGATTCTTAGCCAAATCTGTCCTGGGAGCTACTGTTTTTAAACCCGAGGAATGCTGTGGGAATGTGGTCCTTGGCTTCTAGCAAGATGTCTCAGGAAAGGGCTACCCCAGTGAGGCAGATGGATGCCATGAATCAGATTGGACAGGGTGTAACAGAAAGTGAGCATGTGACACTTGCTGTTAGCTCTCTCTTAGCTCTAGAGCGAGCATGCTCTCTGTGATCCCACCTCAGTTCTTTCTCCACCTTGCTAGGAACTGAGCCCAGGACAATCTGCAGTCTCAGCCTCTGGCCCTAGGATGATGGGTTTTCTTTTTTTCCTACCTAACCCCTCTTTGCCATCCCACTTCCCTTTTTAACTTTTTGTTTTTTTGAGACAGGGTCTCACATAGCCCAGGCTGTCCTTGAATTTGCTAGCTGAAGGTAACCTTGAAGCTCCTGATCTTCCTGCCTTTACTTCCCTAAATGCTAGAATTATAAGTTCATGACACCATACCAGCTCCCATCTCTTTTTATAAAGGTTATAGAAAGTGGTTTAATATAACTCAGAGTTTTAAAGAAGTCTTAATTCTGGAAGAATATTGCCATATAAACATATCTTAAAATTTTTCAGGTTCTTTATTTTATTTTATTTTATTTTATTGCTGTTTTACTACCCAGTATAATAATACTGATGTCACCAACACTTTCCAATTGGCTAATGATGTTATCAGTAATTCTGAGTAGTTCACGATGAGAATGTCCCCTCTGCTTATTCAGTAATTATTTACGGAATTCCACCATTGTGCTGATGTCAGAGAACAGTAGTAATCAATGAGTCTCAGGCCAAGTTTGAGGGCTCTGGGAGGGATCCACAGCCAGGAAATTAGACACAAGTAGAAACTGGCCAGTGGTTCTTGAAGGACTGTGTCTACAAAGCCTCAGAGTTCCTCACACACCTGAGGTGAGAGACAGTGGGGACAGGTGACTTCCAGCTGGCTCTAAGATAGGCCGAAGGTGTTCTCTGCCTGAGGTTGAAAGTCTATCACTGCGTGGAGAATGCCCTTATCTGTGTGTGGAGGAGGAACCTGGGACACATGGCATTTGCCCGAGGGCCACAAGAAGGTGGTAGAGTGGAGCTGGTGTCAGTTCATTGGTCCTCCCAGCCTGGGCTTGTGCTGTTTCTTATCCAGTCTCGCACTGGGATCCTGGAGTTGGGTGGCTTTAGAGTCCACCCTGCAGCATCCCTGGGCTAAGCAAGTTGACAGGGAGACTGTTGGGTGATGTCCTCACTGTCCAGCTTCTTTCTTGCTACTGGCAGACTTGCCATTCTACCTCAGCTGTCCTGGAACTCACTTTGTAGACAAGGCTAGCCTGAAACTCACAGAGATCCACCTGCCTCTGCCTCTGCCTCTGCCTCTGCCTCTGCCTCTGCCTCTGCCTCTGCCTCTGCCTCTGCCTCTGCCTCTGCCTCTGCCTCTGCCTCTGCCTCTGCCTCTGCCTCTGCCTCTGCCTCTGCCTCTGCCTCTGCCTCTGCCTCTGCCTCTGCCTCTGCCTCTGCCTCTGCCTCTGCCTCTGCCTCTGCCTCTGCCTCTGCCTCTGCCTCTGCCTCTGCCTCTGCCTCTGCCTCTGCCTCTGCCTCTGCCTCTGCCTCTGCCTCTGCCTCTGCCTCTGCCTCTGCCTCTGCCTCTGCCTCTGCCTCTGCCTCTGCCTCTGCCTCTGCCTCTGCCTCTGCCTCTGCCTCTGCCTCTGCCTCTGCCTCTGCCTCTGCCTCTGCCTCTGCCTCTGCCTCTGCCTCTGCCTCTGCCTCTGCCTCTGCCTCTGCCTCTGCCTCTGCCTCTGCCTCTGCCTCTGCCTCTGCCTCTGCCTCTGCCTCTGCCTCTGCCTCTGCCTCTGCCTCTGCCTCTGCCTCTGCCTCTGCCTCTGCCTCTGCCTCTGCCTCTGCCTCTGCCTCTGCCTCTGCCTCTGCCTCTGCCTCTGCCTCTGCCTCTGCCTCTGCCTCTGCCTCTGCCTCTGCCTCTGCCTCTGCCTCTGCCTCTGCCTCTGCCTCTGCCTCTGCCTCTGCCTCTGCCTCTGCCTCTGCCTCTGCCTCTGCCTCTGCCTCTGCCTCTGCCTCTGCCTCTGCCTCTGCCTCTGCCTCTGCCTCTGCCTCTGCCTCTGCCTCTGCCTCTGCCTCTGCCTCTGCCTCTGCCTCTGCCTCTGCCTCTGCCTCTGCCTCTGCCTCTGCCTCTGCCTCTGCCTCTGCCTCTGCCTCTGCCTCTGCCTCTGCCTCTGCCTCTGCCTCTGCCTCTGCCTCTGCCTCTGCCTCTGCCTCTGCCTCTGCCTCTGCCTCTGCCTCTGCCTCTGCCTCTGCCTCTGCCTCTGCCTCTGCCTCTGCCTCTGCCTCTGCCTCTGCCTCTGCCTCTGCCTCTGCCTCTGCCTCTGCCTCTGCCTCTGCCTCTGCCTCTGCCTCTGCCTCTGCCTCTGCCTCTGCCTCTGCCTCTGCCTCTGCCTCTGCCTCTGCCTCTGCCTCTGCCTCTGCCTCTGCCTCTGCCTCTGCCTCTGCCTCTGCCTCTGCCTCTGCCTCTGCCTCTGCCTCTGCCTCTGCCTCTGCCTCTGCCTCTGCCTCTGCCTCTGCCTCTGCCTCTGCCTCTGCCTCTGCCTCTGCCTCTGCCTCTGCCTCTGCCTCTGCCTCTGCCTCTGCCTCTGCCTCTGCCTCTGCCTCTGCCTCTGCCTCTGCCTCTGCCTCTGCCTCTGCCTCTGCCTCTGCCTCTGCCTCTGCCTCTGCCTCTGCCTCTGCCTCTGCCTCTGCCTCTGCCTCTGCCTCTGCCTCTGCCTCTGCCTCTGCCTCTGCCTCTGCCTCTGCCTCTGCCTCTGCCTCTGCCTCTGCCTCTGCCTCTGCCTCTGCCTCTGCCTCTGCCTCTGCCTCTGCCTCTGCCTCTGCCTCTGCCTCTGCCTCTGCCTCTGCCTCTGCCTCTGCCTCTGCCTCTGCCTCTGCCTCTGCCTCTGCCTCTGCCTCTGCCTCTGCCTCTGCCTCTGCCTCTGCCTCTGCCTCTGCCTCTGCCTCTGCCTCTGCCTCTGCCTCTGCCTCTGCCTCTGCCTCTGCCTCTGCCTCTGCCTCTGCCTCTGCCTCTGCCTCTGCCTCTGCCTCTGCCTCTGCCTCTGCCTCTGCCTCTGCCTCTGCCTCTGCCTCTGCCTCTGCCTCTGCCTCTGCCTCTGCCTCTGCCTCTGCCTCTGCCTCTGCCTCTGCCTCTGCCTCTGCCTCTGCCTCTGCCTCTGCCTCTGCCTCTGCCTCTGCCTCTGCCTCTGCCTCTGCCTCTGCCTCTGCCTCTGCCTCTGCCTCTGCCTCTGCCTCTGCCTCTGCCTCTGCCTCTGCCTCTGCCTCTGCCTCTGCCTCTGCCTCTGCCTCTGCCTCTGCCTCTGCCTCTGCCTCTGCCTCTGCCTCTGCCTCTGCCTCTGCCTCTGCCTCTGCCTCTGCCTCTGCCTCTGCCTCTGCCTCTGCCTCTGCCTCTGCCTCTGCCTCTGCCTCTGCCTCTGCCTCTGCCTCTGCCTCTGCCTCTGCCTCTGCCTCTGCCTCTGCCTCTGCCTCTGCCTCTGCCTCTGCCTCTGCCTCTGCCTCTGCCTCTGCCTCTGCCTCTGCCTCTGCCTCTGCCTCTGCCTCTGCCTCTGCCTCTGCCTCTGCCTCTGCCTCTGCCTCTGCCTCTGCCTCTGCCTCTGCCTCTGCCTCTGCCTCTGCCTCTGCCTCTGCCTCTGCCTCTGCCTCTGCCTCTGCCTCTGCCTCTGCCTCTGCCTCTGCCTCTGCCTCTGCCTCTGCCTCTGCCTCTGCCTCTGCCTCTGCCTCTGCCTCTGCCTCTGCCTCTGCCTCTGCCTCTGCCTCTGCCTCTGCCTCTGCCTCTGCCTCTGCCTCTGCCTCTGCCTCTGCCTCTGCCTCTGCCTCTGCCTCTGCCTCTGCCTCTGCCTCTGCCTCTGCCTCTGCCTCTGCCTCTGCCTCTGCCTCTGCCTCTGCCTCTGCCTCTGCCTCTGCCTCTGCCTCTGCCTCTGCCTCTGCCTCTGCCTCTGCCTCTGCCTCTGCCTCTGCCTCTGCCTCTGCCTCTGCCTCTGCCTCTGCCTCTGCCTCTGCCTCTGCCTCTGCCTCTGCCTCTGCCTCTGCCTCTGCCTCTGCCTCTGCCTCTGCCTCTGCCTCTGCCTCTGCCTCTGCCTCTGCCTCTGCCTCTGCCTCTGCCTCTGCCTCTGCCTCTGCCTCTGCCTCTGCCTCTGCCTCTGCCTCTGCCTCTGCCTCTGCCTCTGCCTCTGCCTCTGCCTCTGCCTCTGCCTCTGCCTCTGCCTCTGCCTCTGCCTCTGCCTCTGCCTCTGCCTCTGCCTCTGCCTCTGCCTCTGCCTCTGCCTCTGCCTCTGCCTCTGCCTCTGCCTCTGCCTCTGCCTCTGCCTCTGCCTCTGCCTCTGCCTCTGCCTCTGCCTCTGCCTCTGCCTCTGCCTCTGCCTCTGCCTCTGCCTCTGCCTCTGCCTCTGCCTCTGCCTCTGCCTCTGCCTCTGCCTCTGCCTCTGCCTCTGCCTCTGCCTCTGCCTCTGCCTCTGCCTCTGCCTCTGCCTCTGCCTCTGCCTCTGCCTCTGCCTCTGCCTCTGCCTCTGCCTCTGCCTCTGCCTCTGCCTCTGCCTCTGCCTCTGCCTCTGCCTCTGCCTCTGCCTCTGCCTCTGCCTCTGCCTCTGCCTCTGCCTCTGCCTCTGCCTCTGCCTCTGCCTCTGCCTCTGCCTCTGCCTCTGCCTCTGCCTCTGCCTCTGCCTCTGCCTCTGCCTCTGCCTCTGCCTCTGCCTCTGCCTCTGCCTCTGCCTCTGCCTCTGCCGTGCTGGGATTAAAGGTTTACACCATCATGTCCAGCAGCTGTTGAGCTGTTTAATTTGATATTACATTTCTGTATTTATCTATTTAGTGCGAGTGAGTCCATCTCTTTGAGAGGTGTCTTCCTGCATCAGCTTCTTAGTAGCTAACAATGAGGTGACACATTACAGCCAGCTACAGGCATTTTTGATAAATTTGTTGGTTTTTGCATCATGGTTTTTGTTGTTGTTTTATTTTGTTTTGTTTTCTGAGACAAGGTTTTGTTCTGTGTAGTCCAGTCTGTCCTGGAACTCCCTTTGCAGACCAGCCTGGTCTGAAATCCAGGAATCTGCCTGTCTTTGTGCTGTTTCCCCCACCCCCCAAGTGCTGGGATTAAAGGTGTGTATGCTTGCCTTGCTTCATGGTTGTTTTTAATGCCCATTCATTTATGGTAAAATATTCATGATATGAAAATCACCATTGCCAGCATGTTTAGGTATAGTTTAGTGAAATTAAGTTTTACATTAGTGTACGGCCATTACTACTTTCAGTTTCTGGAACTTTTTAATTTTCCCAGTTGAAACTAGACCCTTTCAAAATGATAGTTTCCCATTCTTCATGTCTCCAAACACCTAGAAAGCCGGGTTCTACTTTCTGTGTGACTCTGACTGCAGCTGCCTAAGTCGATGCAGGTGGTTGCTCCCAGTGTCAGGTGTATTTCACTTAGTGTGATGTCTTCAAGATTCATCCATGTCATGTGGGTGAGGATCTGTGTGTGTGTGCGTGCTTGTGTTTGAGACAGAGTTTCATACAACACAGGCTGGCCACAAAGATGACAGTGTGGCCCAGGGTCGTCTGACTCCCGCTTCCACCTCCCAAGGGCTGGGAATTTAAGGATGTGCACCGTGCCTGCTTTTCCTTTTCGAAGGACAGATACCAGTCGACTGTTTCCTGTCTGCCCTTCCTACCTCCTCACCTGGCAGTAGGCTCTCAGGTTCCTGTGCTGTTTGTGACCCCTTCAGCACTGTGGTGAGGGATGCTGCTGTCAACAAGGCTCTTCAAGACCTATTTTCAGGCTTTTGTGTAGCTACCGAGAGATAGGATTCCTGGCTCATTGCAGTAATTCTCTCTCATTTTTTGAAAACAACCATCATGTTTTCTATAGCAGCTGCATTGCCACCAGCCATCCATGAAAGTCCCAACTTCATGACCATTTGACTTGATGAGGCACCATTTACATTTCACCTGATGTTAACAGTAGAGGTTCTACTGTGGGGCCTGGCTCCTCCTCCTCTGGTGGAGGCACAGAGAGCCCTTTGCTTCTCAGTGCTCACAGCAGTCAGCTTCCTGCTGTCTCTGGCCTTTAGTCATGGCGGTGTCCTAATGAAGCACCAGACCTTATATAAGCCCCTACTTATAGAACAGCGGGAGTTTTTCTAATTTTTTGTTTTGTTTTATAAATACTGCTGAATATGTTTATGCCAAAGGCTTTTTTCTAAGATAGTTCCCTTATGGTGAGTTCCCAGAACTAGTCACTGCTACTGTGAGTGATAGCCAGTGCTGCTACTGTGAGTGATAGCCAGTGCTGCTACTGTGAATGATCGCCAGTACTGCTACTGTGAATGATAGCCAGTACTGCTACTGTGAATGATAGCCAGTACTGCTACTGTGAATGATAGCCAGTACTGCTACTGTGAGTGATAGCCAGTACTTGGCTTTCCTTGCTGTGTTCAGGTGTTGTTCGAAGCATTTGGCTCTGTGTATTTTGCGTGAATTAAGTAGCTTTCTAGAAGTTTTTTTTTTTTTCTTTTCCTAGACAAAGTCTCTCTATACTATGGATTTGATAGGATGCTTCCCTTCCAAAACTATTCCTCAAGAGGTTTGTCCTTAGGGCTTGTTGTGTGGATGCTCTGAGCCACAGCCTCGTGAGTGTATAGCGCGCACGTGTTGCTAATTGCCTGGCCATCTCACCAGCCCACCCCTTTTTCTTTTTATATTTAAAAAAATTATGTGTATGGATGTTTTGCATTCATTTATGTAAATGTACTTTGTGTATGCATGGTGCCTGCAAAGGTCAGAGGAGTTCCACTGGAACTGGAGTTACAGATGGTTGTAAGCCACCGTGTGCTTGCTGGGGACTGAATCTGTGTCCTGGGAAAGAATAAGAAGTACTCTTCACTACTGAGCCATCTCTCTAGCTTTTTTTTCTTTTTCTTTTTCTTTTTTCCGGAGCTGGGGACCAAACCCAGGGCTTTGCGCTTGCTAGGCAAGCGCTCTACCACTGAGCTAAATCCCCAACCCCCATCTTTTTCTTTCCCCTTCCCCCCAGCTTTTTTTTTTAGAAAGATTTATTTATTTATTTATTATATATAACACTGTAGTTGCCTTCAAACACACCAGAAGATCCCATTACAGATGGTTGTGAGCCACCATGTGGTTGCTGGGAATTGAACTCAAGACCTCTGGAAGAACAGACAGTGCTCTTAACCACTGAGCCATCTCTCCAGCTCACTTGTCCAGCTTTTTAAATCATGGTTTTGACTACCAGTGTTTATCTTTTCTGACAGAGGAATCTGACTCTCATTACCCTCACTATATTAACACTTGGGTAGTTTGAGGATTACTAACCTATACTAACTAATGTAACAATAAACCAGCTCCCTAGAGTTTACCCTTTGCTTTCTGTTCTCTTTCCCCTGGAAATACATGGCCAATAAATTGTATCCAAAGCTTACTTAGTTGACTGTCTTCATGGTGGTTTGGGCTCATTTGAGACAGTGAGAGTCACTAATTGCTTGCTTTGACTATGGGAAGATACTAGAGTGACTGCAGTTATAACTACAGGAAAAGTAAACAAACCAACCAACACAAAATACTGTTGCTCTAGCCCTTGCCATCTGAGTCACACTGCCCTGGTAGGCATCTCGTCTTCTTTCCAGGTTATCCTTCCTGTGTGGCTTCACATAAATGAATAGTGTTGTTTGCTTTTTTCCACATAACAATGTTGCATCAGTTTGGTTTTGTTTGGATTTTTTTTTTTAAATTATAAGCTCTTTATAGAGCTGACCTCATTATCAATACCATCATCACATTGAGTGTCTTGTGTGTCAAGACTCATACTGGGTTCGGAGCTGCAAAAGGATTCACGTTTTTACTTATTGTTCATGCCTTTGTTCACTAGTTGGACAAAGCACAAGCACTATTATTTTTAATTTTTAAATTAGACTTGTTTATCATTGATATTTCTTAATGTTTGTTTTGCCTACATGAATGCATATGTGTGCCTAGTGCCCTCAGAGGTTGGGAAAAAGGACAACAGATCTCCTGGAAATGAAACTACAGATGATTGTGAATCCCCATGTGGTTGCTGGGAATCAAACCCAGATCCTCTGGAAGAGTAGCCTGTGCTCTTAACTAACTGAGCCATCTCTCCAGACCCACTATTGAAGAAAGAAAGAAGGGGGATTAGGGATTTAGCTCAGTGGTAGAGCGCTTAAGTCCCTGAGTTCGGTCCCAGCTCTGAAAAAAAAAGAAAAAGAAAGAAAGAAAAGAAAAAGAAAGAAAGAAAGAAGGACCCTTGGTGTTCTCAGAGACTGAACCACCAACCAAAGAACACACACAGGCTGGAGCAAGGCCTCCCTCACATATGTAGCAGATGTGCAGCTTGGTCTTCATGTGGGTCCTGTCCCTAAAGCTGTTGCCTGTCTGGAATACATTCCCTACCTGGGCTACCTTGTCTAGCTTCAGTGGGAGAGGATGCACCTAACCATGCAGAGACTTGATGTGCCAGGGTGGGAGGGGTGGAAGAGAGGGGCTCCACCCTCTCAGAGGAAGATGGGAGAGAGGCTGAAGGGAGGGACTGTGTGTGGAGAGGATGGGGAGGGGGCAGTGATTGGGATGTAAAGTGAATTAAAAAAAAAAAGAAAATATACTTTATTAATTCCACAATAATAATAGTTTCACACATGTAAACACTGTTTCCTGATCATACCTACCTTCAGCTTTCCTCCATGCCCCAGGCTCCCCAGCACACCCCTGTCCCTTTCCTGTCCCATCCCTTTAAGGTTTTTGTTTTTAAGCATCTACTGGGTCCAATTAGTCCTGACTGTTGGTGTGCTGCTGGTCTTGCTGGCTTACCGTGCAGGCGAGGTGGTGTGGTGTTGTGTCTTGAGACAGTTTCTCAGGAGGCCTGGGCGGCCTCCCACTTGCTAAGGTCAGACTCAGCTTCAGGGAATGGGGGCTCCATGCGTGCTTAAGTCTGCTGCTTTGTGAGCACCTCCTAGCGAGCTGTCTGTGGTGTCAGCCCCAGGAGATTAGTGCCTCTCGCCTCCTTGTACACTCGTGTGTGTGCATACAGCTCTTAAGACGCAGGGTGGCTCCATGGTTAGGTGTATTTGCTGTTCTTCCAGCAGATTCTTGTTTGGTTCCAAGCACCCACACTGGTGTGGTTTATGACTGCCTGTAACTCTGTCTCAAGGGGGATCTGACACCTCTCTTCCCATGGTCATTTGCGCTCGTGCACACAGACATACACATATCCATAATTAAAGTAAATCTTTTTTTAAAAAAGGGGGGGTGGTAGTGCTGGAGAGATGGCTCAGCGGTTAAGAGCACTGACTGCTCTTCCAGGGTCCTGAGTTCAAACCCCAGCAACCACATGGTGGCTCACAACCATCTGTAATGGGATCCGATGCCCTCTTCTGGTGTGTCTGAGGACAGTGACAGTGTACTTATATACATGAAATAAATAAATCTAAAAAAAAAAAAAAAAAAAAAAGATTGACCTTCAACTTCTGAGTCCCTGCTTTCTACATTCTTTCTTCTTTTTTTTTTTTTTTTTTTTTTTTTTGGTTCTTTTTTTCGGAGCTGGGGACCGAACCCAGGGCCTTGCGCTTCCTAGGTAAGCGCTCTACCACTGAGCTAAATCCCCAGCCCCTCTACATTCTTTCTTATAGCTGCAGATACATAAATGAGCTTTTAGGGAGTTTGTAGTAGTTTGAAGGTACAATTTTTGGAGGTAGTGAACATGTATGTATCTTTGTTAAGGTGCTAAATGCCCCTCCTTAATAACTGTACTAATTGTGCTCTCACCCTGTGAGAACTCCTCTTTGCTGTAACCTCACCAACAAAGTGTAGCAATTACCTGCTAATGCCGGCTAATCTGAGGGAGGGACAGGTGTGAGTTTGCTCCCATCTATGCCTCTCATTTTGAGTAAGGTTGAGCGTTTTATCACATGCTTGTGAGGCATGCACCCTCATACACTGGTTCATGGGGGTACATTCTAACAAGTGTATCACTGGGCCCTGCTGTTGTTTTATGAACATCATGGCGTCTTCTTACAAATCTATATGGTATAACCTGACGGCACAGCCATATGGCATAGCCTGTCACTCTTTGGCTACAAGCCTATATAGCATGTTAATATCGGATGTTTAGTGTCACCGTTTCTGAAAATAAATAAATCATAAAGAAGATATAATAAAAATGAGGCATAAAAGGATTTTCAATAGGACTGGTTGGAGGCTCAATGGTAAGAGACCATCTGAGAGCCTGACGGCCTGGGTCCATGTGAAAGGAGAGAAACTGCTCCTGCAGGTTGCTTTTCAATAGTCCCATTTGTGCAAGGGCATGTGGTCCCTTCCATCCCTATACACATGCACTCACACATGTGAAGAAATCTTATGCCTATAGGACACTCCCACATCCAGGACTAGAGGTTGCTCTGGCTGAGTCTGCTGAGTGTCTATGGGGCCCTAAGACACTGTGGTGCACTACGTTAGACTTTATAAACATTGACACATAACCCCTCCAAATATTTCCTTGAATTAATTAACATTAAATTACTCTTTTAGTTTATAAACTTAATTTTTGTAAATGTGGGTACATGAGCATATGCAAGTTGGTGAGGGGGCACGTGTGTGCGAGTGTGAGTGTGAACATGCCTCTGCTCACATATTTCATCCTAGAAGACACGAGAGACAGCTGTCCCATTGGAGTGACTCCATTCTCTGATCAGACACACCCACTTTGGCAGAGAAGCCTTTGTGTGAAGTGGTCCAGACCAAGCCAAGCCCCTGCAGAGAACTCTAAACACTGAATGGTCTTGTTGCTTGGCTGTTATTGCCTGGACAGCCTGCTCTGAAAAAGAAATCTGACAGGCCCAGGTCATGTGTTTATCCTAAGGCTGGGTCATTCCAGACTTGTGTTTCGGAGTTTGAGGTTGTGTCCAGCCAGCCTAGTGGGTGGTAATCAAACGCAGGTGGAGACCATCTGGCTGGGTCTGTTCCTCCTCAGCCAAGTAAGAGCTGGCCTGCCCACCACAGAGCTGGCTTAGAAACCTCCCTATGTGGAGACAGATGGTATGCACATGTGTGTGTGCATGAATGCACAGTCACACATGTGTGTGCACGTAGTTCTCTTCAGGGAAGAGATGTGGTGTGGGTGCAAATGATTCAGTGACTTCTCTCTCTGCACCATGGATAGTCTATAACATATGCTCCTTAAGTCTGCTTCTCAAGCTTTTGTGGTTAGAAATCATGTATTTTCCTTGGCCCAAGATGAAAGCCCTGGAACAATAGTCTAATGCACTTTACAAAGCTGTCTAATTGCTGGCTGCTTGAGATCTTCCTTTTGCCCTAGTGACCCATCTGCCTGTGTAGAGTTTTGCTTAGTTGTTGATTTTTGAGACAGGGTTGTGTACCCTGGGTAACCTAGAGCCCACTGAGTTCTCTCTGCCTCTCCAGTGCTAAGATGAAAGGTTGTGCACTGCTATGCCCCAACCTTTTTACAGAGTTGTAAAGTTAACCTTTTAGTACTCTGGATTTTCACGCTCTTCCAAACCTGGGGTCTCCGAGAGGCATCCTCAATGTACATAGCTGTTTTCTCAGATTCTGTGTGGACTTGACCCCAACGTGGTAATTCATCAAGGAAATAGAGTAAATAGTGTCACTTTAAGCAACTTGTAGCCTTGTCTCCAAAAATCCACATGTTATAGACTCTAAATAGATCCTGCTTCCCACATGGCAACCAGAGAAATAAGAACCAACACACTTCCTTTGACTGGGATGATTTCTAAGGATGCCTCTTCAGTCAGAAAGGCAGCTTCTCAGAGTGATCTCTCCCCAGTGCTTCAAGGGGGCCGGATCTCCCTGTCCCTGCCTAAGCACACAGAGCTGAAGCTGGGGCTCATGTCAGTTTCTAAGGCTCGGGGGTTTTCTTCTACCCAGGCTCGCATCCCAGCCCCTGGGGTGATGACGTAGGAAGGATGCTGCCAGGAGCTCTAGGGCTGAACAGTGATTGTGTCTTCAGCTTGCAAGAGGTAGGAGGAAGGTGTCAGCCGTCATTTTAGCTTACAGTTTGTGTTTGTATGCTGGGGAGTTTACATGTGTATAATCATTGTGGTTCATGTTTGTACAAGATATAATTACTCAAAATTACATGATGAACATATTTTAGTTCTTAACCCTTCTCATCCTGACAAGCCTTGTGGAGCTTTCGGGGACTCCTCCCTGGACACCTCCCTCACCTGAATGGGTATGGCATCCTACCAACCACGTTCTGCTCTTGGATGACATTGCTGCCCTGTTTAGCAGTAATCTGTTTCAGGGACACTGAGACTCAGGGCTCCTGAGTGCTTCCTAACAAAAGAGGCAGGCGTTCAGATCTCATGCTTACAGTCACCCTGAGGAGTGTGGCCACAGAAACTGCAATCCTCCCATCCTGTTGCTCTTCTGCTTTGGGGTCCAGTGACTGAGGGGTGCTCATGAGGGGTAGAGAAAGTGGTGCTTGCTGACCTTAGGGTCAAGAGGGCCCTTTCAGTTTTCATTCTGCCTCGGATCTGACTCAAGTGCTCATTCAGGAAGCCAGTCAGTGCAGATAGGAGTCCTGGTGCACTGGAGTCCCGGTGTCCCCAGAGGTAGGATGGGAGAAGGCCGTGTCTTCACAGAGCACACGGCCATATTGTTGGATCACAGGGTGTGTATCTTTAGCGAATTCAGTGGATGCTTACTAACAGTTTGGATAAGCGAGGAGCATAAGGGAGATTTTCAGTAGTAGTTCCTCTGTTATATAGAACCACAGTCTGGAAGCTGTAACTCAGGAGCAGCAGTGTAGGAGTTTGTCTGGGCTGATGTCACACATGTACACTCTCGGCTCACTAGAGGGTAAAAGGCTTTGGAGAGACTTCTTCACCCTGGGATTTCCACTGAGTTTGTTTTGCATTTGCATGTGGAGGACACCACACGAAGACTTTGCAGAACTGTGTCCTATGGTAGTTAAACTGAAAATGTTTATTCCTTTCAGGTTTACAGGAACAGACGGACCAAGTGGATTTGGCTTTGAATTGACATTTCGTCTGAAGAGAGAAACTGGGGAGTCTGCCCCACCAACATGGCCAGCAGAGCTGATGCAGGGCCTAGCCCGATATGTCTTCCAGTCAGGTAATGGCCCAGAGGTTGGGGTGCTGGTCCTGTCCTGTGGCCACCAGCCTGGTGGGCTTTGGGAACTTGCAGGCATATTTTGATGTCTACAGAGTCCTTTCGTGAGTGGAAAACTATGTTGACCTTAACAGACCGAGATTACGTCAGTGTCCTGACATCCTGAGGCTTTGTTGCTGTCTGTCATCACTAGTCTGTTCCCTGTTCCCAGTGGCCTGGCTGTCCCTGTGTCTGCTTCCAGGCCTCAAGTACACAGGCTGACCTTGGCTCCGTTTGGAAGGATAGTAGACTGGAGCTTGCACCCTTCCCTCACAGGGCGGAGGGGATGCTAAAATCAGAGCTGAATTAGATTATCCCAATGCCCTCCAAGAGATTGTCCTTTGCTCCCACTGCCCCCTGGGGACTGCTGCAATGGATCTTGGGTAAGGCCTTTGTGCTGGGAGTGATCTTACTTTCTTAGGTCACTCGGCCAGAACCCCCCAGCCTGCAGAGGCTTCAGAGCTCCTGAATATTCTCAGTGCTAATGTTGAGGGAGTTGAGAGGACTTACATGACCTAGATTCTGTTTCTTTGATTTGATATATAGCCCGAGTTCTCTCCCTCTTCCCCTCCCCTCCTTCCCTCACTAACATAATGAATGGCCTTGCTAGCCTGAAAGTCACTGTGTATATCCACCTCTCTCAGCCTCCAAGTGCTGGGATTATAGGGCATACATAAACCTAGGTGAGAGGTGGGGTGCGGGGGGAGACAGAGACAGCGACGAGAGAGAGAGAGAGAGAGAGAGAGAGAGAGAGAGAGAGAGAAGGAGAGGAAAGAGAGAGAGAGTTAGTTTTGATGGGGATTGAGCCTGGGGCCTGATACATAAAGGCAAGTACTCTGACACTGACCCATATCCAGCTGACATATTTTTTATTTTGAGCAGTGTCTCATTAAGTTGTCCAAGCTGACCTTGAACTCACTCTTTAGCCTGATTATAGGCCTGTGCCACCAGGTCTAACTTTGAAAATAGATTTTTCTTTGATGTAGTTTTTGATATGATATTGGAATGGGATTCTAAAGATGAAGCAACTTCTTGTTTGTAGAAATAGGAACTTAATACATTCACTTGTGTACCTGCTCAGGTAGGCAGAGATCAGGGAAATGTAAAACAGATGTTATAAAATCACAGTAATTTCTAATGTGAAGTCATTTTGAAGTTATAATGAAAATCAATGGAAAATAGGATCTTATTCGCAGATACTCATTCACACACAGAATACATTTCACTAGTGACAGTTTTATTTTATTTTACCTCCCTTTTCTTTTGACACACAGTCTAGATAGATAGATAGATAGATAGATAGATAGATAGATAGATAGATAGATAGATAGATTTTTTTTTTTGAACAGCCCAAGCTATTCAGGTCCTTTTTAACTGGTTAAAAGGGTGGTGGTGGTGGTGTTAATTCCAACACTTAGGAGACAGAGGCAGTATCTGTCACTTCAAGGCCAGTCTGGTCTACAGAGAGAGTTCTAGCACAGCCAGGGCTACATAGAGGAAACCCTGTCTCAAAACCAAAAAGGTGATTAGGGGACTGGGGAAATAGCTCAGTAGGTAAAGGTGCTTGCTGCTATGCCCGGCCTCCTGAAAGCGCACATGGAGGACGAAGAGAACCAGCCCCTTCAAGCTGTCCTCTGACCTCCATGTGTATGCCAGAGCACATGTGCCCACACACATGGACACACAAATAAACATATTTTCTTACAGTCAAAAAGAGTGTAGTAGGGAGCTGGTGAGATGGCTCAGTGGGTAAAGGTGCTTCCTGCCAAGCCTGAGGCTGATTCCTGGAAACCAGATGATGGAGAGAAGCAGCTCCTTCCCATTGTTGCCCGGATCTCCATGTGGGGTATGCACCTCCATCCTCAGTAAATAATGTGGTAATTCAAACAAAAAAAGTTGTTATGAGACAAGAACTCAAAGATTCACTCTACAGATTACTTATTTATTGAAAGGGAAAAGACAGGCTGGAGAGATGGCTTCCTGGTTAAAAGCTCTGGCTGTTCTTGCAGACAGCCTAAGTTCAGTTCCCAGCACAGATATGGTAGCTCACAACCTGTAAGTCTAAGTTCCGGGGGAGCCAACTCCTTTTTCTAGCCTCCATGAGCTAAGAGAATATATGGGTGTGCAGACACACACGCAGACAAAGTACTCATGCACATTAAACAAAAATAAATACATCTTTGAGAAAGAGGCAGGGATTGTTTTGACAAAGAAAGGCCTCAGCAGACATCACCTTAATCTGAAGACAATGACAGTGTATTCATATAAATAAAATAAATAAATCTTTAAAAATAAAAAAAAAAAAGCAAAAGAAGATTAACAGAAACATGGCGGTTCACAGATAAAGTTTGATCCTTGATGGATATTTGTGGAACAACTGGAAAAATGGATTGTGGACTGTATGTTAGGTGCTAGCATTCTACCACCATGAGGTTCCTTGTGTAGCTGTGGTGTTGTGATTATACAGGGTAATGTCCTCCTCCTCCTCCTCCTCTTCCTCCTCTTCCTCCTCCTCTTCCTCTTCCTCTTCTTCCTCCTCCTCCTCCTCCTCCTTCTGTATATGCATATACTATCTTCAGACACACCAGAAGAGGGCACCAGATCCCATTAAAGATGGTTGTGAGCCACCATGCGGTTGTTGAGAATTGAACTCAGGACCTCTGTAAGAGCAGCCAGTGTGACAGAGGCTGGGAGACTCTTGAGTTGAAGGCCAGCTTGGGCTATATAGTAAGAATCTGCCTTAAAATAAAACAAAGAAAAAAAAAAACCCGACCAAATAAATTGTTAAACAAGTCTACTTTAAATTTTTTTTTGCAACTTGACAGAGAATAATAGTAAGTTACTTAACACGGGATCCTGATAAGGAGGAGCCAGTGCTCCCTGATTTTAGGCTAAGCCCAAATAGAGGTGAGGATAACGGCCGAATTGTCAGTGTGCTTTGTGTGCCTTGTATAAGAGTAGGCACCCTGGTTTTGTTTTATTTTGTGCTTACAGACAAGATCTCTCTGTGTAAACCAGGCTGATGTTGTACTCAGTATTCTTCCTTCTTAGTTTCGTGAGTGCTAGGCCACTGTGCTCAGTCCTTTTTTTCTTTTTCATACTGGGAATGGAACACAGGGTTATGTCAAGCTTAGAGTTACAGAAAACAACTGGAGGTTATTAACCCATTCAAGATCACAGATCTCATGTGAAGGCAACAGGTGAGCCCAGGTAATGAATGAAGTCCACTTTACCCCAGTGTTGTATTGATAGGAGCTATGCAGATATCTGGTCTACCTGATGCCACGGGCTATACAACGAGAAATTGGAAAATCATCCATGTGGATAAATGCTGCTTGTACACATGGCCACTCACTGTGATGACTCACTCAGTGTTAAGCAGCACTAATGCTCAGTAGGGCGACAGTCTGCAGTTCTTGGAAAATGGAGCATGGTTTAAGAAAAAGCATTTATAAAATCTCCAAAATCCTCTTAGATACAGCTTTTATATTTTAAAACTTTTATGTGTGTCTTTGGCTCCATATGTGTGGGTGCACTTATGTATGGTGCACATTTGTGTGGTTATACTTCTGTGTGGGTGCACTTGTATGCTGTACATATATGTTGAGGTAGGAGAACAGTCTTAGCTGTAGTTCCCCAGGAGCTATCTGCCCTATGTATTGGAAGACTTACCATTATTTTATGCAGATGTGTGTGCACCACATGTGTGCCTTCAAGACCAGAAGGCCTCAGAATTTGTAGAACTGGAGTGAGGCTACTGTGGGTGCTAGAAACCAGATCTGAGTCCTGTGTAAGAACAGCCAAGTACTTGTAACTGCCGAGCCTTTCTACAGCCCACACTTTATTTTCTGTGTCAGCGTCTCTTGTTGGCTTGTGGCTTACAGAGGCTTCCTGGCCAGCAAGCCCAAAATCTGCCTGTCTCCTCCCCCAAGTGCTGGAATCACAGATGTGTGCTACCATATCCAGCTTTTTCTTTTTAACTTTTTATTCGTAAAAATATGTGTACAAAGTGCACATAAACTGTATATAGAATGTTGCAGGATATTTGATCACACTGTGAACCCGAAGATTGTGTTATTTACTGGGGAAAAAAACTGGGGGTCTGGAGAGATAGCTTAGTAGTTAAGAACACTGACTGCTCTTCCAGATGTCCTAGTTCAATTCCCAGCAACCACATGGTGGCTCACAACCATCTGTAATGGGATCTGATGCCTTCTTCTGGTGTGTCTGAAGACAGCTACAGTGTACTCATATACATGAAATAAATAAATAAATCTAAAAAAAAAAAGAACACTTGAAAAAAACTGTTTCTAGTTATGGTATGGCTCAGCCCTTAGCACACGGCTTTAATCTCTCTGACTGAAATACAGACACACCCTTAGTGTACACCTTTAATCCCAAATAATGAAAGTAAGTTAGTTTGTAGAGGGAAGTGCCATGTTTAAAAGTAATGTCTTTTTGAGGGGCAGATGAAGTAACAAATCAGAGAAAGGTTTGACAGAATAGGAACTGCCCAACTCTCATGAGGGAGGAAGAGGAGACTACTTAGTGGAGAGCAGCATAGACAGAGAGGAGCAGCTTTACAGACAGATGGCAGAGAGAACAAGCTAGATGTAGATGAAGACTGAATGAGTCAGAGAATGAGAAGGAGCCAGAAGATTAGAACAGATTACCAGAGTTAGTTTGAGGCTGAGCAGAGCAAAAAAGTTAGAGGCCAAGAGAGAAGCCAGTTTGAATCAGTTGGCTTGGTCAGGAGTCTGAGCCAGCACAGCTGAGTTGAGCCAGCCAGCCAGAGTTCAGAAAGAACAAGGGTGAGCTTATTCAGCAGTAAGTCTCGGAGGCTGGAACATTCTAGGCCTACATTAGATTGTATGGATGCTAGAAGCTTCCAGAACTAGGCCTAGGTTAGTAGACTGAGGCAGTAAGCTTCAGGCAAATTACTTCAGACAAATAAAAGACAGTTTTACACAGATAAATTTTCTTTTTTTTTTTTTTTAGATTTTATTTATTTTATGTATGCATGTACACTGTACATGCTGTCTTCAGACACACCAGAAGAGGGCATCAGATCCCATTACAGATGGTTGTGAGCCACCATGTGGTTGCTGGGAATTGAACTCAGGACCTCTGGAAGAGCAGGCCGTGCGTGCTCTTAACCGCTGAGCCATCTCTCCAGCCCAGATACATTTTCATAAACTGCAACACCCAAGTGGAGAAATAAGCTAGTTCTCCAGAAACCTTGAGTGGCCTGTGGTCTCATCACTGCTCTCCCTGTCACGCCTGCACTCTTTCCTTCCTAGTCATCTGCCATTATTCTTAGTTGATCTTACTTGGTCTTCAAGGCGTAAGGATTGGAAAGAAAGAGAGAAAGGGAGGAAGGAGGGAAGGAAAGACTATATAGACCAGCAGGCGGCTTGCTTGCTTGCTGGTTTGCCCGGTACAGTCTTGCACTGTCTTGCCCTGTGTGGTAGAAAACCAGCAGTGAAATGCAGATGCAGTTGTTTCACAGATCACATCACATACATCTAAAACCAAGCTTGGATCAGTCAATGGTCTGGTGGGTTTTTTGATTCATTTTTATTTTGTTTTTTGAGATAGAGTCTCACTACATGTTTTCTACCTCCTAGGCTGGGATCAAACATGTGTACCATCATGCATGGCTGTTCCTTGATTTTATGTAGTTGATTTAGGTACTTGCCTTGGGAGCCCTGTTCTAAATGTAATAGACTCTGTATGGTTTGGTGGGGCCATATAGTAAGTAAATCCTGACTAAGCTGCAGAGTCTCTACAGTATGGTTGACTGTCCTTTGGTCTGGATTTAGGCTTATCAGGCTCTCAGTGTGGATCATGCTCTGCTGATGAGAGAGCCCCTCCTTGTGGCTCGTAGCTGTCACTAATCCCTGTGGTTGCACTCGATCAGGGTCACATGAATGTATAGATAGAATATGTGTGTTCTTTGCTTGATGTGTGCACAGGCGCACCCTCCATGTATAAATAGTCTCGAAATTCTGTCTGATGGTCTTCCCTTTCTGTTTGGTCCACTCTGGACCCATTAACTTCATACAGAGCCCTCCACCGTCTTCCAGTTGCACGTGAGGACATGCTGAACAGTGTAGTCACAACTGAGTGTTAGGACTTGCTGTTCCGGATCCAAATACCAGGCCAGTGTCCGACGAGGGAAAGAGGATGAACTCGGGTGGATGCAGAGTGGCAGACAGCAGTGTCCACACTGAGCCATCAGACCACAGCAGATAGCCTCTGAAGTTTGCTCTGAAGAGCGTCAGATGGGCCCTCTAA
This sequence comes from Rattus norvegicus, assembly GCF_021556685.1. Taxonomy (NCBI): domain Eukaryota; kingdom Metazoa; phylum Chordata; class Mammalia; order Rodentia; family Muridae; genus Rattus; species Rattus norvegicus. The sequence continues at coordinate 258,632,913 of NC_141534.1, forward strand.
ACTCAGCTCTGACTGACCCCTGGAAGGTTTGCTGAGAGGTGGGAAGCTAAGGTGGGGCTGCAGTGCTGTGCATTGATCTAGTTCTGCAGAGCAGCCCTCATCAGCCAGGAATGACACCACCAGTCCTGCTCCCAGCTCTCGGTTTGCAGGGCAGTGGGTGGATGATTGTTTCCCCCCAACTTGTATATCAGTCCTGCAGTATGTATGTATGTATGTATGTATGTATGTATGTATGTATGTATGTATGTACGTACGTATGTATGTATGCGTGTGTGTATGTATGTATGTATGTATGTATGTCCGTTCCGATCAGTTCTGCTTGTGTCATTTAACCACTATTGCTGCTGCCCGAGTTCCAGTACAGCCCTGGGTCTCCCTAAGATCCCCTAACCCTTACTTCCACCCACAGAGAGTGGGGAGGGGTCCCTTAAAGCCAAAGGCTAACTATTGGCAGACAGACTGGGTGTGGCTGTGGCTGGCAGAATCAGTTGTTCACCCAGCAGTAGAGACAAGGGACTAGAATCTTCTGTGCTATCTGGCAAGACAGCACGCTGTTACAAAGCAAGGCCAGCCATACACTGACCTCCTCTGCTCATGCCCAGTGCCCTTTCTGCTTCTGTTTGTTTGTTTATTTAGTTTTGGTTTTTGGTTTTTGAGGCAGGGTTTCTTTGTGTAGTCCTGGCTGTCCTAAAACTAGCTCTGTAGACCAGGCTAACCTTGAACTCAGATCCACCTGCCTCTGCCTCTCAAGTGCTGGCATTTAAGGTGTGTGCCACTGCTGCCTGGCACCTTCCTGCTTCCTCTCTGTTGTATTTGCTACTTCTCTCGCTGTTGTGACTAATACCTGACAGGAGCAGCCTGAGAGAGGAATAGGTTATGTGATTCAAGGTTTCACAGAGATGTAAACTACAAGGATGATGTGGCAGGAACACGTGAAGTCTTGTTCACAGGAAACAGTGTAGGCTAGAGCCAGAGGCTGGCTTCACCTTAAAGGCTTGTTCCTAGTGTCCTACTGCTGCCCGCTGGGGACTCGTGTTCAACACAGATGCCCCAATGAGATTATTTCACTTTCAGGTAACATTGAAAGATGATGTGACCAGATCATAGCACCATCCTGTTTGGAACCTCAAGCCTAATAAACCCCTTTGCATTATAGATGGGCCAGCCTCAGGTATCTTGCTCTATCAACACAAAGAGAATACAGCATCAGGGGTCCAAGGACCCTTGCGTACTGGTCAGGACCTGGGACAGTACAAAAGTATCATGAGGAACGAGAATGTTGTAGCTGTCAGATAGGCAGCCACCATTTCACCTGCAGATTTACAATCCAGTCTAGCCCCTGGAAGAGTTCTGTGGAAGGTTTTGTGGTAAGCATGTCAGTACTCATGAGCAGACATTTCAGTGTCTGTCTCCCGTTCCTCTTCCTTTCTGTTCACTTTTAACTTTTTGGCCAGCGGATTCCTTCTCATCAGATGGCCACTGACAGCTCTTCTCCCCCCCTCTGGGTTTCATTAGGAGGAAGCCTCGCCAACTCTGGCTCTGCAGGACTTGATTCCTGAGCTGTGCTTAGAGTCTAGTGCTTGAGCTCTGCCCTTGGCAGGTCTTAACCACAAGTCAGGCCAGCCTGACTTGAGTTTTCAGGAGAATCACGGTCCCAGCCCTTGGAATCAACACAGTGGAAGGCCCGTGCCCTTGCCTGCTCCTCTTCTATGGCAACCTCAGGGCAGTTCAGACACCAATAGGGAGCTGGGCGGTTGCTGCAGGGACCTTTGCCTGCACCCCAGATGGGGCGACTGACCAGTTGGCTGGTACTGACAGGCTGGCAGCACAGACTTGGTTCTTAAACATTTCTTTTCTTCTGTTTATAGAATAAATTGTAGCAGCCAGGGCATGGCAGGCACACACTTGCACCTCAGAGGTAAAGGCAGGTTGATATTATCCTTAGCTGCACAGTGAGCTCAGCACCAGACTCTGCTACATGAGACTATCTAGAAAGTAAAAACAAACACATAAATAAAATAAACAGTTGTTCATTTAAAACTCAAATAGACATCATCTTCAGAATTCTCGAGGCTCGGCAACTTCAGGCATGTGTGCGCCTCCGAGAACATCTGATGAGCCAGCCTGACTTTGCAGGAGGGAGGGCTGGTGGGAAGAACATTTTCCTCTTTTGCATTATTTTACTTGTGTGCCTGCTGCACACTGGGGGTCTACAGATGCTGGGGAAGCCGAAGTGTAAGGAACAGGACCCTGTCCCAAGGCGGAGACAGCACTGGAAGAAGCTAAGGAGAACTGGATTCTGTAGATCGCTGAGGGGAGGAGCACAGGGCTCTGGAAACATGAAAGCGGTGGCAGCATTTAGATCACAGGGTGGGCAAAGGACAGACTGGAGGCAAGAGGGAAGAGAAAACATTCTTGGCAGAGAGAAAGAGCATGTGTGAGCCCTGGAGGAGGGAAAGTGCCTTCCTCAGCCAGCGGAGGGAGAGGAAAGGCCAGGCTGCACGGGTGGCTGGAGGTGCAGCCTGGATGGGGAAGTGCTGGGCCTCGAGGCCTCGAGGCATTGAATCAGGATGGAGTCTGGAATTGATTCTAAGGGCACTGGAAAACTACAAATACCTTTTAAGGAGAAGCAGGGAGGAGGGGCTTGCAAAATGCAAACTTTGTTCCCTTTAATAAGATGTGCTTAGACTTGAGGTACCTGCGTTTTGATCTCTCTCTCTCTCTCTCTCTCTCTCTCTCTCTCTCTCTCTCTCTCTGTGTGTGTGTGTGTGTGTGTGTGTGTGTGTGTGTGTGTGTGTGTGTGTGTGTGTGTGACCACATTGTATGAGCATTGAGTTCATGCTCAGTACCATGGAGGCCAGAAGAGGGTGTCAGATCCTCTAGGACAGGAGTTACAGATGTTTGTGAGTTGCCCTGTGAGTGCTGGAACTGAACCCTGGCCTCTGGAAGAACAACAAGCACGATTTTAACCAGGAAGCCGTCTATCTCTCCAGCCCCTTAGCTACATTCTGAGTGGTTCTTCCCTAGAACGTGCTGCGGCCATGCAAGGTGAGAGCCCAGTCATTACTTACAGAGTTCCTGGTCTGTGGTCGGCCATCCTAGCTCTTGGGAGCCCAGCTCAGGGCAGTCCTTTCCCCAGACTCTAACCACGGAGGCTTGCAGCCTTCTCTTTCTCCAGGTCTCGTGGTCCTTGCCCAACCTGTGCTCAGCAGCACACCACAAGGGGAAAAGCTCCGATTCCTCCTACTTCCCCCACCACTAACAAACACACATGTGCACTCGGACCTGCCCAGGTAGACCTTGCCCTGCCTCAGCTTCCACCTTCCCTGTCTGCTGCTCTCTAAGGCTCCCCGTGAATACGCCCTTACTCTCTGTGCTTGGTGACCTTCCTAAAGGAGATGCTCTGGCTCACCAAGAGCTGGACCCCCGCTTCCCTGCTTGGATAAGCTGCCCTTGTTGCCCCAGTCAGCTAACCAAAGCCAAATGGAGCTGCCTGCTTCTATTAGCATCATTTTTCTTCCTCCTAGTCTTTGTGAGTTCCCTGACATTTTCTTTCCCTTTGGCTGATTTATCCTCTTTTCTGGTTGCTATGGATCTGTAAAATATTTCCCCTTTCATCTGTTAGTAATGCTGACCAACTGCAAGTCAAAACACTTTCTCTGCGTTTCCCAAGACTTTAGATTAATAGCTGAAAGATTGCATTCCTGCCCCAGAAGGAAAACAGGTCAGTGCTCAGAAATGAGTGAGTGCTCCAAAGTCTAAGTGGCTTAGCCTGAGCTAATAAAGTGAGCCTGAGCTAATAAAGTGAGCCTGAGCTAATAAAGGAAGTGTTTTAGGGACGACTGAGAGCAGAGGTTGGCAAGTATAGCCCACAGGCCAAATTCTGATGACCACCTGCCTTATACAGGAAACTGCACCGGAGGGCACACGTCCACCTGACATGCCATGCTCATGGTACAACCGCAGAGTTAAATGGGTGAGGGTGGGGTGTAGCTCAGTGGTAGAACACTTGTTTCCCATGTGTGAGGGCCTGGGTTCAATCCTCAAACTCCAGAAAATAAGCAAACATTGCATGGCCCATGGAAATCACTGAAGAGCCTAACTTTTCACTTGGAAAATGTCTCCCACCTTTGAACAATACCCGAGTGCAGAGATGGCTGCCTGGGGTCTGAGGCTGCAGAAGCTCTGAGAATGGAGTTGCCTTAGCTGCCTTCAGCTCCCCGCCAGAGGATCACTGTAGCCGCCAGAGGATCTCTATAGCCGGTGCTTCCCTGAGGGGGGAGGGAACGCATCTCCCGCTGAGCTGCTGTGGGCACTGTTCTTAGGGCTTCCCAGGTCTGTAACCTGCCTCAGATCTGGAGCCTCTGGGAGCCCCAGTACCTAGCGGCTACTTAACACACTGAGCTGAGATAATTCACCTTACTGCGGGGCTCTCATCCTCCTCCTCCCGGGGAGTCTTAATTGCTTAGCTTTCAAGCTGAATGTGACTCCTTTGTTTATGTCACCTGCATTTTAGGGATGCTCCCTGCAGGGGCACTGTAGGCCACTGGCAAAAGGGCAGCCCAGCTGGAGAGTTGGAGTGATGGAACCATACTTCTGACCACTCCAAAGGCTTGTTTATTTATTTAAATTGGGTTTTGTTTGGCTGATTGGTTTTGATGGCCATGTGCACAGGTTTAGTGAAGTCTGTGGAACAGTATTGCAGGGGCCCAAGTGTCAGGGCTCAAATCCCGAGTTCAACAAGGAGAAATGCATAGAACACCAGGTCAAAACTGTCCGTCTCCTCAAAGGCAGGATTGTTCCATCTGAGAAACCGTTTCAGAGGTGGAAACTCAGGGTGCACTGCCTGGCATCACACGAGAGCAGCGATACTGTTCATGGGGATTTATCTTGGTTGTTGCTTATTTGGGTTTTCGAGACAGTTTCCTGTAACCCAAGCTGGCCTCGAACTCACTGTGTAGTCAAAGATGATTTTGAGCTCTGATCTCTGGCCTCTACCTCAGAATTCTAGGATTACAGAGGTGTGCTTCCACATGCCCAGCTTTGAAAGCACAATTAAAAGAAAGCTGTGTTGTATATCTGTGGGTCCCAGTTGTGCTAATGGCTTGTCCTCGTGACACGTGGATGACAGGAAGAAGGTAGTCATAGAGGCACCTAGTGTGACGGGTGGGGCTGGGAGCCATTGCTGCTACCTTTTTTGTACCTGCTGTCATATTGAAATTTTCTACAGAGATGTGGTTTTATTATTAGGGGGAAAATACAAAGGGATAGTGGCTGGCCTGCTTTCTTCTTCCAGTTCTCTTGGGTAGGAAACGACTAGCACCTGTAAGCCAGACACAGCTCTCCCTGTCTCACATTCCTGGGAGTAGATCTCACTACCAGTCAAGCCTTCCTTCTTGCCTCACTGGGCAGAGTCAGTGGCAGGTCTGACCGTCCAGAGTCTAATGAGGTGCCTGGAGCATGTCTGAACCACCACAGAGCCCTCTCCAGGAAGCTCGTACCCGAGAGGAGAAAAGGCGCTGTGGTGCTCTTCGAGGGAGATGGTGGTAAACATGCTGTCCCAGCCATTCAGGCCACCTGAGCCTAGGAGCCCAAAGCCAGGCTGGGAACACTGTGAGATCAGCTGGATTCCACAACAGCTACCGGGCCCTTTTCCTGCCAGATGCCCATACCTCAGGGAGGCACACCCCAAGGTGCGCTTGGGAGAGCCTGTGGCCTCTTCTAAGCACTGAGCCTTCCTGCCTCCAAGCAGACCTTGTTTGTACTTGATGATTTAGGAGAACAGTATGCTGTCAGCTTCCACTGAAGTACCTGGGTCCTACTGAGCAGTGTGGTGGCCTGAACTCTGAAGCCTTTGTCCTTTTCCTCTCTTCACAGGACTACTCAGGTCAGGCACCTGATTGATTGATTGGTTGATTGATTGATTGATTGATTGCTTTATATCCCAAATGCTGCCCCCCCCCCAGAGTTCATTCGTCTTCCCTCCCCTTCTTGATCACACACTTGTTAATGTCTGTCTTAGCTGGAGCACTTTAGTTTCCCAAACATAACTTTCTCATTGTTTTGCTACAGCTAAAATACCCAGGTGACACTGGAAACATGAAAAGCAAGTCAGAGGACAGTGGGGTAGAGCAGGTCTCTCTGTGTAGCCCTGGTTGTCCTGGACTCAATTATGTAGACCAGGCTGGCCTCAAACTCACAGAAATCTACCTGTCTGCCTCCCAAGTACTATGATTAAAGGCATATGCCTGTTGTAATCGCTGTTAATAATTCTATTAGTTCTTAATGCGACCAGGCCAGCCCTTCAGTAATCAAGACAAAGTCCTATAGATTTAATTATTGGACAATTGCTTACCCCAAAACTATTTTTCTACCCTTGACTGGCTGCTTCCCAGTTACGCGCTGGCAGGGCCAGCTCTATCCCAGTCTCGCTGGGTTATTCCTCCTCCACCAGTCTGCCTTTTGTGTGCACCTCTCTCCCACACATGCTCCTGGTCCATCCCATCCAATGGAGACCTCCTGCTCTCTCCATCCTTTTTCCTTCTCTCTCATTTTCCTTCTCTCTCCTGTGTTTCCTCCCTGCAACCTCCAGTCTGGCAACCAAAGCCCCACCTACCTCTATTCTCCCCGGTAACAGGCTGTTGCCACTTTTATTTAACTAGTCAGAAAAAAATTGATGAGCAAATTCATAAATCATTTGGTTCTCAGGACAGCAACCAGATCTTGGGGGCCAGCATTTAGCATCTGAATACATGGCAGCACCAGACCAACCCCCAACATATGCCACCATGCCTGTCTACATTTTTGTTTTTAAAAAAGAAAATATGATCTGGGCAGTGATGGCACATGTCTTTAACCCCAGCACTTGGAAGGTAGAGGCAGGCAGATCTCTAAGTTGAGACCAGCCTGGTCTACAGAGTGAGTTCCAGGTCAGCCAGGGATACACAGAGAAACTCTGTCTCAAGAAAACAAAAGAGGAAAAAAAAGAAGGAAGAAAATATGATATCAAGGCCTAAATTCTGATTCCAGCCCAGTAAAAAGCAAAAAGAAGTGGAATTTAGTTACCCATCTTCACAGGAAAGTGTGGCTAGCAAGATGGGTAAGGATGGGTAAGGCTGGGGTAGATGATCAGATCCACAGGCTGTCCTCCAACAGCCCCTGTTCTCTCTCTCTCTCTCTCTCTCTCTCTCTCTCTCTCTCTCTCTCTCTCTCTCTCTCTCTCACACACACACACACACACACACACACACACACACACACACACACACCAGTAAATTTTTTTTATTTTTTTAAAGTGGACAGCAGAGAACTGGAACTTCAGGAGAAGGGACTCTCGCTGCTGCCGAGCTCTCTGCCTGTAACTTGCAGAGTAACTGTTTAGTTAAAATGAAAAACAAGCATTGTGTAGAATCCAGCCTGAGGCAGCCTGTCTGATTGTGACTCTCTGAGCTTGTCTCTGAACAGAAACTAGTTGGACAGTTTTACCAGGTGCTATATGGGATAAACAGTTTCTATAGCCAGTGTCATCTTTGTGAAATCGTTGATGGTTTTATTTTTGAGACAGCATATCACTGTGTTGCTGAGGCTGCCCCAACAGTCACTATCGAACCCAGGCTGGCCTCAAGCTCATATCAGTCCTGTGCCTCAGCCTCCAACTCCTGGGATTACAGCTGTGCACCAGGCTGTGCAGATTGAAGTCTTGGAGGCTGAGTAAGTACAGCTCAGTAGCAATGTTTGTGATAGCCAGTGTGCAAGGGCATGGAAACCATGGCAGACTCCCTTGATGAGCTTTCAAGTTTTCTCCAGCTCGCCCTCCTATCCCCTGTTCAAATAGTGTGCAAGGAACGTGTGTGGGCAACTTGCAGCTATGTCTTCTTAGCTGAGGACAAATTCCTAAAGTAGGTTGCCAGATTATGTATGGATGCAGCTTGCAGTTATATGTGGTGCCTGTGACCGGCTGCCCTGACTGCTGCACCTGCACCCAGGAAGATCTGTATCACTTTAAAGTCCACAGAAGTCTTAGGAGTCTTGCGACTTCAAAGCTAGCTCGATTTCAGTCAGAGATGTTCTCCAAGGCCAGAGACTCAAAGATCCAGCAGAACCTGGACCTCAGCAAACCCTGCTTCCTGCCTTTAACACTGTCACTAGTAACCATTGCTGCCTCTTCCTTCAGTCAGGTCACATAGAACTGCTTATGCTTCTGCTCTCTCCTTTACCTGAGAGTGGAGGGAACCTGAAGTACCTGGAGCAGCGGGTACAGAAACTACGGTTTATCTCTGCGCCTTCGCCTGCTGCCGACCAACAGCCCCTCCGAGGCACCACTTTCTTTTTTTAATTTTAAATTTAATTAATTTATTTATATTAAACACTGCCCCTTTCCCACCCCACCCCCACAGAGGCTCTCCCATTCCCCCTCTTTTCCTCTGAGAAGGTGGGCGCCTCCTCTATATTCACTCACCCTAGTGCATCAAGTCTCTGCCAAAGTAGGCTCACCCTTTCCCAGTGAGGCCAGACAAGGTAGCCCTGTTGGGAAGCTGACACCACAGTCAGGCTACAGCTTTAGGGCGAGCCTCCAGTCCAGTTGTTGGGGGGCTAGGTGCCACTTCCTACATAGCAGATTAGCAGTGGATACAGACAAGGGTTGCTGGGGTTGGGGATTTAGCTCAGCGGTAGAGCGCTTGCCTAGCGAGCGCAAGGCCCTGGGTTCGGTCCCCAGCTCCGAAAAAAAAGAAAAAAAAAAAACAAAAACAAAAAAAAAACAAAGACAAGGGTTGCTTTCAGACTGATACCGCCTCTGAGCTGTGCAGTGGGTGAAGAATGCTACAGAGGAGGCGTCTCTGTTTAAAGGAAGGGCTGGCGGAGAGTTGAGCCTTGACCCACAGCAGGTGCTTAGAATGTTTGCAGTCTTGCCATATGGCAAAGGGCTTACTGTTTCCTTTGTGCTTCGTGTTTTTTCCAATCAATGGAAATAACTAGAAAACTCTTAGCTACTCATCAGGGCCCAAACATTTTTTCCTAACATGATAGGCCTTAGGAGGCAGTGAGTAAATCCATCGGCTCAGAAACTGCCCTGGTAGAGCTCCTGTGAGTCACACAATTTGTATATGGACTTGGCTCATTTGGGTACTTAGATGAATGACCCAGAGGCCATTTGACTTTCTGGGTTTTTATTTATCTTGCTTTATTTTGACAGGTCTCTGTATAGCCATGGCTGATCTGAAACTATGTAGCCCAGGATGTACCCCAACTCATGATCCTCTTGTTTGAACTTCCTGACTGCTGCAGTTAAAAATGTGTGCTACCACGCCTAGCATAGCACAGCATTATTACTTTTTGTTTTTAGATTTTATTTTTAATTATGTATGTGGATGGGTAAGGGTGTTGGATCCTCCTAGAGGATAGAATCCCTGAAGTTATAGGCAGATGTGAACCTCCAAATGTGGGTGCTAGGAATTGAACCTAGGTCCTTTGGAAGAGTAGCCAGTGCTTTTAACCACTGAGCTATATCATCTCTCCAGTCCTAGGGCTTTTATTTTTAGTATTTTTAGGGCATAGGCTAAACATCTGGTGGGTGAAATCAGTAGAGTTTTACTAGGAATAGCCATGGGCTGTGGCTACAGGAATCTGAGCTCTGTAGCAGCAGCGAGAATGAGGTGCATGTGCCTGGCTCACAGGGAGTTCAGGGACCCACAGTCTGTCTCTGCTAGCCCGGGAGACTCATTTGGGGCACAGGCCTACATAACTGCAGTGTACTGAGCTTCCTTTACTGTGAACGGTGTTTTCTGTGTAGTCAGTCCTCTCTCTGTGACTGTGACTTTCCTAAAGAGAAAGGAAGTGGAGAGGGAGAAGGGTTTTTTTCTGCTTTAGTTTGGTTTTTGGAGACAGGGTCTCAGCGTATAAACTTGACTGGACTGGAACTCATTATGTAGAGCAGGCTGGCCTGGAACTCATAAGATCTACCTGCCTCTCTCGCTTTCCAAGTGCCTGGATTAAAGGTGTGGGCCACCATGCCCCACTCAACTGAAAGGTATTTGACAATCTGTAGGGGTACAGCTCTGTATCTCTTGTGGTTAGATTTCTGATCTTTCCCAACTCCTATTGATGTCATGTGAAACCTAGAAGGAACACCCTGGGTATTTCTTCTCGCTTTTCTTTTCTTTATTTTTGAAAAAGGATCTCAAAAATCCTGCTGCAGGATGGCTGGGGTTGCAGGCTTGGCCTCCCTTCATCTTCCCTCCTGATGGATGATATGTTATGTGCATAGTCGGTTCTCTTTTTGGAGTCTTCAGCCACATTTAGCCAAATTAATGTCAGGAACCCCACTCAAATGAACTTTTCAAGTTTCAGAATTTTCAAAAGGCCAGTGGGGTTGAAGGAGGACATTTTTTTCTTTTACCACTTGACCAGGTGGAAGAATGTCATAACTGCTCCTACCCACAGCAGCTCAACTCTGAAGGGCTTGGTCTTCTAACTGCAAAGGAGCCCACTGACTGTGCACATAGAAAATCTGTGCATGTGTAGTATGTTTGCTCGTCTTAAAGAATGGCTGTACCCCAGCCCTTCCCTGGTAGAGTCTGTTTGGAAGCCCTGCTGTAGGGCTGCCGTGTGTGCACATGTGCAGAAAGGCTGGGATGCAAGTTAGTACCACTGAAGCGTCAACGCTCCAGAGTGTCACACCTTTTCCTCTCCCCTAGGAGAAGGTCAAGTGTTTAAAAAGAATTAATTACCCAGAACATATTTTGATTTTGCTCCTGTGCACATCCTCACATTCAGCTGCTTTCTCAGTTTCTGAGTGAGCCTTGCTGTAGGACAGAGCTCTTGCTGTGGCTTGGGGAGTGGGTTCTGTGTGTGTTTGGGGGAGGGGGGGTTGGTCTCAGGCAGAATCACTGCAGGCTCCTCCTGCTGAAGTGCTCACTCACAACTATATTTGATCCCTTTGAGGGAAAGAACAAGACTGGTCCTCCTCAGCAGGAAGGGAGTCTGCTGCCCTCTTTTGATGGGTAAGTGCTGTCAGGGGGAGGTGGATCTGACTGCAGAGGGGTCTTAGGACACTGGGCCACAGCATAGTACTCCTCAATGTCAGTGCTGGGTGCACCCCTTCCCCAAATGAAGTTAGCATTGCATAGGTGTTTTAGGGCTGCAGAGTAGGCAAATGCCCAAGCTTTCAAATCAGGGTGAACTTAAGGAGGGATGCAGTGGGGACAGTTAGGGAGCCCAATCAGGGATGTGTGATCTTGGTTTCCCTCACTGCCTCAACCAGACCTGGTTAAAACAGCAACCTCTGGAGAGTCTTGTTGCCTGTCCCAACCTCTATATGTTTGCCCCTATTGGACTGCAGCGCATGTAAGGAGAGAGAGAGAGAGAGAGAGAGAGAGAGAGAGAGAGAGAGAGAGAGAGAGAGAGAACGCACATGGAGGTCAGAGAACTTGGAGGATGTTGTTTCTCCTCCACCCTGTAGGTTCATCTAGCTTGTTGGCCCCTCTGTCGTATTTCTTGCTTATCACTGACTGTCCCTAGAAGGCCTCTGATCACCATCCTAGGGTACTCAAAACAGTACTTGGAAAGGAACACTTGCTTCAGCCACACAACCCCCCAAAAACATTATCTTCCCCCCTAAGCACTTTAGTTCTAAGGGCCAAATTGGGGGTGGGGGGGCTGTGCCTTATTTTCCTTGTAGACCAGTGTGACTATACTATTACACAGAACGCAGACAGCCAGCCCATCATGCTACACGGGGTTAGGATGAATTAGGAACCCTTGGAGAATGTATTCACTCTTTCAAACAATACCTGTTTCCTGAAACCCATTTCCCTAGATTTTGCTAATCTATTATATCCTGATCAGTCAGGCTTCAGAGCACTGTGACTAAAGCTGGACTCTGGGGAGGTAGGGATGGGAAAGGCCAATTTGAGGTGTCCATCAGAGTCAACACTCATTCAGCACTAGGCTTGCAAGCATGTACACACATATACACACATACACACAAACATGTAGGTATCCACACTCCACACACGCGCACAGGGTTTTAAGGGGTTTGCCAGGCAGTAGTTACTGAGGAATGTTCATGTGGACTCATGAGTTCTTTCAAGCAGGGCAGGGCACTGACTGGAACTGGCTTTCTTTAGGCTCTCTGATATCCTGAATACTGAGCATTCAGAGAGGGCTGAACTCTGCTGGCTGACAGTGGCCTTTCATGTAACCTGAGGGCTCACAGGAAGGAAGGAAGGAAGGAAGGAAGGAAGGAAGGAAGGAAGGAAGGAAGGAAAGAAGGAGAGAAGGGATAAAAAGCCATTTCCCAGCCCCCTACTAGGAATGGCCTTTTATAGGCCAGGCCTGACCCCAGGGATTTCCAGTCCCTCTTGGTGAGGAGGTTTAGGGAACCAGAGAGGGAAGGAGCCCCTCTAGCCCCTGGCTGGACAGCTGGGCCTCCAACCAAGGCTTTATTAGCATTTGAAAAAGGCTCGGAAGGGCCAGAGCTTCCTGGGGCAGCGCTGGGGCCTAGCGCTGAGACCTGTGGTGGCTTCCCACAGAATAGGGCCAAGTGTTCAGGGCATAAAGACCAGGCTGGACTCAAGAATGAGCCCTTTGTGGCTTTGTCCTTAGCTTGAAAACTGTGACCAAGCCTCTTTCATTGTTAAGAAAGACTATTTTTTGGCCACTACAGACCCTGCCATTCTCTGGAAAGTTCTGTTAGTGTGTCATGCTCTCTAAATATTTATTGCAAAGTGAGGCTTTCTTTTACTCCTCTTAATTCAGTAATGCTTTCTGCAGCCTTGGCCACACACATGCTTGGAGCAAGGTGTGTCTGTTGACCCTAGAACAGCAACTTGGCCTGAGGCTCTTTTTGCTTAGGGTCTCTTCACTACTTCCTAAATCAAGCCTGAACACAGTGCTATTTGATTATTCTTATTTAACCATTTGGGTTGGTAACCATTTGTTTTTACATTGGAGTCAATAATGGTTGATGAAAGTCATAGCTTTAAACCTTCCCAACCCTTTCCCTGTGTCCAATCTAAAGTCTTTACTGTCTTATAGAGGCTCTCACTAGACAACTGAGCCCTGGGACAAGCCTGCAGGGTCCAGCCATCTGTTTCATAAACCAGGAGCAACGGTGCCACCTACTGGGTGCTTTCTGTTACTACAGGCTCAGTGGCTGTCCTGTTTTCTGGCAATTACACGTGTGTCTCTGTGGTATTTCAGCACATAGCAGTAGTACACTGAGTACAGACCAGAGGCCTAGGATTGGGCACTGAACCTAAGGTTACAACTAGTAAGGGGCAAAGGCCTCCAAACTCCAGAGTACTGTGCTCTGCTCTTAGAGCCACCAGAGTTCTTTGAGCCCTGTTGATTTTATCTGAGTTTAATATGACTTTCTAATACTTGTATAGCATTGTGAACGTGTTCATTCGCAGTTTTCAATAATCTGGCAACAGTATCAGCTAGAACCTAATGGGTTGTTTTCCTTGTATTGTTTTGAAGCTGTCCGATTTTACTCCATGACAACTGAACAATATGACTCTTCAGTATTTAGTATGAGTATGATGGTATAAAGGTGTTTTGTTTTTAAAGATTTATTTATTTTATGTATATGCATACACTGTAGCTGTCTTCAGACACACCAGAAGAGGGCATCAGATCCCATTACAGATGGTTGTGAGCCACCATGTGGTTGCTGGGAATTGAACTCAGTACTCTGGAAGAGCAGTTAGAGCTCTTAACCTCTGAGCCATCTCTCCAGCCCCTAAAGTTTGTTTGTTTGTTTAAATACATGTTGTGGAGGGAATGTTTGGTAGAATACATGCCTAATGTGTATGTCATGTTCATCCCAGCACTGAAGAAAAAGTAGGTTTGAGTACAGTTAGATTTCTTTAGGGGCTGAGGAGCTGGCTCAGCCGTTATAAGCACTTGCTGCTCTTGCAGAAGATCCAGGTATGGTTCCCAGCACCAATATGGCGCTTACAACCATCTGTAACTCCTGTTCCAGGGGATGGAGAAAAAAAAATTTTTTTTAAGCTTGTTTGAGAAAGGAGTGTGTTAGTGTTGTGGGGAAAATAGATAATAATGATGCAGGGACACAGATAAGGCAGAGCTCTTGGTAGCAGTGCCAAATATTGGGAAGCGTCCCTCTCACTGACAGCCACATGATTCTGCAACTGTGGATAGTAAAATGCTGTCCCAGCAGTATGAGCTGGTTTCCGCTAGGCTGGCTGCTGAGCCAGGGAGGTGTAAAGATGGGCTTGGTTCCTCTACTTTACCCCACTCCAGAATCATCACGCCCTCCGCTTCCTTGTCCTCCACCTCTTGTCTCCTCCTCTTCCTCTTCTTTTTTCTCCCTCCTCCTCTTTTTCACAATAGCTTTTGATAACTCACATAATATATACTTCACAGTTGGAAACCATTATTTCAGTGAGCCTGGAACATCTCCCTAAGAAACGCACATGCAGGGGCTGGGGATTTAGCTCAGTGGTAGAGCGCTTACCTAGGAAGCGCAAGGCCCTGGGTTCGGTCCCCAGCTCCGAAAAAAAAGAACCAAAAAAAAAAAAAAAAAAAAAAAAGACGCACATGCAGAACTTTCCCCGCCCGCTCCCTCTCCATCTCCTGCAACTGCTCCCAGTTCTCTATAGCAGTGGCATCTGGCAAGAATACGTGGTCTTCTGTGATCCACTAGCTCCTTTCATTTAGTGTCATTTTTAAGTTACATTCATTTAGTGTGAGTGTTGTGTGAGCTTGTGTGCACACACACGTGTGTATACATGTGCCACAGTACACATGGGGAGTGGGAGAACCGCTTCAGGAACCAGTCCTTTCCTTCTACTCTGTGGGTCCTGGGGATCAAACTTTGGCTCTCAAACTTTCCAGTCTGAGTACTGGAAACTAATCCTAGGTCCTCCCCACGAATAACAGTGCTCTTAACTAAGCACGGCAGCATCTCTCCAGCCCTTTCTTGGTTTTGGTCTTGGATTCCTCCTTAGGGCTGCGATTTTCCCTTTTTTTCCCTGGATTCTGAGCGGTTGAACTGGTCTTCAGGCTTACATAGCAAGCAGGTTGAGCATCTCCCCAGCCCAGGCTGTCCACATGCTTACTGCTCTGTGTTTTCTGTCTTCTAAATTCTCAACCACTTTACTGCTGCATACAGAGAGCACTGTTACCTCCTCATGGCTTTGACTTTAATTTCCCCTTCAAATATATTGAGCCTCTTTTTATGAGCTAATTGGCTGTTGTATCTTCTTTGAAGAAACATTTATTTGGATATTTTGCCTGATTTTAATTGAATTGTTTGTGTCATTAAGTTGTAAGAGTTCTATATATTCTGGGTACAATATGCTTATATTTTATGAGGACTTACCATGTTTTTGGCTTGACACTATTTTTCCATTCTGTAGGTTGTCTTTTTAAAATTGTGTTTGAATATAAATAACATGAAAATTCTCATCTTAAAACACAGTGCGGGGTTGGGGATTTAGCTCAGTGATAGAGCGCTTGCCTAGGAAGCGCAAGGCCCTGGGTTTGGTCCCCAGCTCCGAAAAAAAGAACCAAAAAAAAAAAAAAAAAAAAAAAAAAAACCACACACAGTGCTATACAGCCATTCCCACCATCATCTTGGGTACTTTCCTCCTCTTCCCAGACTGAACTTTACCCCATTAAACCAGTTCAATTGTCACCCGTCTCAGTGTGACATGACTACACAGAGTGGTTCCCCACCTCTGTCTGACTTCACTTAATGGACGTTCATCCGTGTGGTAGCACAGGTTAGAATGTCCGTCTTCTTAAGGCTACATAGTATTTCATCTTATGTAAATCCCACATATTGGTAGTCCATTGGTTCATGATGGGCATTTGGACAGCTTCCACGTTTTTGCCGCAGTGAGCATTAGCACACAATCTGTTCAAGGCCCTGCGTTCAGTACTTTGGAGTGTGTACCCCAAATTGGGATTGCTGGATCACATGGTAATTCTGCTTTCCAGTTTTTGAGGACCTGCCATGCTGTTTCCATAGCAGCTGTACCATTTGACATCGCCACCAGCAGGGTACAAGGGCTCTAATTTCTCCACATCAGGCACCAATACTTGTCATTTCTGGATTTGTTTCCGTTATTGTTTATAATTACCATTCTAACGGATGTAAAGTGGGCGTGGTTTGATTTGCATTTCTTTTTTCCTTCTTGATGGCGATGGCTACAGCACAAAATGGTTTTAATTTTGATGAAGTTCAATCTGCCTGTCCATTGTTGCTTGTGCCTTTGGTATTACATCCAGGGAACTGGCACCCAATCTGACACTTCTTTGTTTCCTTCTAAGTGTTTTGCAGTTTTAACTCTCACAGTTAGGTCTATGATCCATTTTGAGTCAATTTTTGTTTATGGTATAAGGAAGAGTTCCAATTTGAGTCCTTTGAATTTGGATAGCCCGTTGTTCCAGCACCATTTGCTGAAAAGACTCCCCCCTCCCCCCTTGATTGTCTTGGCACCGTTGTCGAAATTAATGGCCTTAAGCGAGCAGCTTTATTTCTGTGCTCTCAATTGTGCTGTATTGATCCCGTGCCTCCTCGTGCCAGCCAGCCCATACTCACTTGGCTGCTGTAGCTTCATAGCTTAGAGCCAGGCGGACTGAGATCACTGTATGTTGAGGCCCCAAGTCTGATTCTCAGTACCGCACAGATCAACACACAAACAACAGACCTAGGGAGATGGAGCCCTTCAACTTTGTTCTTTGTCTCTTCTTACTATTTACGTGTTTATCTTCAGTTCCAGGAGATGAGCTTAGACCCCTTGTTCATACTTAGAAAATATTTGTCTTGCTCTTGGTGGAAGAAGGAAATGAGTCTTTGGTTTACCGTTGAGCGCAGTGTCAGCCGTGGATTTTTAGACATCCTCTCTCAGAATGAGAAGCGCCCATCTAGTCCCAGTTTCAGTGGTTTGTTTTGTTTTTGTCTGCACTGAATTTTGTCAAGTGTTTTTCCATGTCTCAGAGACACCAGTGTTGTGTTGTTCTTTTCTGTCTTTTAATCTTTGTTCCTATAGACAGGATCTCACATAGCCCAAGCTTGCTGTAAACTCATGTGACCCCAAGTCTTCTCTTTGCTTTCAGTGTTTATTATTGCCTATGTAATATGATGCCTGCATGTGTATTGGGGGGCTGCTGATTATAGATAGACATGGCAGGGAAGAGAGAAGGGGTTCAGGAGTAAGCAAGCAGGAGTCCAGAAACTTGAGGCTTTCTAAGGAGCTCCACCTTCTCCATGTTCCTCCTCTGGTCTCCTAGAGGAACACTCTCCTTCCCTCCTGAATGAACACTATGGAAGAATTGGCGGCTCCCTGAGCCTGTGTCTGCCTGGGAAAGATGGTTGGGTAATGAGGTGACACAGGAAGGAATTAGAGTTCAGAGCAAGCCAAGACAGTCAAGGCAAGTGAAGGCAGAAACCTCTGGCCCTAGGCTGGGGTATGCACACCTGTGTGGCATGTATGACGTGTTTGCCTTGACATATGGCACACACATTTAGCAGAGGTTCTCTGCAAGCAGGTGTGGAATGAGCGCTAAGATGTGGAAATCGGGGGGGGGGAATATGGGAAAGAGGGTCCTTGCATATGTGTTCAAAGAAAAGAAACGGAGGGGAGCTGGGGACAGAGCCCACTCACCTAGCTTGCCCAGTGTCTGAGCTGTGTCTCCAGCATCACATGAAACTGGGTGTGGTTGGGCCTGGAGAAATAGTTCAGTGGTAAAAAGCACTGCCTGCTCATCCAGAGGACATAGGTTGGATTTGCAGCACCCGCATGGCAGCTGACAGATGTCTAAAAGTTCATATCCAGGAGACCTGATGCCTCTTCCAGTATCCTCAGACCCCAAACACCTAAGTAGAATATAGACACACATGCGGTCAAAACAGCCATGCACATTTTAGAAAGGAATCCACAACCGGGTATGGTGGCACATGTCTGTAATCTCAATACTTGGAGGTGAAAGTACTAGGTTCAGAGTTCGAGGTCATCCTTGGCTGCATAGGGAATTGGGGGCCAGCCTGGCACCTGTGGTTGCACATGAGCTGGCTAAAGCAGCACACACTGAGTGTTCATGACAAGAGACCGGGTTGGGGACTTAGTACCGCATGGGAGTGTTCTCCAAGGCTTTGCTGCCTTAGGCATGTTCTGTTTGGTTTCTTGTTTTTATTTTTTCAGTCTACACAGTCTAGCCTCAACTTATTGTCCTCTTGCCTTACCTCTTGAGTGCGAGGATTGCATGTATGTGCCCCTCCTACTCCTGGCACTTTATTTTGTTTTTAAGTAATAGGCCTTTGTGTCCTGAGGTTGTAGTCACTGTGCTGTCACAGAAGTACCCCTACCCCAAAACCATGCAGTCTGCTGAGGTGGGCAGGCACTCTCCTGACCTCCATTGATCTGAAGTCCCCAGTGATCCTCAGAAATTCTGGCTGCCTGTGGGAGACTAATAGCAGCTCGCCAGGGTTTTCTGAGGTTGAGTGTTCCCTTTCTGTGCTGATTCACCAGCACAGAAATCCTAGATCATTTTCCAAGAAGGATTCCCACAGTTCCCAACTTCCTTGCTCTCTGATGGTCCGCTGGCCCCACTGGAAAGCACCTCATTCTTGGCTTACTTGATCATGCCCTTCCCCCACGGGTAGTGGCACTGGAGAAGCACAGCAGATGCTAGAAGTCTTTGGCTTTCCCAGGCCAAGCGAGCATACACACCAGTAGCTTACCCTTTCCAGTGAAGGCGAACAGGCTGGGCCATCCTGGACCATTTGCTGTTTCGGGAGTGGCTTCAATTCTTTGCCTGTATTGGGAATGGGTGTATCTGGCTGTTCTAGGAGGCTTAGGGACTGAGGAGCCTCCCAACCTGGGCTTTGAGGTCTTGGGGCGCTTCCAGGCCTGGATCCAAATGTTGAGGGTCCTCCTGTCTCTCCACAGAGAATACCTTCTGTAGTGGGGACCACGTGTCTTGGCACAGCCCTTTGGATAACAGTGAGTCAAGAATTCAGCACATGCTGCTGACGGAGGACCCACAGATGCAGCCTGTGCAGACACCCTTTGGGGTAGTTACTTTCCTCCAGGTGAGGTACCCTCAGAGGTTTCAGACAGTTTATCCTTGTGGGGAAAGTCCAGAACAAGGGGAAGGCGAAGGGGGAAAATGAAGGGCAGGAGACTCCCCTTGGTCTTGTCTTCCCCTGTGGTGGGCTAATCTGATTTCATGCTGCAGGAGGGACTTCCCCTCGCCTCAATTTCCCCAGTGGGCATGGCTCTCCCCAGCTGCTCATCCTTGCAGTTCTAATGAGGTCAAGTGAAGAAGGTTCGGCTGGTACACAAAGGTGTAGCTATAGTGGGAACAGCTCTGACCACCCCTGCCTTAGGGAGAGCCTCCCCCGACTTAAGGTATAAGCTGCCCGTTGTTTCTTCTGTAGCCAAGAGCTAGGCTCTGTGCTACTAGATACCTGGTCAGGCCTCCATGCCTGTCTATGCAACTCAGGAACCCCTCAGCTAGGCAAACACCTCCTAAGGGAGCCATTACATTTTGGGGACACCAGCCTAGAAACAGACCCTACCTATGTCCCAGCTACTTGAGAAGCCCCTGAGAGAGTCCAGATAGCTGGACATCTGGGAGGGATGGCCATTAAAACACAGTGGCTTCTTGTCCTGGGCCACAGATTGTTGGTGTCTGCACTGAGGAGTTACACTCAGCCCAGCAGTGGAATGGGCAGGGCATCCTGGAGCTGCTGCGGACAGTGCCCATGTGAGTACATGTTCCTGTGAGGTGAAGGTTGGACCCCTGGGTCTTTGGGGTGGCTGTCCTCCCTCTATCCCACCTATAGAGTTCTCGCTTTGCTCTTTGGGGCACTCAGTTTGCTGTGGTCCCTGACCACTAACACTGCCCTTTGTGTTCTGGGCCCGGGACAGCAAACAAGAAAGGCTATTGACTGCCAATCAGTTCAGACCCTCAGTTACCACCATCTCTTCTTGTCCACAGTGCTGGCGGTCCCTGGCTGATAACTGACATGCGGAGGGGAGAAACCATATTCGAGATCGATCCACACCTGCAAGTATGTCTTGAGTGAGGAAAACCTTGCTAGCACACTCTTCCAAATAACACTGGCTTCCATCCTGACAAAGCGGAGGAGCCCTGTGTGTGAGCCAGTAGAAATATGGCATGGTTTGGAACCTGTCCCCTAAATACAGCCCACGTAGGAAAACAGAGATTTCAGCCCAGAAAAGCAAGCCTGACACATATATGTGTGCATTTACAAAGAATGGACTTTATTATATGTAAATTACATATCAACTTAAAATTAGATCACACCAGCAAAGGAAGGTGATCATAAGGAGCTTTGTTTCTTTGCCCTGTGTTCCTTTCCCTGTTCCTCCTCCTCCTCACCACGTTTTCAGGGAGCCACCCTCCCTGTGTCAGGGAGACAGCAGCACGGGCAATGTAGACCCCACAGCCCATCTGCAGGGTGAGTGCTGCTTGGTCTAAAGATTCTGTCATTCTTCCTAACTCATTCCCCAACCCTGCCAAGGTAGGTTGGCTCTCTGATGTGTGAAGGAGTCTTTAGACCCCACCAGTCTGCAGCTGACCCTACTGTGGCTGCCTGGACAGTGTCAGTGTCACCTTCTGTGATCACTTGGCACACAACTGCACATTGGAAGACCCAGAGCATTGCTGCATGTCTTGTATGCTGTGCAGGGGCAGAAGCACCAAACCACTGCCTCCTCCTACTCACCTCACACCAGAGGCAGGTGGTGGCCATCTCTGAACTTGGCATGTTTCTGTAAAGCTCCGGCAGGCCTGTAAGGCAGACCATGGCAGCGGCTGGGCATTTTAAATTATACAGGGACATGTCGTTTGCAGACGTAGGTTCTTTGCTACCAACCTGTGCATTGTGGGGCACACAGCGCCTTCCTTTACACAAGAGGCTCCTCCACTTTCCGGGTACCTCTAACCCTGACATGGTCTCAGTGCTGTCAGAACTGTTCGTGTGTCTCTACTTTGAACCTGCCTTCTGTGTGGCTTCTGCTTATGTGAGAGCCAGAAGCCATGGCGGCTCCATCCCTTCTTCTGCAGCCACACTGGGACACAGCATGGGGCACTGTGGGCTCTTGTTTATCCCCTGTACTCAGAAAGGACTTGGTCCCCTGAATTAGTAGAGCAAGCAGAGCCTTCCCCTTCTGCATGGTGAAAGCTGGAGGCTCCCTCAGATCACAGCCAGCACGACCGTAGCACCTATGGTCTTTGTCATCAGACAGGAAGGCAAAGTGAAAGAATATGGCTTGCTTTCCTGATGGCTCCATGTATCAAGTGAGAACACTGTTTGCTGTGCCTCTCTGGGGCTTGTTTGCTCCACTGAGAGCTGGTTCCTATTCCTTTGACCTTAGTTTACCACTAACCCGCTGTGTGCCTAACCAGGCAGGTCCTTTGTCCCTGTAACCCTGGGTCTCACACATGATGCGGTAAGTGCTCGCCACCACTCTCATCCCCAGCCCAGCCCACGGTTTGCTTTTTCAGACAGGTTCTTGCTGTTACCCAGGCTGGCCTTGAATTTACTCTGCACCCCAACAGGCCTTAAATTTAGTATCCTCCTGCCTCAGCCTCTTGAGTAGCTGGGATAACCACGCAGCCGCGTCTATGGATCTTAGCTTTTCCTTTTTACAGTAAAGATAAGTGTTCAGGACTAGTGGGGCCATGGACTGATTGCCCTCCACTCTGCCTCACTGAGGGAGGGCCTCAGGGCAGCTGCTGACAGAGAACTCAGCTTCTCCCCAAGCAGCTCCAGCCTACCCCTTCGCTCATGCCTAAAGGACCTATAAAGCTGTGTCCTGCCTGCTGCCAGCCTCTCCAGGAGGTGACAGTACCAGAGGAGAGAAGAACCGGTGGCTTATGGGTAGGAGGCCACCTGTGACCAAGGCATAAGAACAATGCCCTTGTCTGGGAGCCCTGGACTGGCACAGGGACATGGGGGCTTCTGAGGAGCTTTGTCACAGGAGGGTTACTTTGCCTGCATGGCTGTTTATGGACAAAGTTGCTAGAGTCTTCCAGATGACCTTTGATCCAAAGCCCAGCACCATAGTACTATGTTTTACCAGAAAATCCAGGGATGTTTTGAGTACAACTCTTCCTTGAGGCCATTTGGAGGAAGTTTAGACTGAAGGGAGCCAATGTCTACACAAAGGCAAAGCCTCTGGGGGAAGTGTGCAGCAGTTGCTGCCCTTCAGACCCCTGTCTCAGCCTAGGAAATGGAAAAGAACCCCATCCAGAGCCTTTTGCCAAAGTGAGCTGGCACCTATGCACAGGGAGCACGGCTGCTCTGGGGCGACGGCCCCCTCTAGCTGTTATAGTGAGGAACTGCAGGTACGGGTTCCCAAATCAGATCAGGCTTACACCCTAACTCCTCTAGGGGGTGAGGTGGGGTGTGCATGGTCATCGTTGGAAGATCAGGAAGAGGGGAAGCCTTCTGCCTTGCCTGACAGAAATAGGTCTTTGCTCCTTCAGCTCTGAGAGCCAGCAGGTTAGAGCTGTCTGTCAGGGCTGAAGACGGCACAAAGACCATCTTCACAAATGTTGGTGGGAAGGAAGTGTCCGTCTATGCTCATTCCTTCTGGCTTCTCCTAACCCTGTTCCCAGAGGAGTCCCAGGCCTGGAAGGAGCCACTGTGCATGTAACAGAACAAGGTCAACGAGGCCCTGACCTTACAGCAGCTGTCCACACTCAGCACCTACAAGGGCTAATGCTGTAGCGAGCAGTAGCTGTGCCGGGGCAGTAACCCTGGGACACTGGTTCACTGGGGAGACTCTGACTCTTTGGTTCTTTTCAAGCAGGAGAGAGTTGACAAAGGCATCGAGACAGACGGTTCTAACCTGAGCGGTGTCAGTGCCAAGTGTGCCTGGGATGACCTCAGCCGGCCTCCGGAGGACGATGAGGATAGCCGGAGCATCTGCCTCGGCACGCAGCCTCGAAGGCTGTCTGGCAAAGGTTGAGGCCTTCCCCTGCCTTGCCCCTTTCTTCCAGGCTCCTTAGGACAAGTCTCTAACTA
This sequence comes from Rattus norvegicus, assembly GCF_021556685.1. NCBI lineage: Eukaryota > Metazoa > Chordata > Mammalia > Rodentia > Muridae > Rattus > Rattus norvegicus. Next base: position 258,655,945 of record NC_141534.1, read on the forward strand.
AATAGCAGCCCACTCTGATTATTTTCTGACAAATGAATTTTTCCAATGTGGGTGAACTACTTGAGAGTTATTGGCCTGCTTAGAGCTGTTTCCTGTGTGCATTTCAAACACACTAGTGGGAACTATGCATACACCTTGCTCCTTGGACTCTGACCTCATGCATGTGAGTAGGAACCGTTGCATAGTTAACAGAAGAAGTACACAGTCCACCCAAAGACAAGGCAGCGTGTGTCCACCCCCACAGAGCCAACACAGAGCCCAGATGTAGCCTGAAGCCACGCCAAGCCTGAGAGTCTCTCTCCTTGGGCCTTCCTGGGCTTTTAATGAGAGGGACCTGAATGTGGAGCCCTACATTGCCCTCTACTGCAGTCCCAGAGGCGTGGGAGGTCAGCCTACTCCCTCTGCCTTCCGGGTAAGGGCTTAGAGAAGGAGGATGTGGCTGTCCTGTTGGACGCTCCCATGCTGGTCTTGGCTACAGAAGTACTTGTGGGGTTTTGTTTTGTTTTGTTTTGTTTTGTTTTGTTTTGTTTTTTGCTAAGGCTGTCCCTGGCTAATGCCAAAGGAAAAGCAACCATTTATATGCATGTAAGTTTAAGCTTTCTGTCTCCTTCCTTTCTTAGTTCTTCTGTCTTTTTCATTTATCAAAGAACAAGATGCCTTCAACCTTGAATAAAATACCTGACTTGGTTTACTTTGGAGACAAGGTCTCATGCAGCCTAGGCTGACCTCCAACTTACTGTGTAGCTAAGGATGACCTTGATTGAATTCCTGATCCTCCTGCTTCCAGCCTCTACAGTGGTAGGTTTCCAGAGGCACCATAACACCTGGTTCTTTCCTTCCTTCCTTCCTTCCTTCCTTCCTTCCTTCCTTCCTTCCTTCCTTCCTTGTGCTGGGTAGAAGCTAAGCACAGACCATGCCCTGGAGCTGCCCCTCCACACTCCATGCCGTCTGTGAGAACACTCATCCCTCATGAAAATGTTTCTAAAAAGACAACTTCAACTCCTCACCCAAACATCTGAGCCCTTTTTTTCCTTCCTGCAGGAGTCAGAGGGGTGCACACTCAGTTGCTTTTGACAAAAAAAGAATGACTTAAGAGAGGTTGGCAATTGTGTCCACAGCTGCAGACAACGTTGCTATTTTATTTATTGTTTATTTCTCAGATAGGCTCTCTCTCTGCAGCAGAAACTGGCTTCTAATTTCCTGCCTCAAACTCTCCAGTGCTGGGATTGCAGACATGCACCACCATGCCCAGCACGGTTTTGTTTTTAGTTATTGTAAAATAATCCACTGTACAATAACAGGTCACACAGCAAAGTTGCTGGTTGTGCCTTCTCCATTAGTACTGCCGGCCCATCTCTTCCTTCCCCTTTCTTCCTTCACTTGGACGCAGTGTGCTATTGTGTGTAGCCCACCCAAACTGATCTCAAACTTGTATTTCAACCACTGAGTGCTGGGTCTGCTGATGTGCACCGCCATGCCCTGCCTCTCCCCAGTGTGCTGCTCTTCTAATCATTCAGGCTGGGAGCCCAGAGGGCCAACCGGCAACCTTGTGATTTCATTACAGACACAGAGCAGATCCGGGAGACCCTGAGGCGAGGACTGGAGATTAACAGCAAACCTGTCCTTCCACCAATCAATTCTCAAAGGCAGAATGGCCTCACCTACGACCGAGCCCCGTAAGTGTCTGTGTGCTGGGACTAAGACAAAAGGATGGTATTTTTCCTGAGGGGCCATCCCTGAGCACTGCATGAGAGGGAGCAGTGTACATGGTTCTTGTTGAATAGACCCAGGGTCTTTAGGTTTAAGGGCAGCCCTGGTCCAGGGCACATAGACCTGTGGACTGTAGCAAAGGACCTCAAAGGGGACCATGACTATAAACAGCAGTAAATATTTATATGGATTGTGTGTGAACAGAAGAGAGTCCAGGTTGGGACAGAATCTGACTGAGGGCCTCTGAACCTTGTGGGAGCCCATTGTGCTAAGCCAGTCCCTTCCTTAGCTCACTCTGGGTCAGAGTTGCCCTTCCTTCTTCCTTCCTGGAGCCTGGGCTCTGGCTGATAGCTGCAGCCCCAGGGACCTCCTTGTCTGGCCAGCCCTGTATTGCAGGCTGCTGCTGAGGCCCTTCTTCCTGCCTGCCTTCCTGGGGCCCAGGGAGGGGAAGGAAAGTCCTGTGCAGGCCTCTGCCGCCTGTCTAAGGGTCCTGTAGTCCTTAGGAGAAACTAGCTCCCCCAGAGGTCAGATCTGCTTCCTCCCCCCTCTTCCTCTGTTAGGAGGCAAGTGGTGAGCAAGGCTAGAACTGGGCATCCCTTCTCACACAGTAGGTGATGCCGAGGTGCTGGCCACTCAGAGCAGGGACCTCGCCTACCTGGGAGGAAATTGTTGGGGCTTGGGTGGAAAAGGAGCTGGACTAATCCTGCAAGACTAGGATGATCCACCTACCCCTTAAGAAGTCTATGTGGCAACCCCAAGCCCTGGGGGCCATCTGGGATGCACAGGACCTTTCTTTGGGGACATAAATGAAACAGTAAACTGGTCATGGTGCATGCAGTCTGCCTGCACACAGTCTGTTGGAAATGACCATGGGTTGGAGTCAGGCTGCAGTTGCTGATTCAAGATCCCTGGAAAGATCAGTGGTGTAGCACAGGACAGCAAACACAGCATTGGAACAGGCAGCGTGTCTGGAGAGAGAGGATCCAGAGTGTGCCCTAGACCTGCAGCTACTACAGGGACTGAGGAGGAGAGGCCTAGCTGGTTAGCACTGAGGATGCACCCTGGGTGCTGAGTATGGTACTGAGAGGGTTATCCTGGGCTCGCTTCCATCCAATGTGGCTTACCTGGTGTACTTGCCATCCAGACGCTGGAAAAATTGAGCTCTCTAACAGCGTGAAGAGGCCTCCAGTGCTGCCCAAAGCCTACAGCTGCCAGCCCGTGACGTTCTTAGGTTGCTTGGGTTTTGATCTGGCAGTAGCAGGTAGCCAAGCTGTGTCATAGGGCATCCGGAAGCTTTCCACCTGCAGTCTGGACCCTGACCCGGAGCTGCACTCCTTCCTCCCTCCCTAGGCCCTGATTGTGACTTCTTACACTGAATTTCCTCGGCACTGGTGGTAGGCCAGTGATACTAGTGGACTTATAGCCTCCAGTAATGTGCAGGAAATGTGGAGCCTTCCAAATGTCCCTCCCACCTCTCAAAGAAGGCCAGGACTTCTGACAGAGAATTTGATATCTCATTGTCTGTCTTGTTTATGTGTCTGACTATTGTGCCCCTAGATTCTGCAAGGGACACCAGTTGGACTCACAGTTCCTGTAGACACCACAATTGGGCAGTAAGGAAGTGGTGGACTGGGCACTTGGCAGAAGGTTGTTCCCTTTGCCCCTACTCTTTGCTCTCCATTGGCTGGTATAAAGAGATGGGTGAGAATAGATCTGGAGTCATCTGCCCTCCCTGCAGCTCAAGGGCCCAATAGGTTCCCAAGGAGCTGAAATCTGACATCTAAAGGGGTAACAATGTCTTCCTCTGAGGTTCTTGGTCCTGTTTACCAACTTAACAAGCAGTTGAGCAGCAGTTTCTCCTCCTCACTCCCTGGCTAAGACCACCCCCAGCATGCTCTCAGATCTCCCAGAGCTCTCTGTTGTCTCAGAATCGACAATAGTCAGCTCAGTTGAGATTAGCAAGCACCATTGTAATATCTGTGCTGCCCACTCTGGGACCTGACCTCGTTTCAGATGCACCATAAAGATCATGACAGAGAAAGCCAGCCCCAAATGTGCTGGCACCACCGTTTGCCCTTTTCCCCCTGGGAAGCTGCCGTCACAGCAGGGCCCTGTTTTGTCTGCCTGTCCAGTTTTCTTTTCGTCAGGACTTTGGGCTGTGCAGCCTGATGTGTGGGTCTAGGAGGTCACAGAGACAGATCAGTTTAGAAGAGTTGATCCAGCCAGGCACCAGCAACTGGGTCCTGGCCTAGTTGGGGAGTTGGGTACTTGCTAACTTCATACATCCATAGCAGCCTACAGTTTATACCAGTATTCATTCAATTCATCCTCAAAACCACTGTGGAAAGCAGATAATCTTACATATTTTCCTTTTACAGAAGAAAACAGTGAGACATAGGGAGCTGATAAGTAGTTTAGGGCACGCTCAACGAGTGTGGTCTTCCTAGCCCTGTGCTCAGGGACCGTGAGGACCATGCAGGCCAAGCCTCTGAGACAATAATGATCTCACCGGAGGAACTCAGGTACTAACTGGTTGAAGCATGAATAGGGAGGGACAAGCTCTCACATGGCGCCGAGGACAAGCTAGGTCCGTGCTAGCAGGCTGCCAGGCTTACTTAACTGTCAGACAGACCTCTCCTCAGCCCCGATGATTCTACAAATAATGAGCTTTGTCACACTGGCTCCTTTATAGCAGAGTTACTGTAGACACAGGCTTTGGCTGTGTAGCCCAATCTCTGGCTCACCTCCCGCCTCAGGACTGGGGGATTGCTTTTTTCTGGAGCCCTATTTCCTGCTTCCCAGAAAGGCAGCCCCTCTGGGTAACCTGTTCTCCCTCCCACTGTTGCCAGCCCTTCTCCCACGGCCTTCCTGGAAGGAGAGTCCTGGGCCCTCTTTGGGGCGTCTTTGGCATTTCACAACCCTTGCATTCCAGCCATGAAATTTGTATCTGCCTTTTCCCAAGATGATCAGTTGAGAAAAGCCTCCTTCGGCTTGCTGGCGCCTCCCTTCCCACTGCCTGCTCGGGTGAATCTGGGAAGCAGTCCTTTGTGCCACAGAGGACAGCCTGGTCTAGCTAGAGCTGTTCCCGCCAACACTTGTTGGGGTGCAGGGTGGGAGTCACTGGACATCCTGTCGGTCTGAGGCCCCTGCTCAGCAAGAGTCTGATATTAGCCTCCATGGCTATGGTGACAGGTGAGCCTGTGGGTCAGGTGTGTGCAGGGAAGGTCTGTGTCTGTAAGCTGTGCCTCCAGTGTCCTGCCCCTGACCTCACTTAGCCAGTGACTCACTGAGGAGGAGCACTCCATAAGCAACTCTGGGCCCTACATCTTCCCAAAGAGGGACAAGCGCCATGTGCATGCACGTGTGTGTTAGAGAGGGAAGGCTCGTGAGGAGTCAGGGCCTTTCAAATGCAAGCTCAGCATCACTGCTCAGCCAGGCCTCTTACTTGTCTAGGACATCACCAGAAGGTTCAGGATGCTCCTCCCTTAATTTCCTGGAGAATGAATTCTCCTGTTGTGATATTACCTCTGTAAGATTCCTAAATACACACGCACACACCTCCCTTCCTTCTTTCCTTTATTTCTGTTTATTCATTTACTCATTTATTCTTATTTATTTATTTACTTATTTACTTATTTATTTATTTATTTATTTATTTATTTCTGTTTAAGATGGTGGGGTCTTACTCCATAGCTCAGGTTGGTCTGGAACTTACAGGTAGCCAGTAGTGCAGGCTGGCCCAAACTCAGGGCCATGCTTCTTCCTTGGCCTTCCAAGGAAGTAGGGTTGCAGGTTAGAGCCACACAGACCTGGTCGTCTCTTTACCTCTGTACAGGTTTCTGCTCCTGTCTGTTTGGCCTTTGGATGGGGTGACTTTGCTGCCCCTCATTCCCATTTGAGTTGTAGTAGTTGTGGCTGGGGAGTTGTTCTTTAGAGAAAACTGTTTTGTTTTGCTCAACCCATGGTGTCCATGAAGTGTAATTAGAAGAAGCTATCTGGTTTCATCCACCCCGCCACTGGATTTGGGTGAAGGAAGGTGAGTTTCCCCTAGGAAGGCAGCTGGTTGCTGTGGCACCCCTTTGCACATAGGACAGATTTGGATAACCCTGCTGTCAGGGTTGTGTGTTAGGGCAGTAGACAGCCTGGAGCCTCTCCGTCACGGTGGCTTCACTCACAGTTCTAATACTGGCAAAGTACAGTCATTTGCACTGGAAAGCAAGCCCAGAAAGAACCCTGCTTCAGGGTTGACAGTGGAAAGGCCCTGGCCTCTCCTCCACTGCTCCTGGAGTAGGGTCTTTGTTTTGGCTCCCTCTCTGTGAACCAGGTTGTCATGCTGAATGTCTGCACTGCCTTGCTTAGAACCACATCTGAAAGGGCAAAGGGAACGGGTCTGACAAATCTGACATGGGCCAATTTATGTTTGACTCTGGTCTTTGCTCCACTTCTGCTAAGCAGTGGCCATCATTCAAGTTCCTGGCTGGTGGTTTGAGTCTAGGTGCAAACGCTGCATCCCCTCCCTCGAGTTGCACAATTGGGAGTATTTTTATCATCTATCCTTGATCTTCAGTGTCACCCAACACTTGAGCAGTGAGTCACTTCTGCAGGGAAGGGAAAGGGAAGGTTCAAAGGTGAGAACTGAAGAGAGGAAATGACTCAGTGTCTCAGAGAAAGGAAAGCCAGGGGCTTAGGATAGAATGGGCTCACCCGAGACCACAGGGGTCCTGGCCTTACCACCCAGGCCGGAGGGGCCAGGCTAAGAAGAGTGCTTAGGGGATCTTCCCGAGCTCAGCACCTCTGTTGCAGTCTTGTCCCGCCTGCCTTTGTCCTTTCAGCTTTGTGCCTGCTGTGTGGGATGTCCCAGTAAAGCATTGCCTTAGTTCTTGCCTGTTGGTGCTGAGTGACAGTGCTGACAATGAGGCATAGCCTGTGCTTCCCTCTCCCTCACACCCTTTCACAGTCCTGCCCTGAGGGAGGCCTACAGGGGCTCTTTCTCTGCAAAGTTCGGGGCTTCTGTCACCAATCAGAAAGCAAGAGGAATAATCTCCCGGGCAAAAAGCTGAAGCCAAAGGTGGAGCTGGGCTCTGCCCGGCAATTGTACTTCACGTCTGATTTGTCACCAAGCCCAGTGTCCTGCTTCCAGGTGTCCCCAAGGAGAAGGTCTCAAGTCATGTGGCCAGTACAGACGTCATAACTGTCACAGGATGAGGAGTATGGCTAGCAGGAATTTCAGCTGCTTGGTTCTTCTTCTTCCTGCCCCTGTTGCCATGGATAGAAAATACCCAGTGCTGCTTAGGTGAATGTGGAAAAGTTGAGACCTTTCCAGAGTGGCGAGAAAGATAGATTAGGTTCTGCCAGTCTGCTGAAGGCAGGGTGACTGGAGCATGTGCCATAAACTACCCAGGACTGGAAATCAGGAGGCTTATTCTTTACGCTGGAAGGAAAGGGTGTGCTAGGCTATGTGGAAAGTCACCTTATACAGTGAGAAGGGTAAATACAGATCGTGTTATACAGGAAGGCAGGTGGTAACAAAGGAATGGAGAATGAGCTCCATTTCTGAATTGTCAGGCAAAGATCAAGTATAACCATTCTACACACCGCCCTCAGTCCTCTGAACACAGGCAGTCCTAGGCTGGCGAGTTCTCAAGGCTGAGTAGGTGTTAAATATATCTCCTGTGGGGTGGAGGGGACTGCTGCTTTCCCCATGTCACATTGTAGAGTGCCATTGCCCAGATTTTATCAGTATAGAGTCAAGCCAGAGCATGGTAGTACATGCCTGTAATCCCAGAATGTGGAGAGCAGAGGCAGGAAGAGTGCTGCAAGTTTGAGAAGGCCTGGTTTACATAGGGAGTTTCAGGCCAGCCAGGGCTACACAGATGCTGTGTCAAAATCAGCCCCTGTAGAATCAAGGCACTAGCAATAAGAATCAGTCAGTTTTTGAACCTTGGTCCATTGCCTGAAGAACCACATCTCACACTGTGTAACCTGCAAATGGAGACAGAGCAGAACGTGGTGTCACATACTCGGAATCCCAGCAGGTATGTATTGAGGCAGAACAGTCTAAAGTTCTAGAGTGGGATAGATAGATAGATAGATAGATAGATAGATAGATAGATAGGTAGGTAGGTAGATAGGTAGGTAGGTAGATAGCCAGCCCTGTTTGATAAAATAAAAAATGATGTAATGGCGTACACCTTTAATCACAGCACTCAGGAAGGAGAGGCAGGCAGATCTCTGTGAGTTCAGTGCTAGCCTGGGCTACATAATAAGTATGTATATACAGGTCACAGGGCCACATAAAGAGACACTGTCTGGGGTTGGGGATTTAGCTCAGTGATAGAGCACTTGCCTAGCAAGCGCAAGGCCCTGAGTTCGATACCCAGCTCAAAAAAAAAGAAAAAAAAAAAAGAGAGAGAGAGAGAGACCCTGTCTGAAAGAAACAATAATTAAGAATTAGAGATTCCAGCACTCAGGAGGCAGAGGCAGGCGATCGCTGAGTTCCAGGTAGCCTGGTCTACAGTGAGTTCCAAGACAGCCAGGGCTACACAGAAAAACCTTGTGTCAAAAAACAAATAGTAATAATAATAATAACAACAAACAAAAACCCCCAAATAATCACAACAGCAACAGTAATGCTCAGCAGGCAAACGTTTGCCCGAGCCTGATCCCTGACTTGGATCCCTGAGATCCACGTGGTGGAAGCAGAGAACTGGCTCCTACAGGTTGTCCTCTGACCACCATACATGCTGTGGTATGTGTGTGCATGTACATATATGAAACATACACATAAGTAAATGCAGAGGACTGTAGAAATGTCTCAGGGGAGAACCTAGGTTTGTTCCAGCCTCACATGGTGGCTCACAACCCTCTGGAACTCTAGTTCTCAGGGATCTGATGCTACCTTCTGGTCTCTGCGGGCACGAAGCATGCACATGGTTCGCAGACATACGTGTAGGCAAACACTTGGACATACAAACAAACAAATGTAACAAACGTTTTTGGTTTTGTTTTCTTTTTTGGTTGGTTGGTTGTTTTTTTGAGACAAGGTTTCTCTGTGTAGCCCTCGCTGTCCTGGAATTTGTGCTGTACACCAGGCTGGCCTGGAACTCATAGAGATCTGTCTGCCTCTGCCTCCCAAGTGCTGGGATTAAAGGTGTGCACCACCACCACCCAGCATAACAAAAGTATTTTAAAGAATTAGAAAATTGGGGAGCTGGAGAGATGGCTCAGTGGTTAAGAGTGCCCGACTGCTCTTCCAGAGGTCCTGAGTTCAAATCCCGGCAACCACATGGTGGCTCACAACCATCTGTAAAGAGATCCGACGCCCTCTTCTGGTGTATCTGAAGACAGCTACAGTATATTTACATATAATAAATGAATAAATCTTTAAAAAAAAAAAAGAATTAGAAAATTGGGCTGGAGAGATGACTCCACCGTTGAGAGCACTGGCTGCCCTTCCAGAGGGTCCATGTTCAGTTCCCTTCACCCACATGGCAGCTCACAGCTGTCTGTAACTCCTGTTCCAGGGGACCTGACACCCTCATACAGATGTATATATAGTCAAAACATCAGTGTACATAAAATTTTAAAAAATTAAAAATTAGAAATTTTTTTAAAAAGATAAAAATAATTTTTAAAAGTGAAACAGAAAAAGTGAAAAACAGCACAGTGAGTAAAAGACAAAGACCAAAAGCAACGGCTTTATTAATTTTTTTTTTTTTTCGGAGCTGGGGACCGAACCCAGGGCCTTGCGCTTCCTAGGTAAGCGCTCTACCACTGAGCTAAATCCCCAGCCCCCGGCTTTATTAAATATTAAAGAGTTTGCTGGGGCTGGGGATTTAGCTCAGTGGTTAGAGTGCTTACCTAGGAAGCGCAAGGCCCTGGGTTCCGTTCCCAGCTCCGAAAAAAAAAAAAAAAAAAAAAAAAAAAGAGTTTGCTTTGCTTCTTCTTATGCTCCCACAGCTATCACTGAGGGCACTCGAGGCAGGAACCTGATAGGAGGAACTGAAGAGGCCATGGAAGGATGCTGCTTATTGGCTCTCTCTCTACCCAGCTTGCCCAGGCTGCTTCCTTATACAACTGTGGCCTCCAGTGTGGGAGAGACATTGCCTGCAGTGGGCTGGACCCTTCCTCATCCACATCAATCATTACTGAAGCAAAAATGCCTCCCATGCTTTGCCTGCAGGCCAGTCTGGCGGGGCATTTTCTAACTTGAGATTACAGCCTCTTCCCATAACTCTAGCTAGTGTCACAGTGACAAAAACTAAGCAAAACAAACCTAATCGGCACAGGCTCCAGCATGAGGAGGCATGGGAGTCAGGGGCAAGGTAAGCCAGGTAAGCATGACTCCAGATGTGTGGCAAGAAGAGAAGGTGCACAGTAGGAGGGCAGAGACAGGCAGATCCAGAGGCCAAGGCCAGCCTGGTCTGCAGAGTCTCAGGACAGCTAGGGATACACAGAAAAAGCCTGTCGTGAGAAATCAATCAATCAATCAAATCAATCAATCAATCAGAGAAATGAAGTTGAGTATGATCCAGCAGTTAAGAGCTTACGATACCTCAGTGGTAAGCAACTAAGCAGGACTGGTACCTGACGAGCACATGTAAGCCCTGGGTGCCCTCTCCAGTGTCACAGAAGTAATCAACACAATTTGGTTTGTTTTTTTTTTTTCCCCCTTTTCTTTTTTTCCGTAGCTGGGGACCAAACCCAGGGCCTTGCGCTTGCTAGGCAAGCGCTCTACCACTGAGCTAAATCCCCAACCTCATCAACACAGTTCTTAGACCCAAAACAATATGGACCTGGGAGAAAGGAGCCTGTGTCTTCTCTCCGTCCCTCTTGTTTTCTAGCTTCTGACTGGGGACATTCTTTAAGTGCACTTCATGGTCTGGAGGTAAGAAGGAGCCATGTAGTCAGTCATGTGACCATTTACTGTGGTCACACAAAGGTGCCAGGGAATTTGCCTTGGGAAGGAGAGACTGGGATGAAAGAAAGCTCAAAGTTCAGCTTCCATAGCAGGAAGTCCATACATAGAACCTGAAGAAGCTGGCTGTTGGGGCTGGAAAGACAGCTGCCTGGTTAAGAGAACTGGCTGCTCGTCCAGAGGCCATAGGTTCAGTTCCTAGACCTACATGGTGGCTCACAGCAGACAGTAACTCTAGTCCCAGGGGAATCTGATGCCTTTTCTGGCCTCCATAATATTGCACACACGTGACAGACAGACAGTCAGACAGACATTCAGGCAAACCGTTATCACATAAAATGTCAAAAACTTTGCTGGGTCATGGTGATCTACATCTTTAATCTCTGAACTCCGGAGGCAGAATCAGGCAGATCTCTGAGTTTGAGACCAGCCTAGTCTACTGAGTAAGTTTCAGGACACCCAGGGCTACACAACAAAATCCTGTTTTGTTTTGTTTTGTTTTGTTTTGTTTTAAAAAAATGAAAGAAGAAAGAAGGGGGGAAAAACCCATTTAGCATGTGAGGAAAATGGTCCTATGAATTTACTTGGTCTCCATAGCAAGCTTCAGCCAGCTGGAGCTACATAGTGAGACCCTGTCTCCCTACCACTTAAAAAATTGTGTGTGTGTGTGTGTGTGTGTGTGTGTGTGTGTGTGTGTGTGTGTGTGTGTGCTCGAGTGCGCGCGCATGAGAGAGAGAGAGAGAGCGCGAGCGCTATGAATGACTCAGCAGGTAAAGCTGACAACACAAGTTCAGTCCTGGGACTTGATAGAAGGAGAGAACTGACTTCCGCAAACTGTCCTCTGACCTCCATACATGGGTGCATACAACAAGCACACGCACGCACACACATACACCAGATAGAATGGAAGGAAGGGGGGAATGAATTTAGTTAAAAGAATAAATAAATTCAATTAGACAGCATCAGGATGGGGTAATGGATTAGTCAATACAGCACTTGCTGACTGAATCTGAGGACCTGCACACAGATCCCCATCACCCACGTAAAAGGCCAGGCATATTCTACGTCTGCAGCTCTAGCACTGGGCAGCAGGAGCAGGTGGATCCCTAGAGCGCACTGACCTTCTAGTGTAGCCAAAATTTTGAGCTCTAGGTTCAAAAGACCCAGTTGCAAAATTAAAGGGAACTGAGTTCTGTCTCTGGGACCCACATGGTGGAAAGAAGGGAACCAACTATTGAAAGATGTCTTCCTACCTATGGGTTTCATGACCCATATGCACGTGTATATATGTGTGCATGCTCAGATAAAAGTGTAAAACCCAGGGGTTGGGGATTTAGCTCAGTGGTAGAGTGCTTGCCTAGCAAGCACAAGGCCCTGGATTCGGTTCCCAGCTCCGGAAAAAAAAAAAAGTGTAAAACACTTTTAAAAAATTAGGCCAGGTATGATGGAACACACCTTTGATTATAGCACTCAGGAAAGCAGAGGCAGACGCTAATAGTTCAAGGCCAGCCTGCTATACATAGTGAGTTCCAGGACACGTAGGACTATACAGTAAGACCTTGTCAAATATTAAATAAAATTAAAGTAGAAGTGGCTGGAGAGATGGCTCAGTGGCTAAGAGCACACACTGCTCTTCCAGAGGCTGTGTTCAGTTCTCCACAGCCATGTCAGAAGGTTTACATCCCTATAGCTCTAGGGCTCCATGCCCACCCTCTTCTAGCCTCAGACGCGTGCACTCACATGTACATACCCTCAAAGACATGTGTATACTGTAAATAGAATAAATCATAAAAGAAAAAAAAGGTTTCATACCCCTGTAATCTCAGCACCAGGGAGGCTCTAATCAGGAGATCCAGTTAACCTGTAGCTGAATCAGCAGCTCTGACTTTTGAGACCAGTCTTAAAAATAAGGTGAAGAGGAGAAGGGGAGAAGCCATGGCAGGTGATGTTAAGATTCTGCTCTGTGGGGGTTGGGGATTTAGCTCAGTGGTAGAGCGCTTGCCTAGGAAGCGCGAGGCCCTGGGTTCGGTCCCCAGCTCCAAAAAAAAAAAAAAAAAAAAAAAGATTCTGCTCTGTGTATTAATGTTCCTGGGGGATGGATGGTACCGGGCTTTGTATGTTTAAGTGGGCAATTATATCTTACCAATTGGGTCAAAAAAAAAAAGGTGAATAATGATTGAGAAAGACTGCCAGCATTGACCTCTGCCCTACCTGTATGCACACACACAAAACGCACATTTCTATCCAGGGATGGCCAGGTGTGGTAGCTCATGCCTGTGATCCTAGCACCAGGAGGCTGAGGCAAGAGGACTGGTCTGGGTTTAGGGCCAATGCAGGTTAGAGTCAAGGAAGAGATCAGAACTGAAACTGGAAGACAGAAGGCCAGCTAACAGATGACAGTGTTCTCTGAGGGGAACCTGGAGCACTAGGAACTGTGCTAGTGAGCCTTGTAGCACCATTTGGCTCTAAGATGTCGAAGAGGAAACAGCCCACTAGCACATACCTATAATCTTGACAGCTTCAACAGGAAGCCAGGAGAGGTTAACCAAGGTAATTATGAGTTCAAGGCCATCTGGGGCTATAGTGGTAAGATTCCCATCTCAAAAAAACAAGACAGAACAAAACCAAAAAGGAAGGGAGGAAGGAAGGAAGAATTTTGTATTAACTGTTACAGCCTGCCTGCCCTGGGAAAGACTTGACACATTCCAGGTAAAAACACAGTAGTATCCTCAAAGGTGAGCCCCAGTGGAACTCGAGCTTCCCTTGCATCTGGATAAGTTGTGTGGTGAACAGAGGACTCTCTGATAGCTGTTCAGGAGCATCCTGTTTGGAGTGAGGGGCTCAGTGTGGATCTCCTCTAGGCCATCAAGCAGTGATGGAGTAGGCTAACATGGACTTTAGAAGGAAGTGGCTGGGCAGGGCAGAGCTCAGGATGGGAAACCCAGAGTCCTCTCAGATGGTACCCAGCTTCTGGTCCCCAGAGGCATCCTCACAGCCTCAGAGAATTTTGGAGAATTTTGGTGTTCAGTGAAAAGGAGGTTCTTGACAGGCCAAAAATGCTGGCTTATAAAAGTGAAACTGACTGGTTTTTCTCTGTAGTCCTTAATCCAGAATGCAAGCATTCTGTGAACCACTGATCTGAGAAGCAATTTATTAAGTCTAGCCTTACCGTATCTATTTTCTAGAAGTAGCTCTTAAAGTTTAAGAAGCACAATCTTGTATTCCAGAGAGGCCATTCTCTTAAGAGACCAGGGAAGCCTGGTATGAGGGCACTAATCGAAGTGCTTGGGGCTAGCCTCGACTGCACAGGTAGTTCCAGGCCCAGCTTGCCTACACAATTCCTAAGCTGGAGGAGGTATGTGAGATTGTGTATGTATGTAGAGTATGTGTGTATGAGTGAGGACGTATGCATATGTGTCTGGGTGCATATGGAGGCTAGAAGTAGACATTGGGAATCTTTCCTGTCTCTCTCTCTATCTTTGTTTTTGAACAGGATCCTCACTGAACCCCATGCTTACGGCCAGTAAGCTCTGAGAATCCACCTGTCTCTGCTGTCTGTCCTACCCAGGATAGAGTTACAGTCACATGCTGCTTATACCAGCTTTTAAAGATGTTTTTAATGTGTGTGTATAACTCTACATGAGTGTGTGTACCCATGAGTGCAGGAGAGCATCTAGTCCCCTGGAACTGGAGTCAAGAGGCTGAGAGCCCAAACCTTCTGTGGGAACAATAAGTGCTTTTAGCCACCACGCTCTCTCTCCAGCCCCATATGGGGCCTACCCCTCATCCGGGTACCTGGGGACCTGAACTCAGGTCAGCACGACACATTACCAGCCAAGCCATTTCCCCATCCCTGAGGTGGAGATTTTTAAAATGTTTTGGCTGGCAACAGAAAGAGCTAAAGCATTGCGTCAGCTTTTCTGTGCACCCTGTATGTGCACTTGGGGCTTGTTACTTACGGTCTCTGGCTTTCCGTTTCTTCATCTTTAAGGTGAGGGAACTAACTCCTATTTATAGGGTTGTTATGAAAATGAAAGGAAGTGATGTATATGATAGAGCTTAGCACAGGATGAGGCACCATTGTCTGCACTCAGAGAGATGGCTCTGTGGGTAAAAGTGTTGGCTGTGCAACGAACCCAGGAAAGGCGGAAGGGGAGAACTGACCTCTGCATGTGCACTGAGGCATCCACACACCACACAGTAATAATGTTTTAAGACAAGTGGTATCTCGGTATTATTGTGAATAGATCTGAGAACCCAAAGGAAGCATGGTATCTAGATACCAGTGTTGGTATGTAGAGAATTAAACACACACTTCAGGTTTTAAAAAAAAAATGAATAATATCTAGACGTAGAGGTGTGTTATACCACCAGATGTAAGTCGCAGGGTCAGGAAGAGCTAAAATTTGCTGGGCATAATGGCCACTCTGAGGGCAGAGACAGACGGCTCTCTGAGTTTGAAGAGTGAGTTCTAGGACAACCAGAGGTACAGAGAGAAACTCTGTCCTGAAAAATCAAGAAAAGCAGGGGAGGGAATCAAAAATAAAAACAGAGCTGGAATTCAAGGACTGGGTCTTGGAAGACAAATTGTGGCTGGCATAAAGGACCTAGGACTTACTGTTTGGACAGAGTAACTGAGCAGTGACAGGAAGCACCATGTATTGGAGCTGTATTCTGTGTCCATCGCAAACCAAATGATAACAACCTAGGAAGACCCACACAGGGCAGAAGGCATGAGGCATGCTTCACATCTCTGTGGCCCCAGAATGCCAGAAGAATTAGCAGATGAGGCATGATCATTTCGGGGGGAGTGAGGTGCCCTCAGTCTGGAGGCATGGAGAAGGCCAGGCTGCTAAGAGTGGCTTGCTATCCTCTCAGGAAAATTCTGGACTGGATTATTCAGCAAGGAACTTTGACCGCTGTTGGAGAAGCAATCCCAGGAGACAGAGTCCCATGTATAAGTGCTTACATGTCTGCTGAGATGAAAAACATGCTGTGACCTTGCCTGGGTAGCATTAGCATTCAGCCAGACATCTTGAGTATGCTCAGGGCGTCTTTAAAACAAGATGGAAATGTCCAGAGAGTGTACAGGAGGGAAGGCGGGTTTGTTTATAATTGGTTGGATGAGCATACCCAAACAGCAGTGTTGTCGGTTTGTCTGCACAGCCCAGGTCTGTTGTCAATTTAATCAACGACTGGACTAAAAATATCGATAGCAGGTAGATCATTTATGTGGATGACGTGCCGTCCAGATGGAATGCAGAGTTGGTGGAAGCCAGTCAGGCTGAGAACCATCCGTGCTACCCGCAGCTCTAGCCAGATAATGGGGAAGTCTGCTCTTAGTGCCTGCCACACAATACACACTGACTGGACAGGACAGGAGAGGGCAGCATGTGGGGAAAACCTGATAAGATTTCGCTGAGGGGGGGGGAGCTCGAGAGAGAAAGCTGTATGAGTTGGTAGTAAGATGAGGAGGTTATAAAGAGGGACAATTTGATGACAGTTTTAATAGAAATAAACCGCCCCAGACAAGAGTGGGCACAGAGCCCCTGAGATCTGCCCTGCTTAGGGCACATACTGTATTTATGTCCACACATGCTACCTCACTTCAGGACATGGCACTCTAACTTTGACGAGTTCAAATGAATCCAGGGGAGGGTGGCTTGACCAACCTTGTCAAGGATGAAGTTGAAAGTTGGGGCCTTGTAGCCAAGAAACAGAGGCTGTTGATAGGATGCAAAAAGCTGCCGGGGAGAGATTGATTCAAGCAAGCACGGAGCTGCTTAAAGGCTGCTGGATTGAGATTTACAAGGGAGGCAGATTGCAAGGTGACTTGGCCACTCTCTCCCTTGGGGAGGAAAGGCCTTGAGGGGTTCTCTTTGCCTTTTTTTTTTTTTTTTTTTTTTTTTGGTTCTTTTTTTCGGAGCTGGGGACCGAACCCAGGGCCTTGCGCTTCCTAGGTAAGTGCTCTACCACTGAGCTAAATCCCCAGCCCCTCTCTTTGCCTTTAATCTGGTCTTCCCAGTGCACCAATGGTTGACCAGGACCTGAAGCATTTAATCTTGGTCTACCTTTTAAGACCTTTGCTCAGTAGGGAACTGACCTGGCCAGAGGCAGCTGAATCGGGGCCCAGGATAAGAGCAAATGAGTTTCCATTAGCTCTCAGAACCATCACCAGTCTTTCAGGCCCCCATGCACTGTTAGCTGCCTTATCAGATGCATCTTGTTTAAGTATGACGCAAGTAGACCATTTATAACAAGTACCCTACAGCTACTTATTTCTTTTTTTTTTTTTTAAAGATTTATTTATTATATATAAGTACATTGTAGCTGTCTTCAGACACACCAGAAGAGGGCATCAGATCTCTTTACAGATGGTTGTGAGCCACCATGTGGTTGCTGGGAATTGAACTCAGGACCTCTGGAAGAGCAGTCGGGTGCTCTTAACCGCTGAGCCATCTCTCCAGCCCAAAGAGAACACATGTACCACTCTTTTTTTTTTTTTCCCGGAGCTGGGGACCGAACCCAGGGCCTTGTGCTTGCTAGGCAAGCGCTCTACCACTGAGCTAAATCCCCAACCCCTACAGCTACTTATTTCTATCTAGGGGTATTGAAGCTTAGGGAAATAGTTAAGCCCTCCAAAACACATGATGGAATCCCAGCACTGCAGCGACTGAGTCAGGAGAGCTGGCTACATGTGTTCAAGACTAGCCTGGGAGTTCAAGGGGTGGGTGCTGGGGTGCCTCAACAGATAGCGCACTTCCACAAAGCCTAATGGCCTGAGTGTGATGCCCAGGCTCCACGGTAGGAGAGGGATAGGTTATTTCTCTGCCGCTGGTGGACTGAGCCAGTCCAAGCCAGATTATATCAAAGGCAGGTTTATTGGGAAAGTTTGCTGGCCCCAAGAATTGAGGCCAGGGGAGTCACATGGGGAGGGGGAGGCAGAGAAAGAGAAAGGGCACACTCACAGAGAAATGAGAAGAGAGACCAAAATGTCTGGATTATATAGGAAAGAGAAGAACCTCTAGGAGAAGGGCAGCCAAGCCTTTGGGCTGGGAAGTTCAGGGAATGCCCGGGAGGGACTGAGGGGTGGTAGGAGAACCTGAAGGCAGGTCTACTTTAGTATGTAAAACTTGTCCTGAGTTCTGAAACCAGAGAAGTAACCCCTGTAAATTGCCATCTGATCTCTGCACACTGGCATATCTGTGTGACATGCATACACACAGAAGATAAATATCATAAAATTAAAAAATAAATGAACAGCCAGCCTGGGCTACATGGCAAATCTGTGTCTCAGAAAAGGAAAGAGGAAGGTCATTTGCTAAGGTCACCAAGGAATGAGCCCATGATGTGCCTCCTAGAGCATACTCATGGTCTCATGTCCCCTAGACCTCCCCAGTGGCTGTGGGTCATGACTTCCCAGAAGCCCCTCCCCTTTCCAGCCCCCATCCCCCAATAGCTCTGCCTTCTTTCACTATGGTGAACTCAGGGAGAAAGCCCAGCTGAAAAATTAGGCCATGCCGCCTAGCACACTACTTATTTTTTTATGACTAAGATTAAGCTGACAACCATGCAAAACATTGCAAACCTGTGTCGGCTGCAGATTTAATACCTCACCCAGCCCACACAAATAATTCATGCTTCTGCATCGATGTCCAGAAAAAACAAATCAGCAAAAAGCTGGGCTCGAGTGTGAGGCAGCCGCCTTCCCATTGAAGCAGCATGCCGGAAATACCCAGGCTCCAGGAGTGCAGATCTAGCATTTTGAGTTTTTTTTTCTTAAAAGATTAAAGTATGTTTTCTCAAATGATTGAAGGTTGGTGGGAGGTGTAAATGTGGGCACTTGTCACATTAATTCCTCAGATGATTAAGCTCTTTGCTGCTTCTTTAGAGCTGTCTGCAGTCGGGTTTGCTGTCCTCCTTCTGGTGAGTGTGTTGTGGCAGTTACCAAGGTGACTTTAGCTGACTTTCAACAATTTATTTTTCCCTCTAGCTTGAGACTCTCTAGCCCTGCGTGCTGTGAGATTCTTCTCTCCCAGCCCCCACCCTACCTCCGAGGTTAGTCATCAGCATGTTTGCCTGGCCCACTGAGGCTGGAATCCTCCAGAAGGTCCCACCCCTAGCAGGCCAGGTCTGGGCCCCAGTGAGCAGCCTGGCAGCAGCATAGACTAGGAGAGCCTGTTATCAGATAAGAGTCACATCCTGGCTCTGCTCCTCAATCACTCAGTGGGGTTCAGGGCGGGGCTCGGTGGTAAAGTGCCTGCCTAGCATACACAAAACTCTGAGTTTCAACCCTATTGCCTCCCAAATAAAACTTTAACCTCAAGGTTATCTGTGCCCACTTTGGGGCTTAGAACGTTTCCTTCCTTGCTGGGAGGACCCAGTGAGTGCAACTGCGTTTTAACAGAGAGCCTGACACACTCTCTGAGGAAGCACTGGATAAACATGGTTGCTGTTGTTTCCTGTGTTCTGTTCTTGTTTGGGCCCCAGGGGTACCCCACATGTCATCTCTGAACCTATCCATAGTGCCTGGATGAAATGTGGAGTTGTTCTTCTTGGCTGCTGGCCGGTAGGCAGAGGTGGTCAGAAGTCCTTGGTTCCCACAAGCTGGCCTGCCACACTCGTGCTCTTTGTTTGGCCTTGGATATGTTTTCCTTTGCAAAGGAAAGAGGTAAATTAAACAGGTTGAGTTTCTTTCCGATCTTGAAATGCTGTGACCCTCTTGGCCAGTGTGTCTCCTTCACTGCTCTTGTGAAAGTGCTTGCCAAGGGAAAGGCAGTTCCCAAGGCAGCGCTGGGAACCACAGGAAGGGCTGCCTTGGTGACAGAGCAGTCATCTGGGGGTGGGTCCTGGGAGGAGCAGACAGCAGAGCTGAACTGCCCAGCACCTGGGGTGAGGGGCGGGCTGAGTCACTGCCTTGCTGCCTGTGCTGACCCAGCTGACCCAGGCTTTCCCCTGGGAGGGGATCTATCTGTCAGGTGCATCATTGACTAGAAGCCCCTGTGCTCACCCTCCCTTCGTAAATTGAGGCCTGCTCCTGGGTGACTGTCCTGCTCAGACATCCTGAGTAGCTCTTGCCTGCTGTTTGAATGGTTTAAAAACAAACAAAACCGAATGCTCTGAGCCTGGTATTTTCCTGGGCACTTAGAGAATTTTCTGCGTTTCACAAGCCAAACTAGAGTCCCAGTACCCTAGCTGTGGGTTGAGCTATTGCTGGGGGTCTTAACTGGAAGGGACCTAAGGGACTGCAACAGCTTAGTGTGGCCAAGGTCACTGTCAGAAGGGATCTAATTCAAGGCTTACACACACACACACACACATTGTTAACATTTCTTCTAGGCTCCACCCCACAGTTACCAGTTATACAGTTAGCCAGGTGTGCCTGACTCACTATAAAAGGAGCTGCTTGCCCCCTCCTCACTCTCTTGCTCTTTTACTCTCTTACTCTCTTGTCGTCCCCCCCCCTCGCCCCCGTCTCTCTATGTGCTCATGGCTGGCCTCTACAATCTCTCTCTCTCCCTTTCTCTGTCTCTACTATTCCTTCAACTCCCCTCCCTATGCCCTAAATAAGCTATTCTATACTATACCCATTGTGTGACTGGTACCTCGGGGAAGGGATGCCTCAGCATGGACCTGCAGAGGCACCTCCTTCCACCTCAGCATACCATGCCTCTACCAAACATTTTCCTGGTTCTTCTTTTTTATAAAACACAGCATATACCACCACATACATGCCACACCAGTGAAGCTCAGCTGAGTGTCACATAGGCACACACATCTGACTCCTAAGGGCCCAACATTCACCTCTCAGCAAAGGTCATGCTGCTTCCTGTCACTGCTTATGTTGCTGCCTGGCCGGGCCTTGTGCAGGAGTGGGCTCACTTAGAACCCTGCCAGGGTCAGCCAGCCTGACCTTGAGCCGCTGTCTGTGACACCTTGGAGAGCTGAGAGCCTCTAGGGCTTCAAGTCAGGGAAAGAAAAGCTCCTTAGAGCAGCCGTTGATTTCATAGGCAAAATAAGCAGCCGTGCTGTGAGGACTTTTCTGTGTTGTTGGCCAAAGATGTGGGCTCTAACGCCTGAGTGACTTCAGACCACATGCCAACTCCACCTCTTCATTGGCTGTGCAGCCTGGGCACTCAGCCCCTCCGTCCCAGTGTGCCCACCTTGTGGGGCATTAGGGGGAGTAGCCAGCCATTGAGAAGTGTGTGACACCCTTGGCTAGTGCTCAGTGAAGGTGACCCTTACTGCAGTTAACAGCCACCATAGGTGCTGACCAGGAATTCATGGAGAAAATCTCATTGGCTTCTCCCCTGGTCCCTATGTGCTTCCTTCACAGGAGCCGTAAGGACAGCTTGGGCAGTGACATCTCCACGGCTGTTATCCCCCACGAGCTGATCCGCACACGGCAGCTCGAAAGCGTGCATCTGAAATTTAACCAGGAGTCGGGAGCCCTCATCCCCCTCTGCCTAAGGTGAGCTGGACAGTACCTTCCACATCAGCCCCTCTGCAGTACCCTGCAGGCCTCAAAACCTCCACAGTCGATCTTCCCCCAGTACAACTCATGTAAGCTTTGGCAAGCATTTTACCAGACAGGCTGTCTGTGAGCGTCTGATGCCTAAGCAGTGTCCAGGGCTAGGGATGGAAGACAGACACTCAGGCAGCTCTGCCCTGGGCCTGTGTGGGAAACCGGGGACTCTGTGTCACAAGCCTTCGCAGTGCACCCTGTCTAAAGCTCTGGGCAGTGCAGGTGGTTGAGAAGTCTTCAGACAGTGACCAGGCCAGATGGCCTAGAGTTCATTCTCAGAGATTGTTCCGAATCTCTTAAGCTAGATCTGTGACAGCCCCAGTCACATAACAGCCCCCACTCCCCACCCCACCCCGCCTGTCATCTGGGGTTTGTTTGTTTATTGAGACAGTCTTACTACGTAGCCCAGGCTGGCCTTGAACTCAGAGAGAGCTTCTGCTTCTTCATGCTTAAAGGTATGCACCCTACACCTAGGTTTCTTAACATCTGGTTCTCTAAGAAGTTTCAAAGTCAGACACCATGGGGACTAGATGTTGAGAATTCTCACTTATCTAGGAAGTGTCCTTCAGCTGTGCCCCTTTTGGGAGGTTCAGTGACCAAGAGAGTCTAGGATGGCCCTGCCATCCCTTAAGCTGGGTCACAGGTCAGGAGCAAGAGGGTTCTGACAGGTTAGGCTCTGCATCCTCCTGCTTGATGCTTTCCCATGCAAGATACTTGATCCTTTACAAAAGCCAGTGACCAACCCCGCAGACTCCTTGAGGGACAGGAAGCCCAGCTGTGTCCGTTCTGCTGCTGTGAGAGTCAGCGCCCACGCTGTGGACAGGACTCAGCTCCGTTCAAAGCACTGCACTAGGCTGGATCTCTTGCAGCTGCCCCCTCCCAAACACTTTTGAGTTCCAACTTCACTTTGCAAACTGAGGAAGCAACAAGAATCCCTCTAAACTTGAGGGGACAGTGACTAGGAAGAAGTAATTTCATGGTTTGAACCCTGCCCATGGATCCAAGAGCCAGGCGAAGTAGGGGAGGAGTCAAGAGTTTAACCAGCCTTAGCCAACTGCCCTGAGAAACAGGGCAAAGGTAGCAAGTGGTCTGGGTGAGCAGGGCCTCCCAGGGCCAGCACCAGACTCAGCTGTTTCCTCCTAGCAGCTTCTTGGGCACAGGCTTGGACTTCCAGCCGGGGGAAGGGTTTATCTGAAGCAGGCAGAGAATGCAAAGCCAATTTTTCCTCCTTGGATGCTCGGTATCCCTGCCGTTGGTTGCCACTGCCTACCGTCCTCCAAGTGTATTTTCAGACTAGTGGTGACTTCTCGAAGTGACCCTGCTTGGCTTCAGATTTGTTTTTTTGTTTTTGTGTTTTTAAAGATTTGCTTATTGCCTCTAGGATAACTGTTTAAATGTTTCAGGAGAGCCCAGAACAAAAGGAAGATTGTTCCGGGCACTTAATATCCCACTGGGAGTCATACGTCCTTCCCTCTGAGCATACATACGGTTAACTTCCCTCTCTGGCCTCATTGTTCTCACCTTCCCTGAGGTTCTCTGAGCTCTGACCTAGCATCAGGAGCTAAAGGCAGGATGCCTTTAGTGAACTGGTAGTGGTGGCCTTTCACTGTTGTGCTACAATGAACATGTTTGTCATTGGTCACTAAAGTCCCCTGTTACTGAACAGGTGGGCCATCAGGAGGGCACTGGCCAGACGCTCCATCTCGGAACATTGCTCTGTAGCCCCAGCACCTTGGCTAGGGACTGTTGTAGGCACAGATCCCCACTGTCTCCATGTTCCCATCTCCAGGGGCAGACTCCTGCATGGCCGGCACTTCACCTACAAGAGTATCACAGGTGACATGGCCATCACGTTTGTGTCCACCGGAGTGGAAGGCGCCTTTGCCACTGAGGAACATCCTTACGCAGCTCACGGACCCTGGTTACAAGTGAGAAGCAGCTTTTCTTCCTTGTTCTTTTCCTTTCACTCCTCCCTTGCTGCCTGCCCTCCCTCCCAGGAGCTCTCTGTGGTACCCATGCTGAGCTGGGAGCTGCCTCTTGGATACAGAGGCTGTGAGTATGGGTGCTGCTGTCCTCACAGCAGCAGGGCACTCCCTGGCCATTGGGAACCCAGGCGTGAGAAGTAAAGAACTCCCCATACTCTGGGAAGTCAAGACCAAGAATGGAGGGTGGGACATGATGGCCCTCTCCAGTGACTGTATAGACACCTCACCAGAATGTATAGGAAGTGAACTCTGTGACTAGAGCAGGCAGGTCCCAGTGGCCAGGGCTCTGCACTGACCAGTCAGTTGCTCCCTTTGCTCCTGATAGAAACCATTGAACAGAACCTGACGGCTTGTCTAGAGCGTCCTGTTCTTCCATTTTCCTGCTTGGAGCAAGGATCACAGGTGATATCAAGCACAGTACATGGGGCTCTTAGCCTCCTTCCAGTGCCTGTACTGCCCAGATCTCTCAGGGGTCACAGCCTGGTCTGCCATACTCTCTTTTTCCTGGGGGTGGGGGTGGTGGCAATATTTTAGAGTAGGGGAAAAGTAATTTACTTACCTTTCATAAAAAATATCATGAAAGGGAATCAGGGTTAGATATGTTGATAAACAATTTAATCCCAGCACTTGGGAGACAGAGACAGGGGATCTGTATGAATTTGAGGCCAGCCTACTCTACACAAAGAGTTACAGGCCAGCTAGGAGATCCTGTCTTGAAAGAAAGGAAGGGAGGAAGGGAGGAAGGAAGGAAGAATAAAAGGAAAGAAAAGCAAATGAAATGAAATCAGGGGACTGGGGAACACATCTGATCTTCATCCAAAGTGTAACCAAGCTTTGTCTGTGGTGTGTAAGAGAAAGCAAGCAGAAATTACAGTAAAAGGCAAAGAATTACACTGACTTTGTGGGTAGCCCAGTCTGGGGTCTGCACTATTCTTAATATGGGTATAATTTTGTCTGCGCATGTCTGCTTGCAGCTGAGCCTTCCTCCCTCAGAGCAACCTCCTCCCTACTCCCCACCAAAGTCCTAACCCTTAATTAAAACAAACAACAAACAAAGGATACCAGCCACTCTTCTCAGACTAAGCCCAGAGGTAGAAATGGAAGCTAGTGCTTTAGGGATATTGTGTTCCATAAATTATCTTGCCGTTTCCACTGTAGTTATTACATTGTTTCATAACAAAATTACTTTGAACCATAAAGTTATAAATACATTTTAAAAGTCCCACTTGGTAAGTTAGGTTTCGTCTGTGTGGTCTTGTAGTTACTGTAGCAGAAGCTCTGAAGTGTAACATTTGAAATGAGCCCAGCACACGTGGAGAAGGCGGAGGAGGTCTCCCACCCCCACTCCTGCCCCAGCCCTGTCCTAGGCTGCCATCCTGCTCTGACAACCGGAGGATGCAGGACTCTTCCCATTGTCAAAACTAGTATGGAGGTGGGAGATGGGGACCCCAGAGGAGGCCCCAGCCACAGAGAGGATGAGATGCCATGCCAGCAGGTCTTAGCAAAGTGTCATTGTGGTTCATTTGCGTGTACATTGGCAGTTCAAGCACATTTTGAGGAGGGAATTAGGGATGGGGTCTTCCTAGATTAAAGAAGAGTCTGCCCTTTTGTTCTGTCATCCTAAGAATGTCTTCCAGCCTGGGGCTGGGATGGTCTGCATCTCCAGTTTTCAGCTGCTCAGGCACCTGGGTCCCCAGAAAATTCAGCAGATGTCTGGCAGTCCCTCAGTTTTCTGGAAGGAAGCTGCCTGCACCCCGCCCAATTCTCAAGTTCCTAATCCCCTGGCTGCTAGTGTTCCCACTCTTGGCACTACTGCACCACTGTCCCTACCCCTCCCCACCCTGCCACAGACAGCACCTCAATGAGTTGGGGCCTTCAACAATCCCAGCACTTGGGTCCCCTCCCGTGGGCTGTTGCCTGGGGAACCAGGGAGCAGTGGGAACGAGTTGCTGGCCTCGGCATGTTTCAATCAAGTTGCTGTGCTAGGAGCTGCTTAATCAAAGGCCTGTTATGGACTCATTAGTGTGGTCCACCACGGGCCGCCCCTCAGGAGAGTCCTGGGAAGGCTGGCTCAGGTCCCGCCCTCCAGGCACGCACCCTTGATCACCAAGGGGTTTCTCAGGCTCTTTGCAAGGAGCCCTGGGAAACTCTCCATCTGACCTGCCCCAGTCAGCCGGGTTCTCAGCAGTGAGGCCACACCCACATCAGCCTTCCTCCCCCTCCTGAAGGCATCAGCATTTTCTGCCTCTGACCTAGCCTGACTTTCCTTCCGGGTCTCGCCTCTGTGGTCACAGGCCACTCCTGGGCTTGTGGGAAGTAGGCTTGAAATGACTTATGGGCCTCTGGGTTGCTTCTGAGGGCCAGCTGTGTCCCCAGGAGTCTATTGAACTCCTGGGGTTTCACTCACAAATCAAACCCCACTAATGCCAAGAAGGGGCCTAGGCCTGTTTGGAGGGAGAACTCAACATGCAGAGCCTCTGCGCCCAGGCCCTTTGCAGGCAAAAGAGCAATGAGTGCCCACAGGCATAGGGTGCAGAGAGACAGCCCTCTATCCTTTGGCTGCTTGAACTGTCCCTGTAAGTCACAACTGGAGTGGGAAGGCCAAGGAGACTGTCTTGTATCAGCCTTCAGCAGTCCTCGAAGAGCTTACTCTCAGCTTGGCTGCCAGCCCAGGGAAAGGTGAGGCAAAACCATCCATCCTCCCAGTGCTGGAAGAGGGGAAGCTAAGGGAGCCTTTGTCAGAGCTGGTGAGATGGCCTCTGACAGGCTTCCATACATACCTCATCCTGGACTGCCACATGCTCCCCCATTTTCTACCACCTTAGGGGGACCCAGGCCTGGGGACGTCAGGCCCAAGGTACTAAAGAAGAGGCCGGTATAAACACACACACTGGGGGATGCGGCAGAGGCAGGAAGTACCTCAGGCCTCTACTCTTCCCAGAGTAGAGACATGGCTTTATCCATTCTGCTTCGTATTACCCTTAAGATTAGAGTCTATAAACCAAGTCCAGACCTTCATGAGAAGGTCTCCAGACCCAGGAACAGGCCAGTGCCCTTTCCTACCCCTGGCACCCCTTCACTGGGGGCTGAGGCATGCTTCTCCCTTGGCCTGTTGACTCTGAGTTGTCTGTCTTCTGAGCAGAGCCCCGCCCAGAGCTGAGTCAGTTCCACATCAGTTCTCAGCCAGAGCAATCTGAAGGAGACACTTCAGTCCCAGAGGTCACAGAGAGGTCATATGACCAAACATGAGATTATTTTTTTTTAGGCCCTGCAATGCTTTCTCAGCTGTGTGGTGTCTGATAGCTCACCCAGGTGGCGCCCTTAGTCCCAGCCACTCCCTAGCAGCCCAATGGGAGGTCCTGGCTGGGAGAAGACACCTCACAGCTGTTCCCAGTGGGAAACCTCTGCTAACTCTATCGAAGCCCAGGAACAGGCTCCCCAGATTCCTTCAGCCAAGGCCTTGTGTTCTTCTGTCCCCACACACACCTTTGGACGCTGTGTGGAAGCCAACCCAGGAGTCCCCAGCCCGGCCTCTAGCACTCCCTTCCTGGTGCCTCCCTTTCTCCTTGTGGTGGGCACAGCTGTACCTGGTCTCCTTTGCAAATATTGCCTGGGCTGTGAAGGCCTCATTGTTCAGTCCAGTGCCTATTAAGTTTTAGGACAAACTAATTCCCTGCTTTGTCACAGTGCAGGGGTCTAAGCCTGCTTCTGGCCACCAAAGCCAACTTCTCACCACCCACCCAGAGCAGGAAATGAATGAATACCCCCACAGCTCACACACAGGCCTCTGCCCTCCCAGTGTGGGAGTGTCTGCAGCCAGAGTGTGGAGAAACAGAACAGCTGACAGGAGTCCTTGCTGGTCTCTACCTTACTGCCATCTCGGGTGCCAGAGTTGCTCCTTGGCAGGCCTTGCCTCTGTAAAGAGCACATTTCCTTCCTGGAGAAGAGGAAAGGGAGGGAAAGAAAGCCAAGCTTGCTGGGAAGCAGAACAACGTGTCAACACATGGAGCAAACAAGGCCCAAGACAAAGTGTGGATTGTCACCCGTACCGAAGGAAGGAATGGGTGCTGTCAGCCACTTAGAAATCCGTTGACCGCAGATCTTGGAATGAGTGTCAGATCTGTAGCAGTCCAGCCTCTGCCTGCAGCACAACTGGGCCTGCCCAGGGCAGGCACCAACAAAAGGTCACTTTTCAGGTTCCTTTCTGGAACTTGCTAGAACCTGGAGAATTGAGAGGTTGTTGACAATCCTTTCTCACCACCAGTGAGCCAGGTTGTCCGACTGCACCGCACAGGTCCTGTGATATGAGCCCACTGGAGTGAGCTCTGAGCCTTGGCTCCAAACCCTCTGTCCAGCTGACTGGGCCTTCACAGTCAGACAGTGGCAGAGCTGCAGCCACAGCACAGTCCTCCTCCTCCTCCTCCTCCTCCTCTTCCTCCTCCTCTTCCTCCTCTTTCTCTTCTTCCTCCTCTTCCTCCTCCGGGCCTCTTCCTGCACTTCTAATCTGATCTCCTGGGGTGCCTTGTGAAGATGCGGGTGTCTCACATAGCCTTGGATAGGCCGTTGTAGAGAGTGTGTAGCCCAGCATCTGTGTTCTCCAGAGGCCCCCAAGGGAACATGCAACTTAGATTGGTCCAGGGGCCCTGCCTCTCTCCTTAGGGGTCTCCTCCCTCCAAGGGCATAAACCTCAGTGCTTTTTCCCGTCCTTCATGCAATTGTAATAGAATGCAGTGATGGTTTGCCATTGCTGCGATCTTTCTAGACTAGAGGAACTGTTAAATGTATGGACTCAGAATGAGATGTGGTGCACACCTTTAATCCCAGTGCTTAGGAGGCAGAGGCAGGAGGATTTGAGATCAGTCTGAGAGTTTGGGATCAGTCTGGCTTACAAAAGAAGTTCCAGAACAGCCACAACTAAAGAGAGAGACTCTTAAAACAAAGTCTGGGCTCTGGCCAGCAAGATGGCTTGGTGGTACATAGCAAGCTTCCCTCTCCGGTTGGCCAACGTGCTTTTCTGTTTGCCTCTTGTTAGCAGCTGGGTTTGTAATACTCAGGTTCTGGCCCCGTTGAAATGAGAAGATAGATGCCAGGCTGGGTTGAGGGTGCTGTTCCTCCAGATGCTTGGTAAAAACTACCATTACCTTCCCTATCGGAAAGAGCTAAGCCCTGAGTATCCGCACCTTCAGAGTTGGCGCACTTCCCCAAACAGGGAAAGAGCATGCTCCTGTTTTGAAGTCAGGAAGATTGGCTTTTCCTTGTCTGCACCCAGTCATCTGCACACTGAGAACTAGAGTCACCTCCCTTGCAAGCCCATAGCAGGACTCAAGGGAGAGATACAGGTTAACACGTAACACAGGTTCCTGGGTATAAGGTAGAAACTTACTGTTCTGATCCTCGATGTCCTGTTACTGTGACAGAGGCTGGCCACTCTAAGTGGACAGTACGGTTCAGGAGCTCCAAGCCCTAGCCCTGCACAGGCTTTTCCCACAGTGGCATCACAAGGGCGAGTCTGTTCCCAGCGAGGGCTCCCAGGAGCTACTCCGTCATAGCTGTCTATCTCCAGTATCCTGTTGATAAGATCTGTTAACATTCTCGGCTCCAGCTCTGAAATATACAAAGAACAGGGCCTGTTTGTTCAGTCTAAGCTTCTAAGGTTTAACTCCCAAAGGAAATTAAATCAGGTGCCTGGAGCTATGACAGTCTGCCGTGTTTCTTTGCAGAGAATGTCACCCTTAATATTATGTGAACCTCGTGTATAATTTTTTCCCCTTTAATTCTTTTAAAACAATGTGGTTTCCAGCAGAAACCGGCAAATCTCAAAAAGTGAAAATGAAGGCACAGCTAGGATTTGTCCCCGTCTGGGGGTCTTGTCACCCCCTCCCCCAACTGAGTACAAAATGAAGTCCACACACAGACGGTGTCACCCTTGGTGGCAGCTCTGCTGAAAGCCTCCATAACTCACCAGTTCCAGACCTTTGACAGAGGGACTGGCTTAGGACTGGACTGTTGGTGGCCTTACCTTTCTTGTTGTTGAAAAACACCCTTGGGAGTCTCCTTGGGTGGCCACTGTTCTTGGAACCTCCCCCACCCCATCCTACCCCAGCCTGCCAGTTCCAGACCTATTTACCATTCTGGTGGAGAGCTCCTCCCTCCAGATGATTTGAGGGTTAGAAATGAACCCACACTGGAGTCGCTGTAACATAACTGGGCTGGAGGTATGCTTATGTTTGTGCTAGCATCTCCAGAGAAGGCAACAAGCCCCGGAAATGCCAAAAATATGAATGTGACTTTTTATTACTCAAGCGGACTGGTGATAGCCAGTGGAGAAACTCGGCTTGGGAGAGGGGACCCATGGAATAAGAGGAGGGAGGGCTCAGGCTCCAGGAAGGAAGGCCAGGTGTGACTGGATGTGGCTGAGGACCAGAAAGTGCCAGATAGACTGGAAAGAGCCAGCCAGTCCCCTGTGGGGGTCTTGGAGGAGGAAAAGAAATGAATGCCTTGGGAGGACACTCTTCATGGACACTGTTGGTTTTCTCTCCCTCCCTCTCTCCCTCCCCCTCCTCCTTCCCAATGCTGGTCAGTGCTGTTTGCTCCTGTTTGGAGAAGGTGGGTCCTGTTCCTCTAGGGAGCTGCTAGTTGAGTGGGAACTAGGCTTGCCTGCCCTAGAAGGAGACATGAGTCAGTGTCCTCTACCTCAGTGTCTAAGGCATCACATTTCAGGCCAAGACAGGACTGGGATATGGCCTTGCTTTGGCCCCACAGGGCAGGTGCCATAACCTCTTTGTGCCTCAGTTCCTCCATCTGGAAGGAGACTGAAAGAGATAAGGTGTGAGCAGTCAGTGTGGTGTCTGCTATTGGCTTCCTTGTGCCCTCCATCTTGCACGTTGCTTTCCCCTTCCTTGTTGTTTCCTTCCTTTGCTGCCTCACTTTATCTCATGGAAACTTCTGCCCTTACAGTGGAACAACTCCCAAGGGAAATTAAAGGGTATTTTCTCAGATTTTTGATTCACCACCTTCTGAAAGGGCGGATTTCCCTGAGAGGAACCCTTCACTTTCGTTTGCACCCTCTATGTATGGCACAGGGTCTGCCAGAGAAATGGAGAGGCCCTGTGGACAAGGGCAGGGAGGAGGTTGGAGGAGCAAAGACGACAAGTCATGGAGAAGCATGAGAAAACTTGCTTAGGGCATAAGGATGACAGATACTCCAGCAGGTGGTGGGGCTCGCTGGCTTGAACACCAAAGCTTGTGGCTAACAGCATCAGAGTAAAGCAGGGGAGTGGGGAGGTAGGAGACACCCAGAGAAGAGGTAGCTCAGAAGTCTAGAAGTGCATAGCTGCTGACTGGGGTCTGCTGGGACAGCCCTGACAGATAATGCTGTGGTTGCAACAGGAACTGAAGAGTCCACCCACCTCTGTGAAAAGCCAGGCAGGCTCTCATTCTCTGAGGTTCAGGTTTTTTGGTCTTTTTTTGTCCTGTCGTTACCTGCTTCCCTGCCCCCCAGTGGTAGAGATGGGATCCAGGACTTGTGCTCCACCCCTGGGGCCCATCTAAACCCCAGACAGGGCTTGCACTCCAAAGTCAAGTGGATTCCTTTGGCCCTACATGGTTGGGAGAAGGAGGTGGGAACACGTGAGCTTGACCAGGCAAAGAAAGACCTTGGCAAGAGCTCTCCCATGGCCTTCAGCTTTCCTGTCCTTCTCTGTTGCCCTGCAAACACAGGCCAAACAGCCTAAAGACGTGGGTTTCCACCCACCTTCCAGCTCCCTTCTGAGGCCAGCATTGCCCACCTTCCAGATGCCATCCCTTTCTCCACTGCCTCCGCCCCACCTCTCTGCCCCTCTCTAGCCGGTATTCCCAGCAGGTGGTGGTGGGAGGCGCTGAGAGTGCAGTCTTTTTTGAAACCCTCAAGTACTTCCCTCTGTCCCTAGAACTAATCAGTGGGTCATCCCTCCTCCACAGCTGAAAGAAACACCCCTTGCTTTGCAGTTGGCAAAAAAGAGTGGGTTTTTTGGTTTTTTGTTTTGTTTTTTTTTTTAAATAAAAACCTGCCTTTTGCTTTCTTTCCCAGATTCTGTTGACAGAAGAGTTTGTAGAGAAAATGTTGGAGGACTTAGAAGATCTAACTTCTCCAGAGGAAGTGAGCCTATTTCATTTCTCACTGATAGAGGGCTCCTGGGCTGGGCGTCAGAACATGGACCTACGTGTGTGTGTGTGTGTGTGTGTGTGTGTGTGTGTGTGTGTGTGTACATGCGCGCGCTCCCATCTTTGGAGTGAAGTCCAGGGATAATCTGGAGGGGAGCCCTGAGAATGTTAAATGACTTTATTTTTCTTGTTTTGATGAACCACCCTGCCCTGCCCCCACCCTTATGAGGACACCCAGCACACTGAATTGCCAGCTCTTGAGAACCTCATTGAAAAAGTAGCCAGGGCCTTCAGGCTAGAGTTTTCCCCAGCCCCTGCTGTTCCCTGGCAGGTTCTGAACAGAAAGCCCATGTTTGCTGCCAGAGAACATCCCACTGGGGAGTTCTAGTGGGCAGGAGGGGACTCCTGCTCTTGCCTTGGGCCACCCAAGAGCCACACTCCCTCCCTTCTCCAGCTATAGCTTGCCTCTCTCAGCCTCTTCCTGGCTAGCTCGAGCCTGAGGAGCTGGCCAGCCAGGTGGGGTTGTCTCTCCCCTTGGCTGCTTCTCTGGAGTACAGGAATGGAGTCCATAATCCCTTTTGTTTTTCTTCCTTGTTCCTGGCCTCCTCATTTGCAGGGACTTACCTCATCTTGGAAAGTCCCTTTTCTTCCTGCTGCCTCCTGTAACCAGCACCCGGGAAACAGGCAGGCCGTCCTTCCTGCCCAGTGATCCGTGGGGAGTGGGAGGCATTGCAAGCTTCTCTGCCCCCTTCCCCTGCCTGTGGCAGAGACTGCCCCGTCCCTTCCATCACCCTAATGTGCTTGAAGCAAAGTACCTCACCTCCCAGACAGATAGAAACTCCTCAGAGCTGGTCACCCCAATAGACCCATGCCTTCCCTGCCCCTGCCCCTGCCCCAGGGATCCAGCTTGATCAATTCATGCATTTGCACAGTCCGAGGTTATGAAGTACCCACTCTGTGCCAGCCAGTCACCCCTACAAGTCACGGCCTCAGAGGCCTAGCTCCCCATTCAGTCAGACCAAAGCCAGCTGCCCAGAGTGCTTCCGGAGAGGTCTTGTCACACTGCATGGCATTACGCCAAGCTGCTGCTTTGAGCTTGGGTGTTGAGTGGGCAGGAGGAGGACAGTCCAGGCAGGAGAGACAGGAGCCAAGGGGAGCTTAGGAAAGTAGGTCACGACAAATGACTTTCTCTGCCTCTTTCCTGTCCAGATGCCGTCCCCACCCTGCCCCAGGCTCCACTTTGTCCTGGGTCTACAGTCCCCCAAGAGAGAAAGCAGAGGGAGCAGCCAGGAAGTGTCAGTTTGTCCACCTCCAGCCTAGCTCCAGGCAGGCTGCAGCATGATGCTCTCCTCCTGTGCCTGGCTCTGACTTACAGCCTCACCCAGAGACAGTGGGAGTTAGAGCCCCAGCACTGACCCAAGCCAGGGAGACCTATTCAGCACCAGCTGTGTGCTGGGCTCCATACAAGGTTCTAGAACCCAGAAAGAACAAGAAGTCAGCTTCTCCTCCTCTCCCAAGCAAAGACCCCAGGTGAGGGAGAGAAAATTACAAGACTGTCGTTGATTTTAAAAGACCTTGGCTCTCATCTGGGGTCACTCTGAACAGAGAACCCTGGGAAGCAGGGTGACGGACAGTGGGTAGAGAGGAAGTTTCCTTCTGAGAATGGACACAGACCACCTTCATCCTGTACTTCTCCCAGCAGGGTCAGATTTTGGGGCTGAATTGCTCCTTCCTTGTGGACCCTTTGACAGAGCAGTGGAGGACAGATTCTAGACTGAGAAAGAGTCCATGACAACGACAGACCTCTCCTGTAATATCTACTCCCTGCTGGTCCCCATCCTCCAGCCCCAGGGCCCCAGGGAACAGATTCCTTACAGGATTTTGGCTCAAAGCAGAACCAAGGGAAAGAGCAGGAGAGAGTCTACATAGGAGCCAAAGCCTGCCTTCTGCAGCCTGCTGAGCACTGACAGTGCCAGAGGAAAGGGGCGCCTGAACCAGCCGCACGCACACTCACACGCACCCTGAGTCTAGCCTTTGAGAGGTCTACAGTAGCCTGTCTTGTTCCCAACAGCCTAATGACAGGGTGTGGGGCAGCGTGCTGCCTCTCTCTGGGCACTGTCTTAGAAGGCAGCTAACTACTCTGCTTGCTCTCTTCACAGTTTAAACTTCCCAAAGAGTACAGCTGGCCTGAAAAGAAGCTCAAAGTGTCCATCCTCCCCGACGTGGTGTTCGACAGTCCGCTGCACTAGCCTGAGCTAGGCCCTGCAGGGGCCAAGAGGAGCCCAGCTGCTCCTAGTGACTTCCAGTGTGGCAGCTTGTAAAGGAGACACCCATGAATAAAAGGGCAAATGTGAGGGATGACTGCAAAGTACCACACCCATCACAGGCCCCGCCCACCTCGGGCTCAGCGGGGCCTCACTCCTAGCAACCAAGCCCATGTGACCAGGCCCCTGTCCTACGTGTCAGTGAGTGAGTAAGGGTGCACCTGCAGACCCTCCCCACACACCCGCTGATGCCCCAGGTTTCACTGATGCGCTCCTGGGATAAGACATCATACAGCCTGGTGTGCAGAATGCACATGAGGACACTGCCTGATCAGCCCCAGTGAGCTTCTCAGGCTGCTCCACCCTGCGGAACCGTTGCTTTTTCTTTCCTGAGAATGTTGTGGAAACCGGATGGTATTTTTATTGCTCAGCAAAGATGGTTCAGAAGCCATGTATATAGTGATTTTTAAACAGGACTTATTTCTAGATGAACTTTATTGTTCTCTTAGACAAGGGTTTGGGGGCTCTGCCCCCCCCCATCCCACATACCCTCTTCCTAAAAAGATGCTTGGTGCTGCCTGTCTGCTCTGGACCCTGGAGAAGGCTGGGGACAGCTGACATACTCCATGTAGACCTGGGTATAGATTTGCTGTGGCCTGGAAGGTGTGCCACTGCCTTCCAAGTGAAGTAGGCTTCTACAAGACTCTGGGGACTTGAGGGACTCAAGGACATGGTGGCCCTAGCTATGTCTTCCAGTCTTTCTTACCCAGCCAGGCCTCCCAAGAAGAGGGTAAAGCCCACTGCCTCCCCATCCTGCTCAGGGCCCCCAGCGCTTTGATCCCCCCTTCCCTTGAGTCCCAGCGCCCACGCTGTCTAGCTTATGTCCTTTCATTTTGCTGACACTGCTCCCTGTGGCCCTTCATCTTTCCCACATCCATTCTGTACCTGTCTTCTATCACTGTCTCTTCCTGCAGCCTGGCCCTCTTGTGGGTTCCCTGCTCTCACTCCCAGGACTGCAGATCTGCTTGCCTTCCAGGGACATTTGGGAGCTGTGTAGGAGAGATCTCCCTCTTCTGAACTGGAACTGGCAAGCCCCTTCCAGCATTCTTGCCTGCCTCTAGATCAGGGTGGATGGGGATGGTCTTCGTTCATTCTTTAAATTCAAATGTCTCCAAGGAAAGATATGTTATCTGCCAGGGGCCCTGCAGGAGCTCCCCTGCTCTGGCTGCCTCTACCCACCACCTACAACGGGTGCCTCCAGGGGCCTTGTGAATCCTGTCTGGGGTCTCAAAGAAGCAGAAATTGGCCTTTGAAGGAATGGCTCCATCTGGCCTCATCTGCATATCCTAGGTCTAAGCTTAACCAGCACTTAGAGGCAGACCCATCAGGAGCATCTGAGAGAGGCTGGCTGCAGACCCTAACCAGCCAATCAATATAGATGCCTGTCTGGAACAGACACCATACCGCCCTGGGACTTTTCCACAAGGACATTTCAAACCCTACCTTTAAAGCTCTTGTCTTCTGAAAGTTTATGGGCCAAGAAATGCTATCAGCACAGCCTATGTTCCTTGCCATCACCAGTGTGGTAATAGTACTCCCTCCCTAATTCTCTCCGGAGACCTGCCTCAGGGCCCCTTCTGCATTCTCCCCTATCTCCATTTGTCTGGCTTTGGGGCAAGAATGCATGCTATGAGCATCACGTAGTTTATGTTAGTACTGTGGTCAACAACTTGCCCTTATTCTGTGAGATCTTTGCAGACAGGTGGTTGCCACCACCTGCTTGGGTGGCTCCATACTTGGGGAGCAGGGACTGGCAGGTAGGCTCCAGATGTCCATAGGTCCTGAGGTCTTTCCTCCCCCTGCCCTGTCAGGCACCTCAGGAATGTCTAAAATCCTGCTGGGTCCAGACCCCCATCACTCCTGTAGTGGCTGATCTCAGCCTGGTCTGACCAGGTCTCCTTTCCCTCGGGCTCTGGTTTCTTCCAGAGGAATCTCAGGGAAAGAGGTTCACCATTAAACTGCTGGCTGGGAAGAGACCCTAACATCGGATTAAGCAAGACTGGCCTTACCAAGACATGTGATGGGTGCTCTGTAGAGGGACCCTTTCTTTCCCTCCCCGAACCAGCTCTTTGGGGTTGTTAATCCGTCATGGGGAGGGGTTCAGGAGTCTTCCTCCCTGACTCTACATTTCCCCACCCTTCAACCTTCCAAGTCCACAGGACCAGAGATTCTGAAAGGAAGGGACTTCAACTTCCTGTAACTCAAGCTTCCGGGGCCTGTGTGGACTGCAGAGGGTGGCTGTGCCAGCTGCCGTGCTAAGGAAGCACGGTACTCCTTTTCCAAGTGAGACACTCCAACAGGGCTTGTAGAAGCTGTGGGAGTGAGTCTAAAGGGCGAGGGCATGTACACTGCAGACCCTGGGTCCTGGGACTGAGTCTTGAGATTGATAGCAGGGAGAGAACATGAAGCTTGGTGCCCCTATGGGGCAGATCAGAAAACTCCCTGAACTGTATTTTTTTAACCTGGTCTTCCCTCTCTGGCTTCCATGATGTTGGTGCCAGGTGAGGTGTCTGGGTCCCTGTTACAAGTCAGGAACCCTGTTGGGAGACCCGCTTTTGTACAAAGATCTGAATGCTGCAATGAACAGACTTTTGTACATTTTTATATCAGTTTTTAATGTCAGTGGCGACTCAGTTCCTGGGGCTACAGCTGGCTCAGGATTTTTGTAAGAAATTTTGAGTGACTCACTTAGATTTTGTTCCCACTTGTCCCTCTTCCTCTGTGTAATCTAAGTGCATTAAACATATCTGCAGGAGCGTCGGGGCGTGCTTCTTTCTGCCATGCTACGGTGTGAATGTGAGTGTGCGTGTGGGAGTGTGTGCGCACGCGCGCGCACGTGTGTGTGTTTTCCTGGGATGAGTATGGCACGGGGGATGGAACTTGTGACCTTGCCACATGCTGAGCAAATGCTCTACCTCTGAGTTATATCCCTGCTGGACCTTTCTGCATGCCTAAAGTAGAGGAACAAGAAGATCAGCACCCTGGCAACCTCAGAGAAGTAGAATGAGCCTTAGAGGAAACCCTGGGGTGCCAAACACGCATGCATACATGCATACATGCATACACGCACGAGCGCTTGCAGAATCCTCCTTTACAGGTCTTGTTTCCCTTAAGGTCAAGGGGGTTGGAGCTGGAACACAGTCTCTGGTAATAGGTGCTTCTCTGCTATTTTATCGCTTCGTTCCTCTTTAGGTTTAAGTTGCTGCTGCTGCTGCTGCTACTACTTGTTTGAGAAAGGGTCTCATCATCATGTAGCCCAAGCTGGCTTCAAAATCATCATCTTCCTGCCTCAGCCTCCCAAGCGCCAGAACCACAAGTGTGGTATAGGAGCACGCCTCCAGCTGTTTACCCCTCCTCTGCCTAATCTGATCTTCGGTTCTAAAGAGGCCCAAAGGTGCCTAAAGGCTTTCTCACTTCCAGTTTTGCAGGCTCTGTTCTCCCTTATAGCTAGCTATTTTCTACCAGGCATCTAAATCAAGCCTCTTCTGCATGGGCCTGGGGCTGCATTCGGGTCTGGAAAATCTCAGAACCAGCCAACACAGGCCAGCTCACCCTTCCAGAGACACCCAAGCTAGGTAAAGAGGCAAAGTGGTATACTGTCTTTCCCTGGGCTGCCCAGTGGCATCTGCCTTTTGAGGGCCCTCATATCAATAGAGGCCTGTGCTGGGGTCGGGGAGGGATTGGGGGCAGCCTAGGCAGTAAGTACTAGCATCCACACAGGCTTCTTGGAACCCTTGGAACCATCTGGGGCCTTCCACATTCTTCCCCTTCTCTATCCAAGCAAGTGGCAGGGCCTTTCTCCTGATCCTCAGCATGGGCTGGTAGCACTCAGGACTAGTGACAGGCCCTGAGACATCACAAGGCAGAGAGCAGATTCAGTTCCCATGTGGAGGCTAGCCCCTTTTCTCATTACCTATGACTAGCTATCTGGAGGACTCGTTTCCCAAGAAATTAGCGTCCATCTTCCCCTTATGACATCTTCTGAACTCTGAGAATGGCTGGCCTCTGAGCAACGGAGTAGGTCCTTCCTGGACCCTTGGTCCCTGCAGAACCCAGGACAAGAGAACAAGAGGGAGAGTAAACGCCAGATCAGCAAGACCAGGGTATCCATGACCATGTCTTTCCCGCTTAACTTACCCTTAACTTACCCTTCTTACCTAACCTACCAGGAAAACACGAGTCAGTGAAGATCTTGTCCCAAAGACCACAGAAAGGGAGGTCTATACCAGGCCAAAGTTGTCTAGAAAGACAAGAGCTGTCTAGAGTCCCAGTCTCTAGAGCAGAAGCCCCTTCTTATGACTTCAGGGGATCTGGCATGTGGGCTCTAATGTCTCCTCTAGGAAGACCTCAGAGTTACTGTGGGCATCTAATCTGGGTCCTTAAGTGGGGGCCTCTGCTCCAGCATTAGGGGGTAGGAGAAGAGCCCAAGAGATTTGCCAAACTGGCCCAACCACAAGGGAAAGCAAGCTGAAGTCACTGCACAGCCTGTAGCCTGCCAGGCTCTGAGGCAGCTGCAGGCACTGAGAGGGAGGAGGGAGTGGGAGGTTGGGGTAGAGTAGGGTGTGATTTGCTGAGCAGAATGAAGCGATGGGATCCCAGTCTGCAGTGGCAGGTCAGGATGTGGTCTGGGAGGGGCAGCCCTTCTTTGGGGGGGAGGCGGGGGGGGGGCCCTCAGTAAACCTGAGCCAGTCCTGCTGACTCAGGAAATCCGTGAGAGGCTGGTGAGATGTTTCTGTTCAGTAAATGCCAAGCCTGATGACCTGAGTCTGAACACCCCACTCACATCCACCCCAGTCTCATGAGAGGTCTTAGGCATGGAGCACAAGAGCTAGGTGGCCGTCAGTTGGCACAACGAGTATAGTCGAGGCTCTGCGGTAACACTGTGTGAGCAGTGAGAAGTGCAAAGCAGGCTGAGCAGATGGCTCAGTGGGTAAGAACAACTTATGGGAAAGCATGAGGGCCAAGTCCCCAGCACCCATGTGAAAACCAGCCATGTGTGCCTGGTGTAACCAGTGTCGGGGAAGAGGGGAATGCATCCTGGGAACTCACTAGCCAGCCAGCCTCACCCGAATACTGACCTTCAAGCTCAGTGACAGACCCTCTCTCAAAAAATAAGATGGTGCTGGGTGTGGTGGTGAAAGCCTTTAATTCTAGCACTTGGGAGGCAGAGGCAGGCAGATTTGAGGTCAGCCTGGTCTACATAGTGAGTTCCAGACTAGTCACCAGAGCCTACATAGTGAGATCCTCTAAGATTTATGTGACCTCTGCCCCTGTCTTCTCTACCCTGGGAGCAGCTCTCTTGCCTTGGCCCTTCACCCCTGAAAATGGATGTCTGCCCCAAGTGCATTTCTACCCACTTCTTGGCCAAGAGCACCTCTCAGCTGCTGAGTCCTCCGCTGTATGCGCTGAAGTTGGACTCACCACAGATGCCAACAATGAGGACCTCAGCTGCTTGGCCGCCCTGCAGCCTCTGACCTCACTTATCCCTAGGCAAAGCTTCCAAACCAGTGCCATTTCAAGTGACACCCCATGGATGTTGGGAACTGAACCCAGGGCTTCCACAAGCATAACAGCTGTTCTTACTTGCTGAGTCATCTCTCCGGCCCAAGGATGGTTTTTAAAGGTCAAATATAGAGGCTGGATGCCATGCAGTCCATCCCAAAACTTGGGAGGTGAGGATGGGAGGATTGGGAGCTCGAGGCCAGCCTGGGCTACATGAGGCCCTGTCTCAAACATGCATGGAAGCAAACAAGGAGTGTGCATGTTCGTGGGGATACATGATGTGAAGAAATGAGAGGGAGAGTGGGGAATGCGTTTTTTTATTTTTTATTAATTTTTATTTCTATAAGTACATATAGCTGTCTTCAGACACACCAGAAGAGGGCACCAGATCTCATTACAGATGGTTGTGAGCCACCATGTGGTTGCTGGGAATTGAACTCAGAACCTCTGGAAGAGCAATCAGTGCTCTAAACCACTGAGCCATCTCTCCAGCCCCCGGGGAGGGATGTGTTTTAAATAGGTCAGGGAACGCCTGAGGCATGGCTGATATTTGGATAAGGAGTCTCTGGGACACGACATAAACTATAGAGACATCTGGGAAGGCCAGGTCAGGCAGGAGGAGAGCAGCTGGAAAGACTAGACAGCAACGCACAAGCATGTTTAGGAACCACAGGGAAGCCACTGGCTAGAACTGAATGAGGCACATGACACAGGGGCTAGGTTGCACGGGGTCTTCTAGGTATACCCTGATTGATGACAATCTGCCATTCACTACAGTTCTTTTTTTGAGAGACAGGTCTAGCCAGTGCCTCAGAAGCCACTTGACTCAGTTTCCCTTAGCTAGGATCATGGGTGGGTGCCACCATGCCAGGTTTGCTTTATTTTTAAGAAGCACTCTGTCCTGGTTAACACTGTCTGTCAGCGTGACAGGATCTGGATTCACATGGAAAATAAACCTCAGCTCACCGGGGAGGGGTTTCCTAGATTAGATTGGCCTCTAGGTCTGACACTCAGGGATTATCAAAGTGAAATTGAGACGGCAAGCCCCACCTAACCATAGGCAGCTCCATTCCATGGGCTACTCTAACTTCAATGTTTTCAAACCTTATTTGTAATGATGGTTCTTAAAAGCTTTAACCTCCCTTTTAAAGGATATGGGGGAGGGGGGAGTGGACCTGTTTAGAAAGGTTCCTGTTGTCTGGAAATCAGCAGTTCAGTTCACAGGCGGCAGCAAAGCAGCTCAATCCACTCGCAAACACTTCAGTTACTCCAGCAGTTCAGTTCAGTGGAGTCAGGTTAGCAACAGTGGTGGTACAACCAAGCAGAGACAGCCAGGCCTCAGCCTCTGTTCAAGTCTGCAAGAGGGACCAGGAGAAACACCGGGAGACGTTCTCAGCTGTGCCCCTCTCAGGGCAGCAAAGATCAAAGACATGAGACCTATAAGCTTCACACAGTTCGTTCTATACACAAGCCTAGCTCAGCCTCTGTCAATGTCCGTGAGTCCTATTTACACCCTCCAGACATCTGTCTCAGCGGATATCACTCTGCCAGTCAGCCCAAATCTGCAGAAGTAGCAAGAAACCACAGCACACCACCAGAAGTTTTTTGGTGTGTTTCTCTCTATGGAGTCCCAAGAAGTGCAGCACAACCACACAATGTAAGGCAGACCAATACATGTGTGTTGTTAGCAGAGTCCTATATCAATCACGTGGCCTTTTGAAAAGTTAACAAGTAAAATTACACCCACAAGGTCCAGTCCATTTGCATTTGGCAGCCGTGGAGAAAGTCCTCTACTATCTATCTTATCTTGGTGAGTTCAAAGTTCTGTACCTAAATCATTTTCTCTTTTTTTTTTTTTCCTTTTCTTTTTTTTTGGAGCTGAGGACCGAACCCAGGGCCTTGCACTTGCTAGGCAAGCGCTCTACCACTGAGCTAAATCCCCAACCCCCCTAAATCATTTTCTTACATAACTTGCATTTATAAAGCTAAGAATATCTTTTTAGACTTTAAAGTATTAAATCCCAAACAATGTAAACCTAATTGTGAGACTATAACTATCTAGTTTTCAACCTCACCCTGAGAAGGGTGAACATTACTTCAGTAAATAGAAAGTGCAGAATAAGCAGCTTCCAAAACTATAGAAATGACAGAAGCAGCAGGCTGCCTGGTCAGTCACCTATGATTCCTCTGAGTTGTTAGAACATCATCCTTAGCCTTCTGGCCCAAAACATTTGACAGACTTTCCTGTGAAGCAGGAATTATGAAGGACTTGCCTACCCTGTCCCTGCAAAGTTCAGCAATTGACTTCCCTGCGTCTTGTTTGTCTAGTTTGGACAGCAATCTGTCAGGAGTTGAGGCCAGAGCAGTCTTTTGCCCAGTGACTAGCTTGCCACTTTTGAAGCAAACTCCATAAGGAGGTTCTTCAATGTTTTTCTTTGAATATTCTTTGAATTAGTGTGGGGGGGTACTGCCAGGAGTAGACACATCTCACTGTCAAAAAAGATCCTTTATTAATGAAACACCTTAAAGTGTCATATTATCTACTTAGAAAACATCTATAGGAAGCTAAATTTAAATTAAGCTTGTTTCTGTAATTAACTAAACTAGTATCTAACATGACCGTAAGCTTGGTTGACTATCCACTTGCATTTCTTAATTATCCTGAATGGTTTATAATAGCAGCTTTCCAAAGGACTACAACTTACACTGAATTTTTAAGGATCACAAAGGAACAATACCTTAAGAGTTGTAACATTATATACATAGTATGTTGTAACAAAATGTAACCTTAAACTTGTATCAATATACAAAGTCCATACCAATGTAAAAATATTTAGTTTGTTGATGTTCCTTGATCTAGTAAATTTAATAATCTACCTTTTAATACTATTATTCCTAGATCCCCCCTGTTTTCTTCTTAACCCTTCCTCCCCTTTCCTCTTAACAGTACATAGGAGAGAAGAATAAAAAAATAAGGAAAAGAAAGAGAAAAAGAGTAAATTGAATCTAACAGACCTTACTTTGTTTCCTTCCTGACCAAGACCATTATCAACTTATAACCAACCCCCTTTTAATATTGATACATCTGTCATCCAGCCAACAACCAAAACCCATCCACCCGACCTCTTGGGCATGTGACATCATTCTTTTAAAATTGCTCCCTGCTGTCTGGGGGCATTATTTTCTTTTGGAGGCCCAAAATTTAGGATATTGGCCAGTTTTAAGAA
This sequence comes from Rattus norvegicus, assembly GCF_021556685.1. Taxonomy (NCBI): domain Eukaryota; kingdom Metazoa; phylum Chordata; class Mammalia; order Rodentia; family Muridae; genus Rattus; species Rattus norvegicus. Next base: position 258,698,277 of record NC_141534.1, read on the forward strand.
TCCTAGCTGTGACATTGGTTGTCCAGTCTCAAGGCTCAAGTGAAATCCTGGCTGGAACCATCTGTGATGGTGGACAATTTAGCTAGCCATTTTGAAATGATCCCAGGTATAGATTTTGAGGCCACATCACTGAGGCAGTCTGAGGTAGGATCAAGCAGGATGCTGGAATTAGTGTGTCTCAGTGTCTCAGCATCCTCAAGGTGAATCTTGTCAGGGCTGCTTTAACCTCATTGGTATCTGGTTGTTTTTTTCTGTGAACATAAAAACATTCATAGATAATATACATTTCTGCATTAACATGTATTGAATGTGCGGTATACATCATTCAGCTAAAGAAGATTCTCTGCTCTCTGTTTTTTGGTTTTCTTTTTTAAAGTTAGTTTGGACCAGATCACCAAACTATAATATAGATTTGTATCCATGCCATTTGAAAGAATAGCATATGTCCTGAGGATTCTGTGGCCAATAAAATTTATTGGCTACGCTTAGCTGAAGTCATGGTTGGAGACATTTTTATGTCTCAGACAGTCTCAGACCTGTTCCCATGTCGAGGGATCAGCAATACATGTTACCTGTCTTGTTGGTCTTCTTGATTCCTTTCTTCAATATCTTCAAGGGGTCTCCCTGGTCAAATTGAATTTTTATTAATTTTGATGGAATCCATAGCTTTTCTTTTCCTGATAAAACAAAGACAAAACCTCTTCCCTAACAGAACTTCCGTTCTAAAGTTAACACATAGTTACGCTGATCTAATTTACCATTCCTTCCTAAAATCCAGTGCTTTTCAGGATCTGTGCTGTCTCCATGACATTTTGAAAATGTAAAGTCAATAAAAGCATTATTTAAACTCGTTTTTGGAAGATCCGATATCCCCCTTCTGTTCTATGAGCATTTCCTTTAAAGTCCTGTCAGATCTCTCTACAGTTGGTTGTCCTATTGGATTGTGAGATATGTTATGGCTTTATGTCATCATGTCTAAAATATTGCTGTATTCTAAGGAATACATATATCACAGGTCATTAGCTCCAACACGAAAGTCTCCAAGATAGCCACCATCCCCAAATGTGCAATCTTTCTTTTTTTTTTTTTTTTTTCTTTTTTTTCTTTTTTTCGGAGCTGGGGACCGAACCCAGGGCCTTGCGCTTGCCAAATGTGCAATCTTAGAATCGTCCTTTTCAGAGTTCAAGGCCAAAGCCCCTTGGAATGGATCAATAGTATGATGTGTCAACATGTGTACATATTTAAAAATTTCAAACTCTACATGATGAAACATAGAAGCTATTGTATGACATTGCTCTAAGGTAGTATCAACAAGCAGAATCTGGATTCTTAACTCAATGATGCATATCTATGGGTTACTATTTCTAATTTCTTGAGCCTTTGTGGGTTTTCTCATTTGGAACTACCTTTTTTGCTGTTGTTCTGGGTTCCAGATTGGATTCTTCTGAAGGTGCTTTACTCTGGTTTAAAGAATCTTTTAATCTCTGCTCTATGACCCTCTAAACTAGTATTTAATTTTTAAGTCTTCTCCAAGTTTGTTTTATTCTGATTTCTCTCTCTCTCTTTAAAGATTTATTTATTATATATAAGTACACTGTAGCTGTCTTCAGACACACCAGAAGAGGGCATCCGATCCCATTACAGATGGTTGTGAGCCACCATGTGGTCGCTGGGATTTGAACTCAGGACCTCTGGAAGAGCAGTAGGTGCTGTTAACTGTTTAGCCATCTCTCCAGCCCTCTGATTTCTCTTAAAGAGGATATATAAAATTGTAATACTTACTGAAACATATAATTATTTTTACTCTGACAGTCAAAACAAAATTCTATGGGTCCTAATGCCTTCTTCTATGGTGTTTTCCTTTTTTTTTTTTTTTTTTTTTTTTTTTTTTTTTTTTTGAGCTGGGGACCGAACCCAGGGCCTTGAGCTCGCTAGGCAAGCGCTCTACCACTGAGCTAAATCCCCAACCCGGTGTTTTCCATTTTTTAGTATGGAAAATCATTTCTTTTTAATCTCTCTAACTCTCTACCTTTGTTTAGAGACTATACTTTACTTTTTAGTTTGCCTTTCTCCTTCCATTGGAGACTTTATTTTTCTATCTTTGTCATTTCTATGGAAACTTTATTTTTTAATAGTTGCACTCTGTATTCCTATGAATACTGTCTATGTTCAGTTTTTTTTTTTTTAGTATCTATTCACCTTTTAAAACATTTTTATTTTTCTTTCTCTTCCTTAGAGACTTTATTATTTTCAAACTAAATATTTGTTTTACTTTTATTGTCTTCAAACTTATACATTACCAGTTAAGAAGTTTGGGGCTCTTCAGTCAAGCTCTGGGGAAAATGTTCTTTCTGCTTTTCTGTGTGTCTGCAGCTTTCTCAGGACAGCGTGAGTCTATGGTGTTAGCTCTGTCCCTCTTGGCTTGGTCGCAGGCTGAAGCCACTGTTTGCCTTTCTGTGAGAGTTGAGCCTCATACCCCTGGCACTGGGCAGGAGCTGCCCTACCAATCTCAGGTCTGGGAATTTGCTCACCTCCGGGGTCAGATACCGAAGCTCCAGTGTTCCGCGAATTACCTGTTGCTCATAGACCTCTGCTCTTGCAGAGTCCCCTCCCAGTTAAGGAAATTGCTTGCTCTTGGAGTTTTGCACTTTCCACCTGTGTTTGCACCTTCCACCTGGGACCGACCTTCCTTCCTTTCTTCCTTTCTTTCTTCCTTTCTTTCTTTTTCTTTCTTTCTTTCTTTCTTTCTTTCTTTCTTTCTTTCTTTCTCTCTTTCTTTCCTTTTAAAAGGTTTATTTATTTATTTTATGTATATGAGTACACCGTAGCTGTCTTCAGACACACCAGAAGAGGGCATAGGATCCCATTACAGATGGTTGTGAGCCACCACGTGGTTGCTGGGAATTGAACTCAGGACCTCTAGAAGAGCAGTCAGTGCTCTTAACCACTGAGCCATCTCTCCAGCCCCCACCTAGGGCTTTCCTAATACTTGAATCTTTTGTTCTAAGCTTGGGCTTCCAGCTTTGGATTGGATACTGAACATGATGGGTACCCGGTGAGCGCCATTTCTAATAGAGAACTTTTCTCACCACCTCTTTGTTCCCAGAGTAAAGACCCCGAGACTGACTTATGAATAAATGCCTAGGCCATAAACTTTGGCTCATTCCCCTCCCAGGTGGTTACTTATATAACCTGTCTGTTCGTGTCTGCCACAGGGTTGGTTACCTCTCCTCAGTTTCATTTGTCCATCTCCTCTGAGTCTGGAATGAAATCTCCCGCTCTTGACTTTTACCCAGAATTCCTCTCTGTGCCTGGTGTCCCACCTTAAAATCCTGCCTCAGTTCATTGGTCATCAGAGTTTTATTGACAGGTGGTGCTCCCACACAGTACATGCTGTAGAGAGTCCTGGAACTGTGAGCCAAAATAAAGCTTCTTTTGGGGATGTGGGGGTTTGGGGTAGGTGGGCAGGGTGAGGTGGTGGGAGGTAGGGCATGCATGGCATGGTTGAGAGAGGGTTTCTCTGTGTAACAGCTCTAGATCCTGGAACTCGTTTTGTAGAGCGGTGTCCTCGAACTCACAGATTGGCCTGCCTCTACCTTCTGCGTGCTGGTCTTAAGGCGTGTGTCACTATGCCTTGCTAAACCCTTCTTTAAGCTGCTTTGGTTGGGTATTTGTTTCCAGCAACAAGAGTAACAATGGCAGGGTCTGCGTTGCTCAAGCTAGTCTCCAAGCGGTGTGCTCCCGTTACCTCAGCCCCCTCAGTGGCGCCGCAAACATGTCACAGCACGTGACTGTTGAGCTCTTTGTTTGCATTCATTTATTTATTTTTTTTTTAAGATTTATTTTTACTGGCTGGTGGCAGAACATGCCTTTAATCCCAGCACTGGGGAGGCAGAGGCCAGCCTGGTCTACAGAGTGAGTTCCAGGACCGCCAGGACTACACACAGAGCATGTCTAGAAAAACAAAGCAGCCAGGTGGTGGTGTGCGTGCCTTTAATCCCGGTATGCATGAGGCAGTGGCATGTGAACCTCTGAGTTCCAGGCCAGCCAGGCCTACAGCTGGAGAGTAACCTAATCTTGAAAACCAAAAGCAAAAAAGAAAAGAAAAAGGCACGAGAAAACCTGGTGTAGGAGATCTGAGACTGAAGAGAGAGATCTAGCTGCAGTTCCTCATGCTGACTGCGTAGATGGGATAGTGAAAGACAGAGACCCTGCGTTGTGTGTCTGCCATACCTGTGTGTGTTTAAACAGCTGACTGTCCAACGAGCTACGGGAGGCACCACAGGAGCAGGACTGAGCTGCAGAGAGAAGAAAGTGAGCAGTTCCATGTCTAAGCCCCGGGACTCAAAAGGACCCGAGAGACCTGGGTGGTGAGCTATGTGGATCTGCAAGCTGGAGGTCACTCATTAACCGCCTGGAGATACTCACCAGGGAGATCAGCATCTGGACAGAAATAAAGGCTCTGAGCAAAGGAGAGGTGGGATTAGGGAAGAGAGAGATGGAGGACTGGACTCTCAGAACTGTCAACATCTCCAACTTGGGAGTTACTGAGTAGAGAAGTTGGAAGACCCTGATGTCTTCCAAGCCATGTTTGAGAAATGAAAAGAATCCTTTAGATTGATCCCTAGGATGAAGTGGCCAGAGACCCTCCACCTGCTTCTAGCAAACATGTCTTAGGGGCCATTTTCACATTGTTCAATCAGGCACGTATATGAATTAACTCATGTATTCCTTGTCAACCAGATGGCCTCTCAAGGAGGGCGGCAAAGTACTAAAGGCCTGAGCTGTCTTCAGTCCTCAAAAGATCAAGGACCCAGAATTCACAGTGAACTGGATTTGGACCTTAGTTCTACAATTTAAAATAGTCTCTGAAAGGGCTGGAGAGATGGCTCAGCGGTTAAGAGCACTGACTGCTCTTCCTAGAGGTCCTGAGTTCAAATCCCAGCAACCACATGGTGGTTCACAACCACCTGTAATGGGATCTGATGTCCTCTTCTGGTATCTCTGAGGATACAGTGTACTCATATACATAAAATAGATAAATAAATCTTTAAAAAATTGTCTCTGAAATCTATACATCTAGTCCATACTTCCTCACTGAGTCTGCCCATAGATATACCTCTGTGCCACACTGCTGTTAGCCCAGCCAATCAAGATGCTCTACCAGAACAGAATGCTCATTGAATCTCCTGGTTCTTAGTAAATAGTTTCTTGTTGAGCCCCAAATTCTGTGAGCCATTTAAAAACAGTTTCAAGCCAGACCTAGTGGCACAAGCCTATCTCTGCTATTTGTAATCCTCAGGAGGATTACAAATTCAAGGTCTGACTGACCTACAAAGTCAAGTTTAAAGCAGGCTAGGTAACTTAGAGACTCTTCATCCTTGCACGCACAAACACACAAACACACACACACACTTCTGTATATGACTTCTGTGATATATAGTTTAGTGATGGAGTATTTACCTAACATCCTAGTATGAGTGCGTATTAATCCATACGCAGCACCAGAAAAAGATGTCATTACACATTATACATATGCGTCAGTGAGTTATCATATTAGACACCACGAGCATTGTTTTGGTTCAGGTTTCCATGGCTATGATGAAACATCCTGACCAAAACCAAAGTAGGGAAGAAAGGGTTTGTGTCAGTTCACAGTTTGTATCATCCAGGGAAGTCAAGACAGACTTCAAGAAAGAACTCGGAGGCAGGAACAGATGAAGAAGCCATGGAGGGGAGCCACTTTCTGGTGTGCTCAGCCTGCTTTCTAATAGAATCCGGTACCATCAGTGCAGGCAGGGATGGTGCCACCATCGTGAGCTGGGCCCTCCCGCATCAATCCTCAATCTAGAAAATGCTTCACAGGCTTGTCCACAGCCCAGTCGGGAGGAGCATTTTCTCAATTGAGATTTCCCCTTTCAAATCAACTCTAGCTTATGTCAAGTTGACAGAGAACTCGTCAGCATAACTGTGGACCAGTATTCTATGCTTTAATAAACTTAAAGAGGACTTGGGGCTGGCAAGATAGCTTAACCTTGCAAATGTGAGGAGCAGAGTAGAATCCCCAGAGTCCATGTAAAAAGTCAAGTGAGTCCCTTGTCAGGGAAGTGGAGACAGACAGGGCCTCTGAAAGAGTCATTAACAGTCTGGGGACACTCACCGGAGGGAGCACCCTGGAGAACAACACCTAAGCAAGGCTGTGCTCTGGCCTCCCTGGGGTGACTTGAATGTGTCCACACACCACTACACACACAGGGCTGGCTGGCTGGGGTTGTAGCTTGGTCAAGGCTCTGGGTTCAGTTACCTCCACCACAAACTAAATAAAACATTGTGCAAGATAATTGAGGCAATAAACACATATTTATATATCTAACAGGGTATACATAGAATGATAAGTCCATCTTGGTCCTCTTCCCGCCCCTATTATGGTTGCTATGTGGATTTCTCTCTGCCCCATTGCTAATCCAGTAATAAGTTCTGTTGGCTCTCTTTTCAATATATACCAAACCCAGTGGCTCAGAACCAGCTTAGAGTCCAAATGACTTCCTGTGACTGGTAATAGCCTGTGTGTTCTGGTCCCTACCTGTTTCTCCCTCTCTCATGATGCCTTCTTCCTGCCCAGGTATAAGCGCATGCATTTGGTTTTGCCTTTTTTTTTTCTATTTTTCAGAGCTGGGGACCGAACCCAGGGCCTTGCGCTTGCCTAGCTAAATCCCCAAACCTTGTTTTTGCCTTTTGATGAGAGTACTGCTTCCCAGGTTGTCTGTCAGGGGCATGATTCTTGTTGTGCATTCAGGTCTGGGCTTAAATGTCATTTTTACTTAGAGCTTTTGCATGTACCTCTTTATTTATTCATTCATTCATTCATTTATTATTTATTTATTTATTTATTTATTTATTTATTTATTTTTCGGAGCTGGGGACCGAACCCAGGGCCTTGCGCTTGCTAGCCAAGTGCTCTACCGCTGAGCTAAATCCCTAACCCCTTGCATGTACCTCTTATGCTCAGAAACTATATTTAAATTTTAAAAAAATGTAGCTTCCCAGGCAATTTCCTGGGCCTAGAAAAATTCCACCGATGTCACAGGTCTTTGTTATACTTTATAGTCATTGACTGACCAGGGCTATGTCCACAGTTCTTTAAGCGTCTTCTGAATAGGAAAAGGGATTCCTAGCAGGTAGTTTTAAGCTTCTGAGATGTAGGGTAAAGTATCTCAGAGATCGGGCTCCATGGTGAACCTTTGCAATTCCCTGCTCAATTTCTCTAGACACTTGAGCGGACTGATTGACAACCCTTCTTCGCTCTCAAGTAAAAAGAGCTACAGCTGAAGAGGCCCGGGAAAAAATGGTCCCACAGCCTAGCAGCATTATTGCCCTTTTAAGAAGCTCGGCTAGAGCCCCTCCCTCGGCAATGTTTAATGTACCGAAGTTGGTGCAAGTCACGTGAGAGTACGAAGGTTCGCCACGCCTTAAAGAGGAGGAGTCTCTCCTTGGGGACCAATAGCACAAACCGCTTTAGGAACAGCCCTAATTCCAGACAGGGAAGAGGGCGGGGCCAAGGATCTAAGCAGCTGTAACAGCACTTCCGGAAAATACACCCCTCCCCTCCCCCTCCCCGTTTATTTCGCTAGTACCGGGTGGGCTGAACCAGCGGGTGCTGATTAAAGGCGCCGCCTGCCGCTTTCTCCTCACCTCCCCCCACCCCGCCTGTCTCCCCGCCCCCTTTCCGAGTAGCGGGACCGGCCTTGATGTAGGGACACCCCTGACCCCCCCTCCGCGCTTCTATCGCCCTTATCCGGGAGCCCCGAGCGCTGCAATCCTTCTGCCTTCTCCCACCCCCATCTTGCCCTCCTCACTCTGCTTCGAACCCATTGTATGCGGGGCAGCTGCGAACCGGGGCCAGAGACAGTGTGCCCAGTGTGCCCAGTGTGCCCCGTCAGTGGGTCTCGCGGGCCCAAGCTCTTCCCCCGCCCGTGCTGTTCCAGGCAGGGACGAGAGCGCCCTTCCTCGCTGAGCTGGTGGCCCGGACCGGCGGGCCGCACCCCCAGCCCCAGCGCGAGCCCCTAGTGTCCCTTCTTAGAGGGAAGAAAGCGGAGAGACCCGAGGCAGGAAAAAGCAGCCTCTAACTGCTCGGCCCGCTGATCATTTTTATTATCGGGATTATTATTAAAAGGGGGCGGGACCCCAGGATGCGGAGAAGGGGGCCAGAGACGCAGCTATTTCTATTAAACAGATTATTCTTGAAATAATATACGCAAGATGGCTGAAGGTGGCTGTGATGAGAGTGTTCGGGCTGGGGGGTGGTTTCTTCCTTTTTTACCCCCCTTTTTTCTTCCTTTTTTTTTTTTTTTTTTTTTGATCTAAGGATAAAGCTCTGAAGCGACAGCCGCAGCGGAGACCCTGCCCGGAGTGCCCGCCCTCCCCTCACTTGAGAAGCTGCGGGAGGACAAACGGACCCACGGACAGAACGACGGGCGCGGGCCCGCCCCGGACGCGTCGCCCGGGCAGCGCTGGGGGCAATAGGCGCTCGCCGTTCTGCCGACTTCTTCCAATTCTAATCTTTTTAAAAGATTTTTTTTTTTTTTTTTGGAAAGGATCGGGATGGGTGGAGCAGAGGTAGAGAGAAATCAAGACTTGGCATTTTTCTCCTTCTCTCTCTCCTAATTTGCTGGAGGCCACCAGCCCTCCCCTTGGAGAAAAAAAAAATCCCACCAAAGGGAGGGGTGGAAAAGCGAGCTACAGGACCCTCGAGCGCGCGCCCGGACCCCCGTCCCCACCGCGGCCGCTGGGAGCTCAAGATGGCTGGGCGCTGAGGACGCACCCGGCCCGGCAGGCTCGGCCTGGCCCCGCCGCCGCCCCAGGCTGGCTCCGACCGCAGCCCGGAGCCTTCCAGGCCGGAGCAGAGGCCGAGAAGAAAAGAAAGTGGGGGGGAGGGGTGGGGGGCGAAGGGGGAGGGCCGGGCGGGGGGGAGGGGAGGGCCGGGAGCCGAGCCTCCTGTTCATTAGCAGTTGAGAAAAATTCCTTTCTAGTTTGATCAATCCTTGTTTTCCTCAGCGCAGGCGAGGCGCCCGCCCAGCGCGGGGACAGGGAGTGGGGTCTCTCCGCGGAGGGGGCGCCCTGCGCGGGGCCTCCAGGGAGCGCAGAAGTAGCGACGAGGGGGTCAGGCCGGAGCACCTCCCGGGCTTCTCCCTCCCTCCCTCTCTGGTTGCCTTTTTTTTTTTTTTCCACTTCTCTCCCTCCCCCTTCCGTTTCTATTTGTGAAGGGAGGAGGAAGGCAGAGGCGGGCTGGTGTCTCTGGCCGGGGACTGGAATTTCATCTGAATGACTGCCCCAGCGCGCACGCAGCGCCCCGGAGTCGGCCCGCCCGCGCCCTGCAACCCGCAGCCGGCCGGCCAGCTGGGGGACGCCCGCGCCACAGCCCGGGGACCGCCGGCGCGCCTTGCTCGCCGGCTCCGGCTCCAGCCAGCCTCGGCGCGGCCGAACTAGATTTCCTGGTCCCTCGGACCTCCGCCGGGATCCAGGCGAGGAAGGCGCGGCTCGCAGCAGCCAAGAGGGAGCCACCGTCACCGCCAAAGGAAGAGTGCGGCTCCCCAGCTCGGTGCGCCGCGGGGCGCGCCCCGATGCCAGCTGCGGGGCCGAGCGCAGGCCTCGAGCCGCCGCTGCCCTAGCCGCGCTGACGGGAAGGCGGCCTGTTATATGGAATTTGGACCACGGCGCTCCTCTCCAGGGCTGGTGCCCGGGCCGCGGCCCTGGCGCAGCCCGCCGCCTCCCGCTAGGCTCTCGCCAGGAGGAGGAGACGCAGCCGGCGGCGCGCGCGGCGCAAGGACCCAGGCTCCCTCCTCTGGGGGGCGGGCACGCGGAAGGCGCTGGTGACTGAGCGACTGGCGCGGCCGGCGGGGACCGGAGCTCCGGGCTTGGTGGGTCCTCAGCTGCACCAGACTGATCCCCAGGGTTGGGGAGTTAGAGAGGTCTACCCGGGCCCCCTGCCCGCAGCCGCCATGGCGGAGAATTGGAAGAACTGCTTTGAGGAGGAGCTCATCTGCCCCATCTGCCTGCACGTTTTCGTGGAACCGGTGCAGCTGCCGTGCAAACACAACTTCTGCCGGGGCTGCATCGGCGAGGCTTGGGCCAAGGACAGTGGCCTTGTGCGTTGCCCGGAGTGCAACCAGGCCTACAATCAGAAGCCGGGCCTGGAGAAGAACCTGAAGCTCACCAACATCGTGGAGAAGTTCAACGCCCTGCACGTGGAGAAGCCCCCGACGGCACTGCACTGCGTGTTCTGTCGCCGCGGCCCCCCGCTGCCGGCACAGAAGGTCTGCCTGCGCTGCGAGGCTCCCTGCTGCCAGTCTCACGTGCAGACGCACCTGCAGCAGCCCTCCACCGCCCGCGGGCACCTCCTGGTGGAGGCGGACGACGTGCGGGCCTGGAGCTGCCCGCAGCACAACGCCTACCGCCTGTACCACTGCGAGGCCGAGCAGGTGGCGGTGTGCCAGTACTGCTGCTACTACAGCGGCGCGCATCAGGGACACTCGGTGTGTGACGTGGAGATACGGAGGAATGAGATACGGGCAAGTACACAGAACGCGCGCGCGAACACACACACTCACACATACGGCCTGGGAGCCACCCATCCGTACATGCTGACTCTCTTGACATTAGCCTAGAGGCCTTCTTCCAAACTCTTCCGTGAAAGTTTAGGGGGCAAGGCCCTGGGGAAAAGGCCCCGGCTGCTGGATGCATTCTCGCACCTGCGCCCTTGGGATCCCTCTTGCAAGTCATTTATGGAATTGGGGGAAGCTGTTAGAAGTAGTTTTGAGTGTTGCTTTTCTGTTTTGCGCAGCTCCCTCCCCCTGCATTGTTTCTGTAAGCTCTACGGGAAGTCACCAAGGCAGTGACCCCGGTCCTGCTTCTCCAGCTGCTGTTTATGTAATGAGTGTCCTGGTGCCGCTGCTGTGGCTGACATGATCCATGATGCTGGCATACCAATGAGGAAGTAAACAAAAGCAGCCATGTTAGTTTTAAGCTCTATTGGAAACACACTGGGGGTGGGGGTGAGCTTCCGGAGGTAGAACAGAACTCTGGCATCCAGCTGGGCAAGGCCTGACTGTCCAGAGGAGTCCCCGACTGTCAGCTCCTCCAATCCGTCCTAGTAGACGCTCTCCAGGCTAAGGCTGCTCTCTATATACTTGGTTGCTGCCTGCGCCTGGCATGAACAAACCTTAAAGTATGTGTCGTCTTCACCCTGGGCTCTTTCCTCCCAGCCCTGCCCTCTTACACAGCCCTCCCACATTTGGGGAGGGGACGTGGAAGACGGAAAAAGAATCCTGTGGGTTTAAGGTTGAGCCGCGTTGAAATCTGGTTTCAGGCAGCTGGCTCCCTTGGGCTGCCGGCTGGGTGATTACGAACCGCACCCCCCTCCCATTGTATACACCCTGCTGCAGCAGCCAATGTCAAAACGGCCTTCCCCCTCTTAGGCCTCTGGGCCTGGCTGGGGAACTGGAGTGGGGCATACTTCTGTCCCTTTCACTGAAGGGGCTCCTCCCAGGTTCCTCTCAGGTCCCCTGCCTCTCTGGGTTGAGTCACACCAAAGGAAGGAGTCGATCTAAGACTGTGCCATCTTGAAAGCTCTAGCTAGGGGTCTGGTGCTAAGGGAGCAAGGTTGGGTTTGGTAGGACTAGGAGTGTGTGTTTAGGGTGGGGGCCCCTGGAGCCCAATGAGGCTACTGCAGTATGAGGAAGCCAGGCCTATGGGGGTTCTTTCCTCCGTGGTTGTGGGGGCTGGATGGAGACAAGGAGGGGACCAATCTAAATGAGTCACTGTTTAGCAATTAAAAACCACACATATACAACCAACAAAAGGCAGAAGGGCCACCGCAGGCTGAGGGCGGGGATAACAAAATTTGCTGTATAATTAGTTTGCAATTGCATGGGCCAGCTCTGGGGTTTTGTGCCAGGAGAGGCCTCTGGTTTCTTAAAGGAAGTGTGGGGGATGGAGAAGTGGAGTCACTCCTCCCCACCAGTTGGGAAAGGCCAAGTCCAGGGGAAGTGGAAGAGCCCGGGGTCCTCCTCCCCTGACTCCAGTTAGGCAGAGCCCACACTTTACCCAGGATTGAAGCTGCTGCTATTAATAAAGATGATAGGGTTGGAGGCAGGGAAAGGCTGGAGAAAAGATGGCTGTCCAGCCCTCTGTCCTGGGATTGGCTGTAGAAAGTGGGTAGAGGGGGAAAGGGTAGGACTGAATGGAACAGTGGAGAATGTGGTATATTCCATGTGTTTGCACTCCTTAAGTGCTAGGGATGTCTTGGGGTAGGGATGAAAAGTTAATCATACCTGGTTTGGTATTAGGAGGGCATCCTTAGGTGTGTGTCTGCACTTAGGCTCAAATGGGTATGTCCTGCCTTAGTATTGGGAGGAAAGGGTGGCGTTTGCTTGTAGAGTGTACCTGGGGCTAGAGGATTCCTTTCATCAGGTTCTGAACTTTGTCAGCAGTTCTGTAATGTGTGTGTCTGTTGTACACACATACATGCGTGCCTGTATGCATGTACTCTGGTGCCTATGGGGCAAGCTCAGAAATAGTGAGTTGCATTAGGGCCAGATGTGCAATTCTATGAGCTCAGCTTATCTTCCTCACGTCCATTCTCTCTGCTGCCCCAGGCTTAAAAACCCTTCAGTTGTCCCTTATCTCTAGAAGTCTGACTTATTGAATGCAGAGGTAGGGGTCCCACCCTTGGGGAGGAGCTGAGCCCTGAGGAACTGACTAGAAAACCCTGCCTTCTCTTTAGGCTATCCAGGAGGAGTAGGCTTCGCCTCAGCTGGTTTTTTTTGGTTTTTTTTTTTTTTTTTTATGCTAGAGGGAATCTGCCTGAAAGGGCCTTTTGCTAGTGCTGTGGAAAAGGGGCACTGGAATTTTCCAAGGTACAGGAGCAGAAGCACAAAGAACCACAAAAATAATCTGTTCTGTTTGTTTCTCACCTGCCCTCCCACAGTGGGTTAGGGTCCAGGTCGGTTGGCTGGAACAGTTAACCCTGCTGAGTGTTTTGTGCTGGGAGTGGTGACCCACACCTTTAATCCCATCACTGGGGAGGCAGATGCAGGGAGGTCTCTGAGCTCAAGGCCAGCCAGGGCTACATAGTAAGACCTTGTCTTAGAAAAACAAGAATAGCAACAACAAAACCCCACTGCCACCAATACCACCCTCACCACCAACAAAAAAAATCAACCACCGCTTAACCCTTCCAGTAGCCTTATCTCCAAACACTCAAACACTCACTTTTGTCTACTTGAGCCTGTGGCTTGGGTGGGGCATCAGGAAGGGGCGGTACTCAAGAGTTAGGCCTGTGCAGGCCAGGACATTGCTCCACTCTGCCTTTGAGAGAACTGGGTGCCAACCAGATGGGGCCTCAAGATCACTCACTGGGACATACCTATGCCCTCGAAGTGTTTTTCTTTTGGGCTATGAGCCCAGGCTTGAGACATCCAGGGGGCTCAGGCCTAGCAATCCTGAATGTCAGACAAAATCCCTTCAAGCCTCTAAGTTTAAGGGTTCATCTTAGTAATAGGGGGCCAATGGGAGTTGGGAACACTCTTATGACCTCTCTCAACTAGAAAGGGACCCAAGGGAAGCCACAGTCATGCATGTGAGGGGCTTTGCAAATGTGCATGGTTGAACTTGCATGATTTTTGTGTTTCTGTGTCCTGTTGAGGACCCTGGAAGCAGACGGGAGATGTTGGCCTGGCCCATGTGACTTACATCCCCCCTCCTAAGGAAAAGGGGTGCTCTCTGGGAATGCAGTCCCACTGCTGAGATCTGTAGTTGCTTGGAGTGAGAGTACCCCATGTCTGTGCTGGAGGAGCGCACAACCCTGTAGAGAGTCTAGCTGTGAGAGGAGGCCTGGAGGTCTCTTGCTAAGCTGAAGGCCGGGTTTACAGACTGATTCTGGGAGTTCAGACCCACCCTTCCCTCTGCCAAAAGGGGTGGGGTGGGGGTGGGGTTAGTGTGAATGCTGTCCTTTCCTTGAGTCCTTAGAGAAGAGAGCTGGCTTTGGCTTCCTCCCTGGGACCTAAGAAAAGCCTCAGGCAGAGGCCCAGTCCCCTGCCTCTACCCTAGGATCCTGCTGACAGCCATTGATTGATTTACCTGCCAGCAGTTATGGACTTGGGGCACCTGCCTGTCCATCCATCCTTCAGTTCATCTGTCTGTCATAACTAATTTTTTTCTCACATGAGTGTCTCCAAGAAAGCATGTGTCTCATGACTGACTTCCTTGACACTGCTGTCCTGTATGGCTGTGGAGTGGAGGAGAGAGTATGTACGCTCACACCTTTATGTCTGTGAGAGAGAAGTGGGTGTCAGGTGAGACGCGAGTGGGGTACAGGGCAGGCTGTTTGGGCCTCGATGGTTACTTCTGAAAACTGAATTTCCTAGCCTTGATTTTGTTCAGATCACCCCTTGCTAAGTGGTCGGAGCAGCATTGACTATTAAGGTGGGCTGTGAGCCTGCCAGGGGGCCTGTGACTTTCTTATCTGGGGATCTTTGGGAAGGGAGAGAAGGTTGGGACTCACGTTAGGGTAAGCTGTTGCCTGTGATGGGTGTTGGAGGTAGGACAGAGCCCCTGTGGGTGCTGCAGAACTGGGGAGTGGGTAGAGTCTGGGTGGGCAGCCCCACTTGGGCCTCTGCCCTGGTCTGAGCAAGGAAGCCTTGGCCAGCTCATCCCTGGCTCTGGGAAAGCCCTTCCTCCCTGGCCAGCCTGGCATTCAAACCCAGACAAAGGGGGGCTTTCTCTCTCGCCTCTTTGTTCTGCTGCCCCAGAGGCTGCTCTGTGCGCAGCAAAAGCTAATTCGGCTCTGCAGCTGGGAAGCCCTCTCATGCTGATGGTCTACGGGGACTGCTGAGTCTCTAGCTTTTCTGCTTGCCCTGGCGCCTGTGCCCACCACCCCTCATCCCTGGGTTCGTGCTTTCCCCAGCTTAAGGGTTCACATGGCCGGGAGGGGAAAGTGCTTGTGCCATGGAGTCAGGTCAAATTCGATCTTGGGATAAAGGATTAAATGGGGAAGTAAGGGTAGTCTCAGAAGCTTGGGAAGAAAGTTCTGCATGGTTCTAAGCTGGATCGAGGAACCAGCGCTGGCGTGACCTAAGCAAGGAGATGTGTTTTTCCTTTCCCGTCAACCTGGCTCCTTTTTTGTCCCCTCATTTTTACGGGGGGGGGGGGGGGCTGCTGGAGCCAACCTCAGCCTTGCCTACAAACCTGGGGCCTACCTCTGCCTCGCCATTCTCCTCTGACCTCCCTTCTCTTCCAAGGTTGACTTGAGGGTTTATTATTATTTAACTTTTACACAGCCCTGACTCTCCAAACCTCACCCGTCTGCCTAGTCTAGTCTGACAGCAAAATACCAACAGGGCCTAGCCGGTCAGGCTCCAGAGGAGCCTGAGTTGACAGGGCAGAAGTTAGGCCCTAAGAGTACCCCTCTTCCTGGGTGGGCACCAAGGCATGGAAGTAGGTCTGAGATACATGGGCACCCTGGAGCCTTGGAGAGCATGGGAGTTAGCAGGCCCAGTAGGTCCCAGAGTGCCAAGACCCAAAAGTAAAGAAACAGTGATCAAGTCCTACAATTCTAGGCTTCTCCAGAGACCTTGGTCCTTCCATTGCCTCTAAACTAGACATGGTTCCAACCTTCCACACACTTGATTGTGGGCCACCATCCAGGAAGCTTATGGGGGGAGCCACAGGCAGTTTAGAAAGCCTCTACTCCCTGTTTTGGGGTGCCTTGCCGGGAGTCAAGCTGGGAGATGGAGTCCAGCCTCAGCCATGCTTTTCCCAAATGGGAATTGTGACTCCCAGAGAAGGTGGGGAGAACCTGGGGGAGAACAAGGTTGCTGGGGGTGAGGAGAGGCTGTGCCTCCCAGGCCCCTGGTCCTCTGGCATCTTCCTGCTTGGTGTGTGTGGTTGGTTTTTAGGGGTTTGTTTGTTTGCTTGCTTGTTTGTTGAGATGGAGTCTCCCTATGGAGCTCTGTAGACCAGGCTGACCTTAAAGGCACACGGGTTCCCCTGCCTCTGCCTCTCAAGTGCTAGGATGAAAGGTGTGCACCGTGCTCGCCCCATTTGAGTTTTTGACTTGGTGGAGCTGGTGTGGCTGTGATGGAGAGGCAGCATTTGGTTCCTGCCAATCTCGCTTGAAGTAGCACCTCTCCCCGCCCCCTGGATGCAGGGAACCTGGGGGAAGGGCCTGCCTATGCCTGCCTATGGCAGCGCTGGAGGTCTCCTTGAGCTTCCTTCCCCTTTCTGCCCTGTCTCCTCTTACAGCAGAACTGTAAAAAGGGGGTCTCTGAGGTGGCAAGGGGAAACCAGCCCCCCTTTCTGTTGGGGTTACTGTCTTCACTGGGCTTTGGCTGGATCCAAGCCCTTCTGAAAACTGCAAAATCCTGAAGCTGAGTTCCCGACACTAGCCTCCCAGAGTAGGATGCTTCCTGGGAATGCCTAAGAAGAGAGAGAGGGCTGAGCGGGAGCTAGTGGATGGACAGCAGTCATAAATTCCTGAAGGTCCTCAGTGAGAAAGTGGGAAGGACCCTCATGGCTTGCAGGGTAAAAATCAGGAGAAGTTAGGTTGGTTGGAACTTTTCTCTGTCTTCTCCTTCCCCTGGGACCCAGCCTGGCTTCCCTCCCTCATCTCTGTTCAGGGCCCTGATCATCCATGACTTGGGCAGGCAGACGTGGAGTGGTGAGAGCCTGAGCTGTCAGATGGCCTGGATCCTGGTTTGTATCCGGGGTGCTGGGCTCAATGTGAGTCACACCTATGCGCACACACAGGCAGCCAGCATGCTATTTGAGCCCTGTTTGTTATATTATAGGAGGGGGGAGAAGGCTTCCGTTTACAGTGAAGCTTGTTTTTTTAAATGTGTATGAGTGTTTTGCCTGCCGTGTGTGTGTGTGTGTGTGTGTGTGTGTGTGTGTGTGTGTGTGTGTGTGTGTGTATTATGTATATGCAGTGCCTGCAGAGGCCAGAAGCATGTGTTGGAACCCTAGGAACTGGGATTTCTTTTCTTTCTTTTTTTTTTTTTAACCTTGAGATACCTTGCTTTTTTTTTTTTTTTTTTTTTTTTTTTTGACTGAACCCAGGGCCTTGTGCTTGCTAGGCAAGCACTCTACCACTGAGCTAAATCCCCAACCCCCGATGGAACTGGGGTTTCTTTTTTTTTTTTTTTTTAAAGATTTATTCATTTATTATATATAAGTACACTGTAGCTGTCTTCAGATACACCAGAAGAGGGCATCGGATCTCTTTACCGTAGATGGTTGTGAGCCACCATGTGGTTGCTGGGAATTGAACTCAGGACCTCTGGAAGAGTAGTTGGGTGCTCTTAACCGCTGAGCCATCTCTCCAGCCCGGAACTGGGGTTTCTTAACAGATGGTTGTGAGCCTCTGTTAGTGCTGGGAATCAAACCTGGGTCCTCTCCACCCAAGCAGCTAGTGTACTCTTAACTGATGAACTGCTTCTTCAACCCACAGGAAAGTTTTAATGCAGGCCCCTTCATTGTCTGGGGGGTCTCCAAAGACCCAGGTCATTACTTATAATTGGGTGTAAGTGTGTGTGCACTCTGGGGTCTTGGCCCAGGTTGCAGTGTGTGTGTGCACTCTGGGGTCTTGGCCCAGGTTGCAGTGTGTGTGTGCTCGGGTGTGTATCTGGGCAGTCCTGCGGGCACCTCTGTTTCTACTCCATACAAGCTATATTTATTGTCAATCTGACCACTCTGCCTGACAAGGGCAAGGGCTGCTGGGACACTGAAGAGCCAGCTGGGACAAACTCCAGGCTTTCTAGGCCTAGAAGGAGACCTTACCTTCACCCAACCCTGCCCTCAGCACCTTGATTCTTTGTTTCTTGGCTATCGACCTCTATAGAATAGATCTGCCTGATGTTTCTTGCTGGCCTTGGTTTCCCCATATATAAAAAAGGGTGGGGTGGTAAGGAGGGAATTGGTAGGAGCTTGTCTTGGCAGTGGTAGTGATGATGGGGTGAGCAAGGGTTATAATGAAACTAAAGACCCCCACAACAGAGGAAAAGAAGCACACCTTGCTGGCGGACATTTCCTCTGAGTGTCTGGGAGCTGCTTTGCAGAGCCTTGTGCTGGACCCTTGGATGTTTCTGGAAATGAATTCAACAGCAACCAGGTCCTCAGGCCTTTTTGAGGCCTGACTATTAAGAGAAGCAGAGGGCAGCTACAATACCCTTTGACACAGGGTCTCCCTTTGTTGCTAAGGATGACCTCAAACTTGTCCCTCAGTCTCCCCAGATCAGAAACTCTGGCTTGCACTGTCATCCACCACCCCTGTTCTTATTTTCCCCCTGGTAGTTCAGACTGGCCTTGAACTCCCGGTGATCCTCCTCCACCTTCAGGGTGCTGGTCCTTTGGGTGTATGCCGCCACCCTAAGCCAAAGCTCAGCTCTTTAAGAGGGTTGAGATTAATGCTGGGTGGGTGTGTGGGCACACGCCTTTAATCCAAACACTCTGAAGGCAGAAGTAGGCAGGTCTCTTGTGAGTTTCAGGTCAGTCAGAGTAAATTCCTGGACAGTTAGGACTGTTACGGAATGAAACACTGCCTCGAAAAAACAAATTGAAAGAGAAGGGGGGGGGGGGGCGTTGGAATTTCTAGAGAAATCAGATCATGGTTTCCGAGTGAAATCCAAAGCACTAGAGTGTGAGCTGAAGATGTAGGAGATGTAGGTCTGTGTAGAGCTCTTGCCTCACCTGAGGCCCTGGGCTCTCTTCTCGTGTCTTAACACAACAGTAACAGTAGGGGGCGGTAGCCTAGTGAGGGGATTCTAGGCTAGAGCTGCCATCTGACTTCCTGCAAGTGGCAACGTTTTATGTACAATACTCCTTACATGTAGCTGTTGTTAAACCTCTGAAATGAGACTGGTGCAACCGGAAACCGCAGCTGTACTCCTGTTTTTCTCTTGTTTTTGTTTCGTTTTGTTTGAAGGGGGAGGGGGGCCTTCCTATGTATTGGCTCCAGCTCCCAAAACTCCGGTCTCTGCTTCCCAGTGCTGGGGTTCCAGGCCATCTGACTTGCTTTATTCTGTATTAACGTCAATGTAAAAAGTGGCCGCCATACTAAACACAGCTACCCAGCAGGGCAGGATGTGACTGCCGACCCACCACATGACCAGGATAGGAAGGGACCTGTACCAACTCAGAACAAACAGGGTCATGGAAAGTTCCTCAGAGTTGGGCCTCAAAGCAGACAAAGGGGGGGGGGGTGCTGTTGGCTGGCAGGAAATGACAGGAAGAATTGAAGTGTCTGTCCTCTGAGCACAGTGCTGGGGGAGATCCCTTAGAAGTAGATAGTCACAGGATCTTCTAAAGGCATGTGGAGATCCTGGCCCAGGCAAAGGTGTGCTTACCTTACCCTAGCGGCTGGGAGCTGCTCTAAAAGATCATTTGTGGCCTGCTGAACTACCTGAAAGGAGGCAGTCTTGTTAGGTGGGAGAGGCCTTGTCTGAAGAGGTGTGCTTATGAGGAGAGGGTTGTAGAAATGTGCAAGTAGGGACATTAGTTCCCCTTGTAGAAGACCTGCATTCAGTTCCATTTCCAGGGGATCTGATGCCTTCTGACCTCTGCCAGTGCCAGACAGGTACCTGGTGCACATAGATATATGCAGGCAAAACGCTCATATAGGGGTTGGGGATTTAGCTCAGTGGTAGAGCGCTTGCCTAGGAAGCGCAAGGCCCTGGGTTCGGTCCCCAGCTCCGAAAAAAAAGAACCAAAAAAAAAAAAACCAAAAAAAAAAAAAAAAACCAAAAAAAAAAAAACGCTCATATACTAAATAAAATAAATATAATGGGTTTTTGTTTTGTTTTGTTTTGGTTTTTGTTTTTTTTTTTTTTTGTTTTTTGTTTTTTTTGAGAGCTTGGAAAACCAACCTGACCTGGCAGCAGATTGGTCTTGAGAGTAGCAGGGCTGCGCTCTACTTACTGGTCTTACTGGGGGGCTTAACTGCTTGACCTCCGAGGCCAGG
This sequence comes from Rattus norvegicus, assembly GCF_021556685.1. NCBI lineage: Eukaryota > Metazoa > Chordata > Mammalia > Rodentia > Muridae > Rattus > Rattus norvegicus. The sequence continues at coordinate 258,718,288 of NC_141534.1, forward strand.
GCTTAGCCTCGGGAACAAGGAAGGGTGGCTTCATCGCTGCGCTGTAGACTAAGGCAAATATAAGTCGAGTTCAAGGGCCTGTGTCATCTTGGAAGGCTGTTTGACTGTCTGCTTCTTAGGGTGCCCCCAGGGAAAGGTTGCTGGCTTGGATAATCACAGGTCTCCTGCCCCATTCATTACCTGGGATGTGTCACTCATTAGCTCTACCACTTCGGAAATAAATATTTATTTTTAATTATGTCTATGTGTGCCTACAAGCGCTCTCGAAGGCCAGAGGAGTCAGAGTCCCCTGACCCTGACATTCTGGCAACCCGACTCTGGGTCTACCGCAAGAGCGGTGGGTGTTCTTAACCACTGAGCCATCTCTTCAGCTCCGTTGGCTGAATGACTGTAGCCGGGTTGTAAAACCCCTCCAGGCCTCAGTTTCTCCCTTTGTGAATGATCACAGTACAGTACTTACCTCATGGATGGCTGGGGTGACTAGATGAACCCCCTTCTAAGATATAATGAATGATGGGCCCATAGAAAGTGGGGGACTGCAAGTGCTTAGTGTGCAGAGCCTGCCCTTAGGAAGCTCAGGGCTTGAATACACAAGGGGAGCCCCTTGGCTTTCCCTGTTCCTGAAAATAACTGGTCCCGAGGCTGCTTGAGGGGGAGATGATGCCCGGCTGACACCATTACTCCCAACTGTCCCCACAGAAGATGCTAATGAAGCAGCAGGAGCGACTGGAGGAGAGAGAGCAGGACATTGAGGACCAGTTGTACAAGCTTGAGTCAGACAAGCGCCTGGTGGAGGTAGGAGACCCTGAGCACAGGTCGGGTGACGGGGATGCAGGGTCTTGGGTGAGTTCCCTTCTAGGGGTCTTGAGTTGCTCTATGCCAGAGCCATCTGTCAATCACTCACCTCTCAGACTAGGTTAAGAGTGGTTGGCGCACAGCCCAGTGCTACACGTGGGGAATTGGCGGGTCACACCTTACTCAGAAGCAGGGGCTCCAGAGCCCAGACCCTAGCCTCGCAGCATCAGAAATGGAGTTGGCGTATCGATCACTGGGTGCTCCTGGGCCTGCTCATCCTTGTCTGCCTCTGCAGGAGAAAGTGAGCCAACTGAAGGAGGAAGTGAGGCTGCAGTATGAAAAGCTGCACCAGCTGCTGGACGAGGACCTGCGGCAGACAGTGGAGGTCCTAGACAAGGCGCAGGCCAAGTTCTGCAGCGAGAACGCGGCGCAGGCGCTGCACCTCGGGGAGCGCATGCAAGAGGCTAAGAAGCTGCTGGGCTCCCTGCAGCTCCTCTTTGACAAGACAGAGGACGTCAGCTTCATGAAGGTGGGACTGGGGCCCCGCTCCGCACAGCCCTGCTCCCCAGCTGCTTTCAAACCAGGGTGCTCACCTCCCTTCCTCTTTAGGGCCAGCCTGCATGGGCAAGTCATAGATGCTTCCTGAGCCTTGACTACCAGTCTGCCTTCATATATCTGCTGGTCCAGATCCTTTTTTAAGCCTTGAAAACTAAAACACGTTTTGGCACCTACGTCATTTAATAGCAAATTTTACTGGGTAGAACTAGCATGGGCAGTTAACAGTCTCTCTGTGTCACGCGGTAAGAAAATTCAAACAGGTTGCTGTGGAAGTATTGATGGGTCGGGCTGTGGTATCCTGTCTGTGTGTAACGTGATAATGAGAGCAGCGTCACTCACTTCTGAAATCCAGAACGTACTGGATTTCAAAGGCCTGTGACAGTGGTGGGACACTGTTAATCCCAGCATTCAAAAGTCAGAGGGGCAGATGGATCTCAGACTACCTACCAGACCAGCCTGGTCTGCAGTGTGAGTTCTAGGAAATCTAGAACTACTAACAAAGAGACCCAGCAAAGGGCCTGTGGAGCTCTCTCCCGGATATAACAGATACAGAGAAGAAACGGTGCCTGGACTGTGGCTCAGAGGCATACACGAAGCTCAGGGTTTGGTCTTCAGTACCGTATACTGTTCCCCTTTGCCACACTTTCTTGTAATTCTGCTTGGGAAGTGGAAGCTGGAGGATAGCTCAGGGTCATCCTAATGTTTAGTTCTAAGCCAGCCCGGGATGCATGAGCTTCCGTTTTGAGCAGGTGCTTGGCGACCAAAGCCGGTGTACCTCGCTCTTCCCACCAACTGACTGTTCTCTCCTTCTCTCATAGAATACCAAGTCTGTGAAAATCCTAATGGACAGGTGAGCTGATGGCCCCCAGTCCTCCAGAACACATCTGAGGGAGGGCAGAGAGGGCCATTCCCACTGGTGGGGAGGAAGGGCGGGCTCACTGGTGATGCCTCCTCACAGCAGACGCCCCGTCCACTGCCCCCAGGACCCAGACCTGCACAGGCAGCAGCCTTTCTCCCCCTAAGATCGGCCACCTGAACTCCAAGCTCTTCCTGAACGAGGTGGCCAAGAAGGAGAAGCAGTTGCGGAAGATGCTAGAAGGTGAGGGTTAAAGCCTCTGGGCAGGGGTAAACACGCCAGTGCCGCCTCCAGGAGGGCAGCAGTCTTAGCTTCACACGGCAGGCCTGAGCTCAGATCCTGGCTTGTGCCACTTCTAGCATGGGACCTTGGGCAGCGACATGACCTTCCTGAGCTTCAGGTCTTTTCCAGCTAGAATATAAGAATAGTAAACATCAGCCCAGATGTCATATATCTGCACCCATAGTGGTTCAAAGCCCACACGGGAGAGGAGACCCGGGTTGCTGGGGTTGGCTGGGAGCTTCAGCAACATTCATTCCAAACTTTCCACAGGTCCCTTCAGCACGCCGGTGCCCTTCCTACAGAGCGTCCCCCTGTACCCTTGTGGTGTGAACAGCTCTGGGGCAGAGAAGCGTAAGCACTCCACGGCCTTCCCAGAGGCTAGCTTCCTGGAGACTTCATCAGGCCCGGTGGGCAGCCAGTACGGGGCAGCAGGCCCAGCCAGCAGCGAGGGGCAGTCCGGGCAACCCCTGGGGCCCTGTAGCTCCACGCAGCACTTGGTTGCTTTGCCAGGTGGTGCCCAGCCAGTACACTCGAGTCCTGTGTTTCCCCCATCACAGTACCCCAATGGCTCTGCCACTCAGCAGCCCATGCTACCCCAGTATGGCGGTCGCAAGATTCTCGTCTGTTCTGTGGACAACTGTTATTGTTCTTCCGTGGCCAACCATGGTGGCCACCAGCCGTACCCCCGATCCGGCCACTTCCCCTGGACAGTGCCCTCTCAAGAATACTCACACCCACTTCCACCCACACCCTCCGTCCCTCAGTCCCTCTCTGGCCTGGCAGTCAGAGACTGGCTCGACGCTTCCCAGCAGCCTGGCCACCAAGATTTCTACAGGGTGTATGGGCAGCCATCCACCAAACACTATGTGACAAGCTAACGCCAAGCAGGCAATGGACGCTGGGGACCCTTCTCCCCAGCCCCGGTGGCTCGGGAATTATGCATTCAGAGACCGGCCCTCTCCACCCTCCTCTCTCCTCCTTTCTTCTCCATTCCTCCAGGTCATTTCTTTTTGGATTATGTTTTATTTAGGGTCTTGTTTTGATTTTTTTTTTTTTAATTATGCATCTCCTGGATGAGGAGGTGATGGTGGGAAGTGGCCTGGGCAGGGGCTGCAGGTGGCCCTGGAGCTGGGACAGTATCCTAACTCAAGGCACTGGGCTCTTTATCGTTCCTTTTTTAAATAAAATCCTACCCCTTTCCCTTCAATCCCCCCATGGCTGGAAGAAGCCTTGGGCGCCAACTCTCCCTGCTTACCCCGGGAGGCGGCCCAGTGCCCGCTGGCCTATTTCTTCCCCCCCCTCCAATGTTTCTTCTGGGCAGTTTGATCACTGGTGGAGTAAAGAATGACCTATAGATTGTGGAGGGTTTTATTTGTTTTGTTTTTTAATTTTTTAAAAACCAAGAATGATTTCTTCTACTCAACACCTTCCCAGCCGGATGGAGTTCAAGTCTCAAGCAGCCTTTGGCACCTTCAAGCCTGAGTGGAACCCTACAAAGCCAGGAGCCCCGTGTCCAGGAAAAGCTGAGAATAAAAAAGAACTTTGCCAATGATAGTGACCACAGCAAAAGCAAATAATAATATTAATAATAATAAAGAGAAATAAAAGAAATAATGAATAAAAAACAAGAGCCCAGCCCTCGTTGAGGTCAGTGGGGAAGGGGCTGCCCAGATTTGGGTCCTTACCTGGACCTTGACAGAGCAGCTCCCTAGAGTGGGCGCTTTATCCTAATCATGAACTTCCTGTCTAGAGTGCAGCACACCGAGATCCAGTCTTCTAAAAAACGAGATGGCGCAGTCTTGCCCGGCCTTGCCTCTTACCCCACTGGCCCTCTCGGGCCCAGGCCTTTGACATTGGTTTGCACAGGGCTCTCTCTAAGGCTGCTGCCTCTGTCCTCCTGGGTCTAGACACAGTTCCAGACCTGTAAATGTCACTTCCTTGGGCACCAACTACGTCTGCTCTTCACCTTGGGGTCATTGGAGAAATACTTGCTGAAAGCCTTCAGACCTGGCCCCATGTGACACAGACCACTGACATCACCATGAGATCCTGCCGGTGTGCTCCTAGCTAAGATAGGTGAAGGAGGGGCACCTTGGAGGCTTGCAAAGTTTACCTGCCTTCTAACCACAAGTACTAAGCACATGCTAGGTGCTACACGGGGCTGTCTCGGAGACAAAACAGGCCCTGTTCCAGGGAGAGGGGCCTCTGGATCCCTTCCTGTAAAGACTTGGGACTTCGGCCCTGGAAGGGATAGGAGAGGTAATAGGATTAAGGAGGCAGGGGGTTGGGGGAGGGAGTAGATTGGAAAACCCAGGAGTTTGCATTCCTAAATCCAGTGGTGATTACAGACCCTAGGGTTTGAGAAGGGCTGCGTGATGTACAGGGCCTCCTTGAGGGGTGCTGGAACATACCTAGACCATCCTGGCCTGAACTAGAAATTCCTTTAAGTCCTCCTGAGCACTGGGATTGCTGGCTGGCTTTCAATTCTGGAAGGTTCTCTGTTTAGATGTCTGGTTAATGGATTGGTTGCTTTTTAGGCCAGGGTCTATGTAGCCCTGGCTGACCTGGAACTCTACACCAGGCTAGCCTGGAACTACCCGTCTCTGCCTCCAGGAGTGCTGGAATTAGAGCAGGCCACCACCTCTGCCTCTGCTGCCTGTTTTGCACCCACCCCTTAAAGTAAGCTTGCAACTTTTTTCCAGACTGGAAGGAGACAAACCTTGAATGGTACATAGTTCTTTCCTTTTTCTTCCTGTTTTGTGTGGAATCGGGGAAACCTGGTACAATGTGGGCAGAGAGCCATAATTTAAGGCCCTTGTGAGCTGCCTAGGCCTTGGTGACTTCCGGTCACTGAACCTCAGAAAAACCAGAAATTCCAGGTGGGAAGTAAGTCATGCCCCTAGGCTGGCTAGAAGCCAGAGCTAGGAGTTAGGACAAAAAGCCACCCAGGTTCCTGCACCTGTCCAAGGGGCGGGGGACAGATTTCTGAGACAGGTGGATACTGGTGGGCAGATAAGACACTTTTACTGTATCGGCTCCCCTCTCACCGTCTAGTTTGTCAGGAGCCCTGGTGCGTCTTCCATGCCAAGAGCTGAAAGCCAAGACTCAAAGCCCCCTAATTTCTCTCCCACTTGGCCCAGTTTGTTTTGGCTAGTGGGAGGGGCCCTTTCTCGAGGTGCATTAACCAGATGGAGACATGGAGAGACACCATTGGAGATAGGTTAGAGTGGAACCCCACCCCCAGCCCCCTTTGAAGCCCACCCCAACAATCAGCTACACAGCTGTAGGCCCAGAGCCTGTTTGGGCAGCCAGAGAAACTGGAAAACTGCATCCAGCTGTCCCTAGCTACCCAGCTGTCCTGGCTTCATAGAAGCAGCTGTCACCCACCTCCCAGCAGAGTGAGGGGGGCAGAGGCCCAGAAAGGGCTTAAGTGTCCCCCCCCACAACCCCCGCCCCCGGCCCGCTTAGGAAAGCAGGGAAGAAGGGGTTGGGGATTTAGCTCAGTGGTAGAGTGCTTGCCTAGCAAGCGCAAGGCCCTGGGTTCGGTCCTCAGCTCGGGGGGGGGGGGGGGGGGGGGGAGCAGGGAAGAACTTTTCCTATGGTTACCTGGAAGAGCAGGCAGAGGCCTTGTAACCCCGAAGGTGCACTGTCCTTTAGGCAGGCCCCTGAACCCTCACCCTCACCCCTTCTCGGAGGCCACTGTGCCTCCTCTTTCCAGGAAGTGCTGGGAGGCGACAGCCTTTTCCCCACCACCCCACAGATGGGGACAGCAGCTCCTGTGGCCCAGATGTGCAGAGCCCGCGAGGAGGCCACCCGGCAGGGTGGCGGGGGTGGGGTGGGGAGGGGTGTCGGTTTCCTCCACTACCCGGGCCTGTCGGGCTCTTTTATGTCACAGCCCTCCCCCGACTCAGCCAGAGCCAGCAGCTGGGCAGGCTCCCGCCCCCTCCCGCAGCCTTTCCCAGCTGTCTTTGGGGTGGGGCTGGGCAGCTGGAGAACAGCTGCAGGGCGGGGGAGGCGGGGATGGGGGGGCGCCGCCCAGCAACTGCCGGAAGCCTCTCTACGGCTAGGAGGGAGAAGGACTGAGGGCAAGAAGGGCTGGAGACAGTCCGCTCCTTGCCCTAGGGTATTGGATCCCCTGACCCCAAATTTTTCGCAACAGAATGCGAAACCTCTCTCCCACTTCGAATGGTACCTAGGGTTCCAGCACACCCTGCGAAGAGCCATTTGAGCGATGTCAGCATCTTCCCTACATGGAGACCCCTGTCATTCTAGCTTCACTTCTGAATTCCTCCCAAGCCCTGTTCACACCCTCCCACTCAAAGCCCAGTCATCAAACCGGATCTCAGTCACCTTCATCTTCTCCCCAACTGGGAAGCTATTGGTTAGCAACTTCAGGAGTGTACCTAGTCTCTGGGAGATTCCCTACCAGACCTCTGCATCCAGTAAATTCTGGGGGAGGAGGGTCCGCAGGGAGGGGACAGTTGAGACTCTCTCCTTTATCAATAAAGGTCACCCCGAATGCAGAATCCAAAGAGGTGGAGTCTCCAGGGACTCTTGGTTAGAGTGCTGGGAGGGTTTCCCCGACTTCACAGCTGGCCTGGTGGAGCAGGGTCTGCACAACCAAACAGGACAGAACTTAAAGAAGGAAGGCTGGGTGGGTGGTGGTTCAGGCCTTCAGTCTTAGCAGGGGAGGCAGAGGCAAACAGATCTGTTCCAGGACAGCCAGGACTGAGGAAAAAAATCCTGTCTCGGGGGCTGGGGATTTAGCTCAGTGGTAGAGTGCTTACCTAGGAAGCGCAAGGCCCTGGGTTCGGTCCCCAGCTTCGAAAAAAAAAGAACCAAAAAAAAAAAAAAAAAAAAAAAAAAAAAAACCTGTCTCAGGGGCTGGAGAGATGACTCAGAGGTTAAGGGCACTGACTACTCTTTCAGATGCCCTGAGTTCAAATCCCAGCAATCACATGGTGGCTCACAACCATCTGTAATGGGATCCGATGCCCTCTTCTGGTGTGGATGAAGACAGTGTGCTTACATATAAATAAATAAATCTTTAAAAAAATAAAATAAAGTAAAACCTTGTCTGAAACAGCAGACAGACAGGTAGAGAGGAAGGCTGCCAGGCTAAGGAGGAGAGACTCTAAATTCTGACACTGGTTTAGAATCTTGCTTTCTTCTTCTTTCGACTTTTATGGCATTTTATTCTATTATTGGTTTTTTTGAGACAGGATTTCTCTGTGTAAATCTGGCTGCCCAGAAACTCTCCCTGTAGATCAGGCTAGCTTCAAATTCAGGGACCCTCCTGCCTGAGTGTCCCACCATGCCTGGCTTTCATTTTGTTTTGTTTGAGACAAAGTCTCTGAGACTGGCCTGCAATTCACTGTGGACAGCACTGGTCTCGAACTTGGGAAGATCTTCCAACCTCCTCTAACAGGTTCTGGTGCTAGGATCCCTGGTGCATCATGTCACCATGCCCAACTCTTTCTCTTTTGAGAGACAGGGTCTCTCAATGTGCAATCTAGGGTGGGCTTAAGCTCACAGTTCCTCTTGTCACTGCTTGCCAAATACTGGCAGGATAGGCATCCACGACCTCACAGGGCCAGAGCCGGTTCCCTAAAGTTAAGAGGGCAACCTGTCCCCGCCGTCTACCCTGAGCAGAAATGCCAAGGTGAAGGCCTTGAATCCAGGTTCTTTAAAGAGCTATCATTCTAGAACTTTCTTTGAGGTGAGGGGAAATGGGGCTTGAATGGTGTAAGAGGAAAACAGAAAGCCAGAAAGGCCTGGCCCCAAGAGCAGTCATCTGTTTCTTATGTTTTTCTCTCTCCCTTCTACCTGCTCCCCAAAGCCTCTCTTCTCCTTCAGGGCAGGATGAATTCCACCACACAGAGATCTAAACACTGTACGATCACAGCCAGATGGATTCCAGTAGTCTTGAGGAACTCACCTTGGAACTCACTGATCTTCCACAGTGAAAAAACAAACCTGGGGACTGGACCCATGGGCGGGCGTCACACTCCTGGGTCCAGGAAGACCCAGGGCTGCTTTCGGCCAGGCAGTGGACTTACCTCAGAGTTCTGCGCTGAGGGCCTTTGCCTGTTCCCTCCACAGGAGACCAGTTTTCTTTAATTGCTGTGTGCTTAATTTCTCTCAACTGCAGCAAACTAGGCTATTTATGACTTCTCCTTGCATTAGATCTTCAGTAATTGGGTCTTTCTTGAAAACGAACCCATCTGCTCTGTGCCCTGGGTTACTTTTCAGTATTTACATTGAGGTGACACGGGGGTGATATGTGGGATGATGTGCCATTTATAGAATGGAGGTGAGGGGTGACAGAGGCACCACCTCAAATTGCATGTCAGAACTAGAATAGGGGGCCGGTTTCCAAGAGCCTAGTGATAAGAGTGATGTGGATTACTGGTCTACCTAGAGGGAAACTGGCAGGGAGTCATTTGACATATGGATGTCCTGTTTGTCAGTTGGATGTTGGGATCAAACACTGTCCATATGCGTCCCTGCTGCAGGGTACCAAACAGGAGAAGGCATGGATGCAAATGGACAGCTTGTAGTCTAGTGGGGATCTACCGGTGAGCCATCCCTGCCGGCTGTAGCTCCCTAGATTTTACCCATTAAACCACATATTGAGGGTCAGTCTTCCAACAGTCCACATGGTCCCAGGTCCCAGTGGCTTTGGACTTCAGACCCTTCCTTTTCTGTAGTGTCAAAGGTTCATTTCCTCCATGGAACACCGCCAACCCCATTTCTGCAGGAGGAGGAGGACGGAGGAGTGATGGGATGTGTTTGTGAAGTGCCAGATCTGGTCTGGCCTAGCCAGCTTGCACACACTGGAAGCCATCCTAAGTTCCTGTTCCTTTAGGCTAACCTTACTCCCGTGCACGTGACTGCCTTCCTTCATGCTTGAATTGTGATTCACAGGGCTGGAGAGAAGGCTCCATGATTCAGAGTGTACACTGTCTGTAACTTGAGCTCCAGGCCAGAGGCTCTGCACGTACTTATACACAATTTAGAGAAGGAAAAGAAAAAGAAAAGCCAGGTGGTGTTGGTGCACACCTTTAGTCCCAGCACTCAGGAGGCAGGTGGATCTCTGTGAGTTTGAGGCCAGCCTGGTCTATAGAGTGAGTTCCAGGATAGCCAGGGCTACACAGAAACCCTATCTCGGAAAAAAAAAAAAATCTAATTGTGGTTTACATGTCAGGGTACAAACGTTAGGGCTTACATTTCCTACTAGGATATGACTCCCTACGGAAACACACATTATTGGTCATCTTTGATGTTTCAGAGTCTAGCACTGTGCCTTTCATTCATTCAGACGGGCATGCAGCCAGTAAATGTCCACTGAGATCCTTTTGGTCTTGGGCATCACTCCAGTGTTAGAATGCCACTGAACGTGACCTCCGCTCATCTTAGAGTTGATAATCTAACGAGGAAGAGGCAGATGACAACAGCCAATAAGTAATCATGGGTTGGGGCAAATATCACAAAGGAAAAGCAAAGTAAGTTAGGGATATAGCTATGAGGAAGAGTGGGGGTCTATACGTTCTTATATAGGGAGATGGGTAGGTAGGCTTTTACTGAGCAGAACACTTCAAGAATACTGGGTGGTGGCATTTTTGGGGGGGGGGTTCTTTTTTTCGGAGCTTGGGACCGAACCCAGGGCCTTGCGCTTCCTAGGCAAGCGCTGTACCACTGAGCTAAATCTCCAACCCCGGCAGTACATATTTTTAATGCCAGCACTTGGGAGGCAGAGGTGGGCAGACCTCTGAGTTTGAGGCCAGCCTGGTCTAGAGAGCAAGTTCTAGGATAGGACAGCCAGGGCTAAGAGAGAGAGAGAGAGAGACAGACAGACAGACAGAGACAGACAGAGAGAGACAGACAGAGAGAGACAGACAGAGAGAGACAGACAGAGAGAGAGAGAGACAGAGGAAGGAAGGAAAAAAGGAAGGAAGGAAGGAAGGAAGGAAGGAAGGAAGGAAGGAAGGAAAAAAGAAAGAAGGCTGGAGAGATGGCTCAGTGGTTAAGAGCACTGACTGCTCTTCCAGAGGTCCTGAGTTCAATCCCCAGCAACCACATGGTGGCTCACAACCATCTGTAATGGGATCTGATGCCCTCTTCTGGTGTGTCTGAATTTACAGTGTACTCATATACATAAAATAAATAAATATATCTTTAAAAAAAAAGAAAGAAGGGGTTGGGGACTTGGCTCAGTGGTAGAGCGCTTGCCTAGGAAGCGCAAGGTCCTGGGTTTGGTCCCCAGCCCGGGGGGGGGGGGGGGGGGGGGGAGAAAGAAAGAAAAGAAAACTTTAAGAATGTATTATGGGAGGAGCAAATCCAGAGATAGTTAAAGGCATAGCAAGCAGGGCGGGCAGGAGAAATGAGCTAGCTGCTTCCCGGCAGAAGAAGTTCCTTTCAGGAAGAGTCAGGGGGTGAGTGTGGTTGAAAGACTGAGGGAGGAACAGGGTAGTGAGTGATGAGGTCACCCAGGCAGTGAGGGAACTTGAGGCCACTGTACGAGCTCTGCTTCTGCTCATGAGCTACTTGCTCAATGAGTAAGGGCGGGAGAACCAAGTGCCTGCTGTAAGCAGGGGTAGCCCGGGCTCCTAAGCAGGAAGGGCTTAATCTTGTCCTGAAGGAGAGAAAAGAGAGAGAGGCACGAAAGAGAAAGAGGTTCGCTCTTGGAGCAGGTGTGGGAGCTCTAGTGGAGGACAAGGAGGAGAAGGTCTGTGTGTGTCCATAGTCTGTGTCCATAGTCAAAAGTCCATAAGAGAGGGCTGGGGATTTGGCTCAGTGGTAGAGCGCTTGCCTAGCAAACGCAAGGCCCTGGGTTCAGTCCCCAGCTCCGAAAAAAAAGAAAAAGAAAAAAAAAAGTCCATAAGAGGAGAAGTGATCCAGTGTAGCATGTGTCTGTAAATCCAACACTTTCCATATTGACACAGGAGAATTGGGCAGTTGAAGCCAGCCTGGGCTATATAGGGAGACCCTGTTTCAAGAAAGGAGGAGGAGGAAGAAGAGGAAGAGGAGGAAAGAAAGAAGGAGAAATAGAAAGAAAGAAAAATCTTTGTTTTGAGCTTGAGGGTCCTAGCAAGACCTGGAAAGCAGGCTTCGGAGCAGAGGGCTGCCTTTCTGCACAATAGCCCTGACCTCCATAGGGAAGAGGGGCCAGGAGCAGGAGAGAATGTACCAGTGGGGAGACAGAAGGAAGTACAAGGCACTGTAGATATGGGGACCAGGGTCAAGGGTGGGAGCCTGGTTCAGGCTTTTTCTTCCTTGTTTGTCAACCCTGTGCCCAGAGTCAGCAGAAAATCCGCAGCTCCAGGGAGGAGGCAGCACAGAACCCGAAGCTGCTGAGGGAGCAGGGCAGCAAGATGCCATTGTGTGCCTGCAATCAAGAGGCTTCAGAGGAAATCAAAAGCGCCAACTGGGGAAACGACGTGTGCACACTGTCTTACACTCGCTCGCTCTCAAACACTCTCGCATTTGCGTGCGTACGAACGCATACACGCACACGACACACACACACACACACACACACACACACACACACACACACACACACACACACTTCTGCCTCTAAATGGGTCAAGTGAAGGCTGTGGCTGTGGGTTGGGCAGGGAAGGCTAGGAAGTGGGGCGGGGGCGGGCAGAGCAGCCTGGGCCCCGGTGCCCACTCACTCTCCTGGCACAGGAGACGGCAGCAGCTGCAGGGTGGGGTGGGATGTGAGGATAAATATACACCTCCCCATGCATATGGATAATGCGTACAGCTGCCCTGCATGCTTAGTGTTCATTAGGGCCAACTGTTTCAGGAGCAGCTCAGGCGGGCGGGAGGGTGCGCGCCCATTCACAGACTCGGGGCAGGGGGGCCGCCTGCAGCTGTGCAGGCCCCTCCTCCTGCCTGGATCAGTATCCCAGCCATCGAACGAATCCTGCTTCCTCCCACTCTCTCTCTGCCCAACTCTCCCTGCCCTGCTAGTTCTTACAGGCCTTGGGGCCATGGTGTCAGGATGAAATTTAGCCTGCCATCGCGGGGGGGCGGGGGGGCTCAGTGAATTGAGGGGAAGAGTTGGGCTGGATTAAGTAAGTCTTTTGGCTTCAGGATGGGCCACTGGTGACAACCAAAGATGATCCTCTCTTTTCCAAAAGCCATCTCTGGCAAACTGCTTTAGCCCTGTCATCTGGGAGCTGAAGGGAAGTCCCATCGTACTGGAAAGCCCCAGAAAAGCCGCACTGGGGGCTGGTGTGCTTCCCCGATGTGGACCTTTTGGTACAAGTAAGACTGGGGGAGGGAGGCGGGTGGGTTCCGGCCCCCGAAGAGTGTACGGAGGTGGGATGGGAAAGAAAGCAGGCTGGGAGGAGCTAATGACACAGATAAGCCATTCCTAAGGATGAATGTGAAGTCTGCCCTACACACGGATACCTGACTGAAAGGCCAGTGGATGCTTGGCGTTCTAGCCAGTGTGAAATCTGTCCAGAGGAGGAAAATGGAGACAGACGGCAGTCCTCGGGCTTCTGTTTTCAAGACTGCTCAGCAGGCAGAAGCTGTGGGTGTTTGGAGGGGGTGTGTCAGTCCTGCAAGCTGCCCCTTTTTCCTCCCCTCCCATCAGGAAGTCAAAATGGACTGCTGCTCCAATGACCTAGATCAAACTTGCCAATCTCCGGTCCAGAGTAGAGGCCACAGGCTTAGCCCAGAACTCCGCTCCCAGCTGACCCCAGCTGCTGTCTTTTGTTTTAAGGATGGGGCTGGTTCCTGTTTGCTGCCTAAGCTGATGACCTCAGGAACAGCAGCTAGGGATAGGTCCAAAGGCAGAGTGAGGTCACCTCTGGCCCACCTTGCTGTACCTGGGAGGCCTGTCCTCCAGGTGCTCCTAGCCACTGCTGGTCCCGACAGAGAACAAGAGCTTCCAAGCCAGGAGTCAGCAGGAACCCAAGCTACCTGTGTCTCCTGTGCGCTCCACTCTCCTCTGTCAGGAACACTAGGACAGTGGGGGTTGTTCAGCAGGGTTCGCTCAGCCAATCATTAGAAGAGGCAACAGTTTGTTTGGGTCCCAGCCCTCCCCCGCCTCTTCAGGTACCCCAGCCAAGACTTCTGCCCACTCTTGCACCCCATTTGCTCTCTAAAATTCTGTCATTAATATTTAATTTCCTTAGCAAGGGCTTTTTGTCCCTGGAACACTGCACTTCACGCTAAGCACAGAAATTGCTCTGTTGTTCTTTGTGAGCGAGATTCCTGTGTTCTCTCTTTCAAAGCAATATTTTAAAAGATTGCTGGTGTTTTGTTTTACACGTATTGATGTTTGGCCTGTATCTATGTCTGTGCACTGTGTGCACCTGGGTGCTCTTAAACACCAAGCCAGCTCTCCAGCCTTCATTCTGTACTTCTAGGAGCACCGTTTTGGAAGTCAAGAAGGAGCTGGGTTAGTCCCAGCAGAGAGGCAGGACTCTATGGAGGAGATCTCTATTAGTTTGAGACCATTCTGGTTGGGTTTGGGCCAGCCAGGACAACACAGTGTGAGCCTGTCTTTTTTTTTTTTAAACTATTATTGTTATTATTTTATTTTATTTTTCTTTGTGTAACTGTGTAAGTGTCCTGGAACTCTCTTTGTAGCCCAGGCTAACCTAGAACTTAGAGTTCTGCCTATGTCTGTCTCTGGAGTGCTGGGGTTAAAGGTGTGCTCACCACCATGTCCAGTGAGCTTGCCTTGTCTCCTTCTTGTGAGATCTTGGACAAGTGATTCAGGATATCCAGTTAATAGTGTCCTTGCAAAGGTTAAGTAAGATTAATAAATAAGATGTTTCTGGGGCAAGAGGATACTGACTTAACTGTTTTTTCTCAGCTGACTCTGATGCGGGGAGGTCTGGTTACTGGTTGCAGACTTTAACTCCACATGTCCATGCCAGTGGCTGGTACACACACACACACACACTCACACACACACTCATATACACACATACACATACACACACTTACACATACACACACACTCACACACACTCATAAACACACATACACATACACACACTCACACACACTCATATACACACATACACATACACACACTTACACATACACACACACTCACACACACTCATAAACACACATACACATACACACACTCACACATACACATACTCACACATACACACTCGCACACACACTCGTATACACACATACACATACACACACTCACACACATACACACACACTCACACACACATATACACACACTCTCACACACACACACTCACACATACACACACTCATACACACAAACACATACACACACTCACACACACACATTCACACACATACATATACTGCACACACTATACACACACTCTCACACATGCTCACACACACACACTCACACACACACACTGTACACACACTGCAAACACACACACACACTGAACACACACACTGTACACACTGCAAACACACACACACACTGAACACACACACACACACTGAACACACACACTGAACACACACACTGAGAACACACACACACACACACACACACACACACACACACACACACACACGCATATTCACATATCTCTATCCACCAAGTGCTGGACCAGCAGATGCTCTGCAGGGAACAGGAGCCCTTTCCCTCCTCCCTGCCCTGCTGGTGGCGGCTGCAGCTTCTCTGCATTCTGCAGTGTTGGAAAAAGAAATTACAGAGCAGATTGCAATTAAGGGGGATGGGGGGGCACAGAGGCCCTAAAAATGCAGCTTGACTGAGCGCTAAACTGTGTTTTTGCCTGGAGCCAATCAGGAGCCTCTGACGAGAGCCTGTTCCCACTTACAAATCTAATTGCAGGAGGTGTGGTTGGGGTGGTCCTGGGAGCCTCAGAGAGGGGTCTGCCAGCCCCTCGGGGACGGCTGCCGGCAGACTGCTTGTATGTTGTTTTGAGAGTCACAGAGTCACACAGGATTAGGAATGGAGGTGGAAGCAGACATATTGGGAGCCTGGGAAAGTGCCATGCTTTTTTTTCCTTTGGTAATAGCTTCAGAGCTTTCATATATATATCACACACCACACAGAACTACTCTCTGCTCCTCCTGGTCACTGTTTTACACACGAGAGACTGAGGCATGAAGAAGGGTCTACTGTTTGCAGAGTGGGTTCTTTCTGTCTAACTCTGTGGGTTCTGCGAATTGAACTCAGGTTTCCAGGCATGGATGGTGAGCCCCCCTCTCTGCTGTCTATGTAATCCAGGCTGCTGCTCTTGAACCCACGGAGATCTTCCTACTTCTGCCTCCCAAATATTGAGATTGAAGTTGTGTGCTACCATAGCTGGACGTTTTGTGTTGTTTTTCAAGTAATTTACTATGGAGCCTAGGCTGGTCTTGAACCTGCCAGCCCTGAGGCGCTGGGATCACAGGCACACAGACCCCGAGTGCTGGGATCAGCGGCCTGTGCCACTCTGCCCGTCTGAGGACACAAGTGCACTCACCACATATCCTCTATTAGGCCTTGGTAGGAACATCAGATTTATCAAAAGAGAAAAAACAAAACAAAATGGCAGTAACATTTTAATTTCAGATAAACAGCGTTTTCCTGAGTATTATAACGAGGTCCCATATTGCATGGAGTATAGCTGAAGTAAAAACTAGTCTTTATTAGAGATTCAATATGAACTGACTGTCCTGTAACACATCTGACACCTTGTGCCTTTGCTCCTCCCACCTCTGGCTCCCCTCTCCTGCCAGTAACTCACCCTCCCTTCATTGGGGTAGGAAGAATTCTAGGAGGAAATGGATGAAGGGATGATCATAGACCTCTGAACCTCTGCCAGCTACCGTGTGACCTTTCATGAACGTCCCCATCAGACTTCTGAGTTTTTGAGATGGAGTTTCAAGTAGTCCAGGCTGCCTTTAAGTCCACCTTTCAAAGGCTAGCATTTTTCTCTCAGGGGCTGCAGGCGAGAGGACTCAGTGGTAGGCAATAGGTGACTGCAAATGTCCCTGGTAGCGCTAATGTTCTTGATATCTCCCTCCTTTCTGCTGTCCATGGGGCTGAACCTGTGCAACGGAAGGAAAGAGATCTGCTGCTGTGCTTTTGTGATGAGAGGACCTGAGGCCCTGGGGACTGGGAGTCCGGAAGGGCAGGCAGTGCTAGCCTAGGAGACACCTGGTGCAGAGAGAGGGCTGTGGTGAGGCAGCTGCTGAACAAGCAGGAGGTGAGGTCGAAACTGCCAGGGGGTCGAGGTCGGCTGTGGCACTTTTCTTCTTCTTCTTCTTCTTCTTCTTCTTCTTCTTCTTCTTCTTCTTCTTCTTCTTCTTCTTCTTCTTCTTCTTCTTCTTCTTCTTCCTCTTCCTCTTCCTCTTCCTCTTCTTCTTTCTTCTTCTTCCTCCTCTTCTTCTTCTTCCTCTTCTTCTTCTCCTCCTCCCCCCTCCTCTTCTTCCTCCCCCCTCCTCCTCCCCCTCTTCCCTCTCCTCCTCTTCCTCTCCCCCCTCCTCCTCCTCCCCCCTCCTCCTCCTCCTTTTTTTCTTCTTTTTTTTGTCTTTCAGAAACAGCAGGGCACCCAGGTTTCAGGCTCCTCCAGTCCTTACAGGCTGCTGTGATCCTGGCTAAATCCTAAAGGCCTCTGTTTCTTCAACTGCAAAGTGGGGTTAATACTGCTTAGTTCTGCAGGAGATGCTGGGATTAGGGGGAGGGTGAGATGCTGTGGTTGCCGCTGCTGCAATGGTGCTGGTGGTTTTCACATTACCTGGTGGTGGTATTCATGTGTTTTCTTCTGAAAAAAACAAAACAAAACGAAACGAAACAAAAAGCCTAACCTCCCTTAAGGAAACCTAACCTCTAAAAGGGCAAAGCTGCTTGGGCCCTCTCCGAGCCCCAGCAGAGACCACAATTCGCTCCAGACTGCCTTCGTTGCAGCTACATTTTATTTGTTGCATTTTTGACAGACGTCTAAATTATACATTGAGCTTTCCACGTGACCAAACACCGCGTCCCTTCCTTTGATTATCATTTTCAAAAGGGACCAAAAAAAAAAAAAAAAAACCTTCCGATGGATCACACCGAACCCCGAAACCACATGGAGAGCCGAGCTAAAAATAAAGGAAGAAGCGAAGCGTCCTGAAAACGAGAGGAAGGAGAAATCAAAGCGCGCTGTAGAAGGGAACGGAGACATTGGTCCTGGTGAGGGTGACATGGTGTCACCCTCCAGGCCAGGCCGGATAAGGAGCGGCCAACAGTGAGGGTGGGGCTCAAACTGGCATAAAAATAGCCACCACTTTAGTCCGGAGGGGAATAAAGAAATCGTCCGACAGCGGGGAGGGGGGAGGGAGGGAGGAGGGGGGAGGACGTCGGCAAGGCTGTCCCTCTGTAGCATCTCAGGCTGTGGACTTTTCTACCGGTCAGAGCTAACCACCGGCATAATCGCTGACTTTCAGCTGTGCGACGACATGTTCCCCAGCTCAGCCCACATCAATGACACCCTTGTTTCCATAGTAACCAAGGGAGAGCTAAGGGGAAAGGGTGTACTGCACTGGGCGAAGGGAATCCAGCCAAAAGGAGCCACACAGGGAGGGTGAGAGCAGGGCTCGGTTTTTCCCACAACTGGCTGGAGGATACACTGTGGACTTTGCCTGCCCTCTGGCCTCGGCCCTCGCCCCCTGAACATTCAGATGCAATGGTGCGCAGAGCAAAAGTCTTACCAGGGCTCACTGGGATGGGGGGAGGCACGGGGGCGGGGCATCCCCTTTCTAGCTTCAGACTCTGTTCTCTGGCCATGGCCACAGGGGGCAGGGGTGGCACGGTGGAAAGGAAACAGGACTTTACAAGCATTTTGTTTTTACAAATGGGAGCTTTCAAACTGCATTTTTCAGGCTCCACTCATTTATCCCCCGGAGCCCCTAGAGGGTTCAACAGGGCTCACAGGGAAGATAAAAGCCTGTGACAGCCACAGTTGTCTCTGGTGTCTCTGGCTGGGAAGCAAATGTGGACATTTAGAGAAGCAGCGATCAGAGCAGGACAAGGCACTCTGCCTGCTAGCTGGGGCCGGGGTGGGGGTGGGGGGTCTTTAGAATAAATAGTTCCTTTAGTCAGCGGTGAGAGAGCAGAAATGCACTACAGCTCATGCTCTTCCAGAGTCCGAGTCCCTGCTACAGCATTCCAAAACTGGCTTCAAAGTAGACTTCCGGCCCCCAGATAACACCCTGAAGCACTGGAAGGAAAAGCCAGTCTCCAGGGCCAAAGCTACATCTGGTGGCTGCAGAAGGGACACTTCCGATCCCTTATAGCCATTTGCCACCCTTCAAAGCTGGAGGGATTTGGGTGAGCTAGACAAGTCAATGGGAGAGGCAGCAGGGCTAACTAGCTGAGCGGTTTAAAAACCTCACCTTCTTTTGTCCTGCAAGTCCTTACAGGCCTGTGTACTACAACCCCACACCTCTCCCCCAGCCATTGCTGATAGCTTTTATCCTGGTCACCTTTCAAACTGTCCAAGCTTCTCCCTCTCCAGAGACCAGAATAAGCTGGGTCCACAGAGCAGGGGTTTCTGAAGCACTTCCTGTTTGCTCGCACACCATGGTGGGCTTGGAAAGGACCCCTTCCCAGATGAGAAGGCAGCTGGCCTCCCTGGCCCTGCCGGGCACTGGAGAGCTCCTTATTTACTCTCTGAAAAGCTCTGAGCTCATGCCCAGAACAGAGTTTAATTCAGGAGCAGGCGATCCTCTGGTCTGCTTTCGGGGTTTGAGGCTGGGATTTCTGAGGGTTCAGGCAAACGCGCTCCGCTCCTTTCCTCTGGCAGTGGGGGAGGATAGGGTGCTTACCACCCTGCCCAGTCGGCCAACAGCATGTTTGCTGGGAAGGAGCAGAAGAGCCCAGCATGGGGTAAGAGTCTTTCCTGGGCCCAGCCCCCAGATCACACCCATGTTCACCCCGCAGCATCCATGTTCATTCCCACACCATTTAGTTGCCAGCTCTGTAAGAATTGATCTCTTCTCAGATCGATCCCCTGGCTTCTCTCAGTGGAGCAGGTTCA
Source organism: Rattus norvegicus (assembly GCF_021556685.1). Classification (NCBI taxonomy): domain Eukaryota; kingdom Metazoa; phylum Chordata; class Mammalia; order Rodentia; family Muridae; genus Rattus; species Rattus norvegicus. The sequence continues at coordinate 258,737,785 of NC_141534.1, forward strand.
TGGCAGAACTGCGTTTATTTTTAAAATCTGATAGCATCGGCCTGGCCTATTGTGATCGTTTAAACCCAGAATTCTTCGAGCTTTAGAAATCCCCTGTATAGGGCCACAGTGGAGGAGTCAGCTAATCTCAGAGCCGCCTGCTCCCTGCTCCACTGAGCTGGAGAAAGCCTGTTTGCACTAGCCTGAGCCCTCGATGTGAGGGCTTTCTAAGGACCTTGTAATTTTTCTGGAATTAAACCTCCCACCTCTCCCTACATTCCAGATGTCATTACAGTCAAAAGTCATAAGAATCTGTTTCCCTCTGTGGCTGGCAGGGATGAAGAGATGGGGGCACGGGGTAGGGAGCAGGGGCTGGAGTGAGGCTGGTTCTGTAGTGACTTGTTCGCAAAGATTCTTTTCTTTTTTTTCCTTTCTGTCAAAAAGTGAGGATTACACACAGTCTCTTACCTGCCTGACAAGACGGTTTAGTCATCAGCCGTCCTTTACTTCCCAAGTGGCGGCAGCTGCCGGACAGACCAAAGCCCTGGCTCAGGTGCCCATGAGGAAAAAAGTGTCTGCACAGCACCACCAAACATGCAGCTTCCAACCACCCGGGGAGTGAGGGACAGGGCAGGAAAGAAAGAGACCGGCAAGAGCAGGCGAGTGGCTTCCTCCCTTTCCACGAAAGCCCCCTGGAATCCTCTAACTGCAGTGCAAGGCCTTGTTCCTTTCTAATCCTGTGCTCTAAGACATCTAACACTATTTCAGTTATGCAGAGGAAACAATATAATTCCTTTATTTGAAAAACGATACTGAACCTCTGAGATCAGTTAAAATCTACTGCTGGAATGGGGGTTCCTCTTAAGCTGCTGTCCCCTCCCACCACACAGCTGTGGCCGTGCAGATGGGAAAGCCTTTGGTCAGAAAGCGCAAGCCAGTGTTTCTTTCTCAGGGCGGGACCAGCTCCCGCAGCTCCGCGCCTCCCTCGGCATCTTACTTCTTCTTTGCGTTGACATTCTTGCAGACCCAGTTCATGCCGTCCTTTGAGGGAGAAAAGGGCAGTGTTAGTTGCAAGTGTCCCAAGAGCTCAGCCTGCAGGGGACTGGGACACCCACTCTAGGGAGCTTGCTGCCTCAGGGTCCACCTGGCTGACCAGGGTGGGCGACCTTTGGGAAGGCAGAGGGAGGTCCCTGAGCACAGGAGGGAGACAGACCCAGTCAACACCTGAACTTGAGATGCGTCCTCAGGAACTCCCTCTGAAAAAATAAACACATCTACCCGGGTCCAGGGCTTGGCTGAGGAACGGATCAGGAAAGATTCCAGCCATTTTTGGCTTTTTCTAAAAGCTGACCTTTGCTAGGGCATTAATTCAATGAGCTACCCTTCTGGTTCCCTAGCGTGTTTACAGTGTGACAGTGTACACTTGGGTTAAATTAAATTTCATTTTGGAAAAACAACCCTCTCTAGTGGGTGTTCCTCCACACATACAGGGGCAATACATGCATGCTTCTATAGAGAGGTTTCAAAGTGGCTTCTTGTCGCTTTAAGCACTAAGCAGAAGGAAAGAGGGAAGGAGAGCTTTTCTTAAAGGCACAGCGACCTTGAAAGTGTCCTTTTTTTTTTAGAAGGTTAGAGAGGGACTGAGGTAAAAAAAAAAAAAAAAAAAAAAAAAAAGGAAAAAAGAAAGAAAGGAAAGAAAGAAAAAAAACCCCCACACAATGCCTACAGCCTCCTGGCAGGCAGCAGGATTCCTCACAGATGCCAGGCCTGTCAAACGTGACCTCCCTCTCAACCCCCTCTGGAGCATACCTGGACACACCCCCTCCCCTGGACTCCTGACCTTCAGGCAAGTCAAGTTCCCTTAGAACCACACAGTGGAACTCAAGTGGGCCCTGCAGGGTATCTTGCCCAGAGTCCAGGGCTCACCAATGTGTGCTTATTGGACACACGTGACAACCATACTCCAAACCCCGAATTTCTGGTAGCTGTGGATCTGGCCGCTGGACCTGAACACCTAAGACAGCTTACAGCAATAAATATCAGCTGACGCCCTTGGCCACTGGGACATTAATCCCGTAAACAATACATCACTTCAAAACAACCAGCTCCCCCTTCTCCTGGCTAATCTGACAGTCACCTGCATGCACAGTGGGCAAAGCTCCGCCAGCTGCCATCAGGGCACTCAGGCAGGAGAACCGGACGATCTGAGGGAACTTTCTGCGTTGCCAAGATGAGGCCCAGCCTTGCACACAGCCTTCAGGTGGGAAGCACCTGGCTGCAGCTGGGCAGTGGGGGACCAGGTGAGGGGGCCCCCGAAGCATCTGATTACAACGGGGTCAGCCACACACTCTGAAAAGCTGAGCCATTTTAAAACCGTTTTATGAAAAGGATTCATTTAAAGAGAGCATGTTTAATTTTAGTAGCTAATTGGTTTCTAGGAAAAAAAAAGATCACCTGCCAGGAGACAAAAAAGATTTTTACACATACAAGAGGGATGGCTCTGATGGTAACATTCTTCTCTGGCTCCGAAGCGTAAGGGCTCAGAACCCGGCGGCACTGGCACTGCCATGGTCAAGGGCAGCACAAACATCCAAAGGTGGCTCTCGAGTTCCCTTTCCCACAGACACATTTTATCAGACCAGCTTCTCCGGGACACCAAGAGGGGTCTCCACACAGCGCCAGTACCATTCTGTCTTTTTTCTTGGTTTATGACTGGTGGTGGTGGGGGTGCCTTATTATATTTCACCAAACATAAGTGTAGGCAGAGAGATAGGGAAAATATTTACTCAGCTGCAGGCACTCAGAGCGGAAGGTGGAGGGGGCCATATTCTGTGGAGGCGGAAGGGGCTTAAAGGGCATGCATGGCCTGCTGAGGGGCACTGCCTCGCAGATGTCTGAGGGCTACAGTGGAGGCTTGCCCATCATGGTCTTGTTGACAGAGGGCGCTCAGAGGCCAGCACCTAAGGCTGTCCTCAGCCTCTGTCTTGGGCAAAGCCCTGGGCTTCTCTGCTAGGCTTGGGGAAGCTCCTTTGAGTCATAGCATTTGGGAGCTGGAGGTGAGAGGCAGAGGGAGGAGAGGGCCACAATCCTCTGTGACAGAACCTCATAAATCAGTAAGGGCAAGCTCTATCAAGTAGCCCACTGGAAAGGAAAGATTAACAGTGTTATCCAAAAACCAGGATGGGAAGGCTTAAGCAAAGGACCGGCATGCAGTCTGGTGTGCAGTCCGTACTTAATTTATTGTCTCTTAAATAATTCTCATAACCACTCAGTGAAATGTATTATTATTTCCAGATTGCAAACAAGGAAATGAAGAACAGAAAAATTTGAGGCAGAGGTGGGCCTTGAAGTGCGCCTTTCTTCCCACTGAGAACCATACACAGGCCACCGTTTTTATGGTCTGAGGATGACAGGAAGTGCTCTGCATCTCATTTATAAGAGGTCTGGGAGTCCCTTTGAAGGAAGTTGGGAAAGACCATTCTGCTGGGTTGTTCCCCCCCCCCCCCCCCTTCCTTCAGGTGAACATAGGGTAAAGACTGTCAAGGAACCCTGCCCACTTTGTCACAGCTCTCAAAAGAACCAGAGGATTCCTAACCTGCTGGGACCTAGGCCTGTGCAAGACTGGGCATTTGTGACCTGGGCCACCTCCTTCAGTGGATACTCGACATTTAGAGACAACAGAACTACGCAGAGGAGCCTCTGCTTCTGTGTGCAAGTGGGCGGTGGGCTTTGCTTTTCTGGAGAAAAGTGATTGCTTGTGTGAAGGAGGTGATTGTGGTGTCCCTGAAGAAGGAAATGAATCCATGGGTTTGTTTAATGGTTGAACCTTTTATTGTTAAAAACTGGTTTGGCTGATTTCCTGAGTCTTTGGCGGGAACAGCCTCTCCTTTCCTTTCCCTACCGATCTCGCTGAAACTGAATTTGAATTGATCAGCTTCAATTTATCAATAGACGGGGCCTCAGACACTGGGCCTCGAGCAGTTTCCTGGAGAGGAAATAAATGTCTCCATGTTGCAGGAGTATTCCTACCATATCCATGGAGTGCAGGGGGCGGTGGCGATGTGGTGAAAAGCTGCCCCTACTAATCATCCCCCAGCCTGAGAGTCAAGGTGGGCTGCCTGCCTATGGGCAGGGCTAGTCTCTGCCTGTTCTGCTCTTTTAACTTGATCTCACTCTGGTGCATCCATGAGTGTTGGATGGCTGCAAGGGCTGGGTTTTAAAGCCAGGGTGACTATGTGGCCACTTCAGTAATTGCTTTAGGATGACAAGGCGCTCAGACCCTTGCTGAACAATGCAGCCTGTCCCATTGTGCCTTTAGGCCCCTGAGGTCAAGGAGCAGCTGAACACAGCATACATAAAATATCGCTTGCTGTTCATATTTTTCTGGTGACAAAGGGCAGTGTACCAGGGAGGAAGCAAATCACATGTCCCAGGCTTGCTCTTAGTCCACAGAGAGGTCTGCAAATACAAAAATCAACCTGAGGGCCAACTGATACATAAGCAGTTCCACACATACCTGGACTAAGTACCAATGATCTCAGGCCTAGAAAAAAGTCCTGGACATCCTTTTTAAATGCTAAAATCTGGGACTGGGCAGTATAGCAAGCTCTGAAATAGAATAAAGGCTCAGCATAAACAAGATACTGGGTTCAACTTCTATCCCTGCAAAGAAAACCAAGTCAAATTTTGTTAGCAGAGAGGAAAGTCCTGTAGTTCAAGTGAAGCAGAGGTGAGGCTGGCTGGGAGCTCCTCTGACAGAGGCTTAGTCCACACCTCAGCATGGCAGACTCCAGTTGACTCTCCTAAGGAATGGAGGCAGCAGAAGATGCTGTGATCTGACTATCCTTCTGTTTGGAGGACGAGGGGAGGAATGGGGGAGATGCCATGTGAGAAGCTAGTCTAACTCGGTGGCCTGGAGGACAAGGTCATTCTGCCTGGTCAAAGCCATCAGTGTCAGTGTAGGCAAGTGACTGGTGATGATGAAGTCGAGGCCAGGTTAAACTGCTTTCAAAGGACATCTAAAGTCAGAATAATCACACACTGTGTTTTACAAAAAGTGTCTCCAAACGCCTGACGCTACAGTGGGAAGGACAAACATGGTCTGAGGTAAAATTCATGGCTGCGGGCAGAAGCGGGATGGTGGTTGTTTAATTTTAAAAGATGGAATCCAGATCCATTGTACATTTTCTAGATGCCCATTGGAAAGGACAAGGGGCCTGGTGCTAAGTCATAGATCCCAGGAAGGCCTAGCAACCAGGCCTAGCAACATGGAGGTGGGGGAGGGGTGTCTGGCTGAGCAACCTTTAGGTAATCCAGCCCATACATTTTTCACATCCCCTCTTTTCTGCCATCACCTGCTTGACATAACTGGGTCTCTTCTGACCCTGCCTTTGGACTAAAGGCCTCTCAGCAGGATGAAGTGTCCGACTGTGCCCTTTACCTGTTCTTTGCTTCTGACAGTCTCTCATGAAAACCCGCTGTAATTAGGTGATGAGTTGGCCTCCTCGTCACCATCAATCAGGTGAGGAAAGAGCTGTTCCAAACTCTCTTGATGTCCTCAACAGTCTATACCACACACACGGCTGAATGCATGGCATTGTCTTGTAAAGACCACCCAAGTGCCCTTGAGAATATCGGGTGCAAACTCCCTCCCAGGAACTCCGCCCAAGGAATCCCACCATCTCAAAGGACTGTTCAAGCCGCCTAACTGGTGGGAAGTAGTTAGCGGGCCTGCTTGGCCACAGAGCTGGTCTCTGGACTGCACCATTTGAAGGGCCTCGCTGTTCCTTACCGTGCCACAGCTCTCCTAGATCTGTTTTTTTGTGTGTTTATAAATGTTTTACGTTTCAGTCATTCATCCAGCAACTGTGTGTGTGTGTGTGGAAGTGGGGGTGCAACGGCACCTGGGGAGCACAGAGGATAACTTGCTGGAGTTGTTTCTCTCTGACACACGTGGGTTCCAGGGAGTGAACCTGGGTTCAGAGTAAGTGTGCTGAACCTCTATGTAGGCCGCCAGATGTGTTTTGATTGGACATGCGTGCGCGCGCGCGCGCGCACACACACACACACACACACACACACACACACACACACACCCCACAGTGCAGACAGCAGAGCTGGCTCTCAGCACCTTCTCCTTCTCTCAGACTTTTGTACAGTTTCTTTCTGAGTTGTCACAGAGGCAGCACCAAAGGCAGCTCAACCAGCTGGGCAGCCTCTGGGGAGGTGGGGTAAGGAGAACAAAATGGAATTTAGGGAGTTTTAATCCTTATGAATTTATATCTGAAAGTGAACCCCACATCACTGAATCATAGTCATTTTTCTAACAAAGTTCTTAATTCTTAGGGATATTTTAATCCTTAATTAAGAGCCATGGAAGGCCTATACTTCAGCCATGTACTCCTAAAAAGGAATTACACTGAAGTGATTCTTTTTTTTTTGGTTCTTTTTTTTTCCGGAGCTGGGGACCGAACCCAGGGCCTTGCACTTCCTAGGCAAGCGCTCTACCACTGAGCTAAATCCCCAACCCCTGAAGTGATTCTTTTAAAGGTAAAAACAAGAAGCTGGCAGCATCACCTGAGGGAGGAGCATGGTCAGTAACTGGCTGACAGAAAAGCGCTCACAGGAGGCTCCATGACCTTTCTTTGCTCCCCAAAGGTTACCACGAAAGGACAATAGAAGATTCCCTTCTTAATTAACATTTTTATTAAATAACCTATTTCAAATAATAGTTAAATTCTCTAAATTTATATCATTCTATTAACCATAATCTAATCTCATTAACCTTGAAATCCCAGTCTTAACTATCCAATTCTACACACCCTGGTACTCTCTACAAACTAATTAAGTGACCTTCAAACTATTTGTCCTCTGTATAAAATCATTTTCTTTGCTCTCAGTTCTTTGCTGGATGTCTCATTCATACGATTGCATTTTGATTAATTAATTAATTTATCTGTGAGTTTAAGTCAGTGGACAACTTTTGGGAGACAGCTCTTTCCTGCCCTGTGGTTCTGGGATCAAACTCAGGTCATCCATCAACTTTGGCAGCAATCACCTTTATCCACTGAGACATCTTGCTGACTCTGGACCTCTTTTGATGTCACATCCTGTGCCCCTGGTTGCTGCAGGTCCCCGATTAAAAAAGCAAAGCTTTTTTTTTTTTTTTTAGCAGATAACCGAATGGTTGTAGTTCCTCACTCTATTCAAACTGCTTACGATTTACAGACGTGCCTTGCTGCTCTCACGGTCTAACTGCCTAGTAGCTTGCTGTGTAAGGGTTTTCTCTACAATGGAGCCTGGGAATGAAGCTCACAGGTTCAGTACTTGCCTATCATGTTCAAGGCCAGATTGTAGGGGGCTGTGTCCCTGTGGTGGTTACACTGCCAACTGCAGGGGGCGCTGTGTACCCATGGTGGTTACACTGCCAGAAGCCCACAGCTGTACCCAGACAGAAGTGGTTCCCATGGTATCGTGTGCCTTTGGCTTTAAGGCACTCAGGACTGACTCCAGATCATTCACTCTGGCCCAGGCCCCTCTTCCATGTCCTTGGGCAGGTTGAAGAAGCAATAACCTCACTTTAATTCTGGCTTTGCCTTTTCACATTGCCTTCACCCTGGCCAAGAGTGGAGATGGCAGTACCACAAGCCCACATTCTGATGAGTGTCCACACAACCTATCTGTTCTCCTCAGCCCACCTCTTACAGCTCCCAACACGAGGATGCCCGTGACTTTTTTTTTTTCTTTTTTTCTTTTTTTCGGAGTTGGGGACCGAACCCAGGGCCTTGCACTTGCTAGGCAAGCTCTCTACCACTGAGCTAAATCCCCAACCCCGCCCATGACTTTTTTTTTTTTTTTTTTTTTTTGTTCTTTTTTTCGGAGCTGGGGACCGAACCCAGGGCCTTGCGCTTCCTAGGCAAGCGCTCTACCACTGAGCTAAATCCCCAACCCCTTCCGCCCGTGACTTTTTAACATTTGTGTTCTGAGTCACTTAGCAGGGCAGGGTCCTCATGCTGAAAAGCTTTACAACACAGGAAAGCGTCTTCTGGGCTGGGGCTGCAGTTCAGTGGATAGAGTGATTGCCTGCTATGCATAAGGACTGGGTTCCATAGTCCTTAGTTTCAATAGAAAACAAGAGGCCACCTGTCACCTCTCTTCCCTACCTGTGCCTGTGTCTTACCAAATTACCCTGTGCACAGCTGGAAGGGCACAGAGTAAGATCTTTCCCTCCCTCCTTTCCTTTCTTCCTCCCTCCTTCCTCCCTCCCTCCCTTCCTTCCTTTTATTCCTCCCCCCCCTCTCTCTCTCTCTTTCTTTCTTTCTTTCTTTCTTTCTTTCTTTCATTTTTTCTTTCTAGACAGGGTTTCTCTGTGTAGCCCTGGCTATCCTAGAACTAACTATGTAGACCAGGCTGGCCTTGAATTCACAGAGATCTAAACTAAAGGCGTGCGCCACCACCTGGCAGATCTTCTTGTTTTAAAGAGGATTGTAATTGAACAAGACTAAATACTGATCCGTATTAACTATAACCAACAGTCCATGTTGTACCACACTTGGACTAGGTTGTATAGGTAAATCGAAGGCTTGGAGACGAGCCAGGCTACACAATCACTATGTGGTAGCAATTCTATAAGGGAGAGTCTAGAAGAATGTATTTAGTCCCTTTGTATAGTAGTAGGACTTAGGAGAGAAAGATTCTTTTCCTGGCTGGGGATGACTTCCGGGTCCTGCTGACTTTACCCCCACGGGATGAGGATTACAGGGCTCTACTGTCAAGCCCATTTTTCTGTGTATTTTTGACTGCTGTGATGAACCTGGAACCTGTCATGTAAGACAAACACTCTACCACTGAAAAATGCTCTTAGTCCACATTTTTTCAACTTTATAAACTTTTATATGATCAAAAAGAGAGAAAAAAATCATATTTGAGATAGGATCTTGTGGGGCTAGATTAGAACTCCTGGGTTCAACTGATCTTCCAAAGTATGGATGTGTGCCATAATGCCCAATTTAGACTATGACTTTTAGAACCAGAATCTAGGAAGGAAGGAAGGAAGGAGGGAGGGAGGGGGGAGAGAGGGGGGAGGGAGGGAGGGAGGGAGGGCGGGCTTGCAGCTGAGTGTGGAGGCCAACTCCTGTGATCTCAACACTTTGGGTGCTGAGGTAGAAAGGTCAGAAGGTCGGACTCAGCTACGTAGAGAGTTCAAGGTTCAGCTTGTCTACCAAACACTCAGTCTTGGGGCTGGAGAGACGACTCTGTACTTAAGAGCACTGGCTGCTTTTCTAGAGGATTGAGGTTTGATTCCCAGCCCCTATATGGTGGCTCACAACCATCTGTAACTCTAGTTCCAAGAAATTTAACACCCTCTTCTGGCCTCCATGTGCTCAGCGTGCAAAGGGTGCACACACATGTACAGGCAAAACACCCATACCCATAAGATAAAATTTATAAGAAGAGAAACTATCTCAAAAACTCCAAAACACTAACTCTCCCAAACTTGAACCTCACAGGGTGCTCCAGGATACACTTGAGGATTTAACTGTGCCAATCCCTGGGTTCCACAGAACTCCAGCATACACATAGGTGCAACTTCTGGGTGCAAGTGTCAGCAGGGTGAGGAGGGGACCCCTGTCCAGTGCTGACTGCACTCGGGGTCTAGAGGCCACACAAAGAAGCCAGCTGTGGCTGCTTTTGTAATAAAGGAAAACTAAAGCAAACCAGCAGCTAACATGTCAGGACCAACACAAGTCTGGCATGCGATTATTGCTTGAGACAAAAGCAATCAGCCCATTTAAAAACAAGTCAGAGTCAAGCGACTGCGGGAGGGAGAACATTAGAAAGGAAAAGCAAATGGGAAGAGGCTACAGGCGGTGGCGAAGAATCAAATCTCAGGTCTGCAATCGAACAAGCCATGTTGAGAGAAAACCAAACCGTCATGCCATGGTCAACATAGCATATGGCAGAGAGGGAAGAGAAGACCTACAGTGGGACAGACTGGTCCTCACAGCACTGTGACACGTCCTAGCAGGTAAACCACATGCTCACAGTGAGGAACATGGAAGATTCAGTCTCCTTAAAGGGCTGATCACGGTATGTCACTGAGTTGAGGAAGCTCGTTAGGAATCATCTGAGTTAGAAGTGCATTTCTTTTGGAGAATACAGCTTCTTGGATGTCTGGGACAGGGCTATGATTTGCCCTAAATTAATATTACACAAGGAGATGTTCAATCTCCTGGTATATGGTTCCTCAGCATAAAGCCCAGGGCTTTGTGTCCACAGAAGTCCTCCAGTGGGAAATCAATACCAGTAGCTAGAAACAGACACCAAGCCCGAGGGCAGGGGAGAGAACTCTGAGGAGAACAGAGATGTTTCTAGGCCAGCCAGCGTTTGTATGGTTGCTGATGGTGGTCACTAGGACGACAGGCTTGTGGCATCCATAGTTGTAGACCCAACACAGGATGAGAGCACAACTATCAAGCAACTCTTGAGTCATTTCCTCGGGCCCCCCCCAGGTAGGACAGGAGCTGAGGAAGGCACAGGGCTGCTCCTCTTGAGGAGCAGGCACTTCATGGTATCTACTTGGCTTGTACGCAGAAAAGAGCCTCACTTCCTAGAATGGTTCATCTGCCAGTCAGAGGCCATTTGCTTCTTATCTTTTTCTGTGTAGAGCAGTGGTTCTCAACCTTCCTAAAGCTGCAACTCTTTAACACAGTTCTTCATGCTGTGCTGCCCCCCAACCATAAAAGTATTTCATTGTTACTTCATAATGATAACTTTGCTACTGTTATGAACAGTAATGAAGGCATCCCTGTTTTCTGATGGTCTTAAAACCCCACAGGGGTCATGACCCACAGGTAGAGAGCCACCGGTCTAGATCAACCCTACCAGGGAGACAGGTGCCTTACTGAGCTGTCATGTGACAGGAAGACTTGTGGCCCACCCGACGTCGCCTCACCTGGACGCCCTCGCCTGTGAGCGCTGAGCAGGACTGGATCTGCCAGACGCGGTCCCGAATGGTGTGTAGGTTTAGCCCTTCTGCGATCTCTGCGGCTGGGGCCGCCGTGAGCAGATCCTGCTTGTTAGCAAAGACGAGCACTGGCACACAGCTCAGCTTTTCTTCCTCCAGCAATTCCGTTAGCTCCTGGACGAAAAGGGGAGAAGCTGGCAACGTGTGCTTAAGCGCACACCACACATTACAACATGCTAAGCAGTTAGGTCGATCAGCAGCGACTTTCAGGGTGGAGATCCTAAGGCTTGTGCCTTTGGAGGTTCCCGAGCACATGTCTGGGCTCAAATGAGGGATTCTGACTACAGAAGGTTGGAGCCAGCCCAGGAGTCGCTTCTTTTCTTCCTTTCCTTTTTTTTTTTTTTTTTTTTAATTTATTTATTTTATGTGAGTACACTGTCGCTGTCTTCAGACACACTGGAAGACGGCATCAGATCCCATTACAGATGGCTGTGAGCCACCGTGTGGTTGCTGGGAATTGAACTCAGGACCTCTGGAAAGCAGTCAATGCTCTTAGCCTCTGAGCCAGCTCTCCAGCCCTAGGAATCACTTTTAACAGACCTCCTCAGTGATTATGTTATATGTGACACATGAGTCACTAAGAAATGCCCTGAGAGCCACTGTGTAAGAAAGAGCATAAATAGCAGTTAGAGATTTCAGACTTATTCAAGGTTAGTACCTACAAATACCTTTTTTTATTTTTCTTCTGGTGCTGGGGATTGAACCAAGGACCTTATACGTCTATGTGCGCACACACGCACGCGCGCGCGCAAACACACACACACACACACACACAAAATGGAAATGACAATTAGAGATAATTGTATCCATTGATCTCTATCTCCAAAACATGCACCCAATCATCAGTGTTCATTGACTTCACATCCTGAAAGATCTGGAAGAAACCAGAGTGTTACTGGCCCCCTGGGTCACAGGAAGAACTCTAAGCTGTGTGTTAATTCTGTCTATAGTAATTTCAAATGAGTACATACACTTACCCTAGGGACAGACTCTGCCTTTTCCTACTAAGCTCACATTTTAGCTACTTTAAACATTCAGCTTTCAAAAAGAACTGGACAGCTGGGGCTGGAGAGATAGCTCAGTGGTTAAGAGCACTGACTGCTCTTCCAGAGGTCCTGGGTTCAATTCCCAGCAACCACATGGTGGCTCACAACCATCTGTAAAGAGATCCGATGCCCTCTTCTGGTGTATCTGAAGATAGCTACAGTGTACTTATATATAATAATAAATCTTTAAAAAAAAAGAAAAAGAACTGGACAGCTGCCGGCCGTGGCACATGCCTTCGATCCAAGCACTCGGGAGGCAGAGGAAGGAGCATCTCAGTTTGAGGCCAGCCTGGTCTCAAGTTCCAAGATACCTAGAGCTACAGAGTGAGACTGTTTCAAAAAACAAAACCAAAAAAAACCCAAAAAGGAACTGGACAGCAAGCTTCCAGCAACCTTATCCCAAGGGCTTAGCACTGTGTCCAGCAGTCTGCAGACCCTCAGCCCACCTTCCAAGACAAGAGGAACAGAAACATGGGGACTTCTGCCATTAGCTACAGGGAAAACTTTCTGTACTGAGCTTCAAACATGGCTCTCTACAGAGGTTCCCTCCACCCTTGCTGCTCCTGGGGGTGACCTCAGTCTGGGTTCATGGTCGAGGCCCAGTGCTGCTCTGTGTATGACGTATACATAGACCGAACGAATCATCTAAACATATTGACATGCACCCTCAGTTAAAGCCATGTGTGAGTTCAAGGTTGATTTTGTTTTCTGGCTTAAAAATGAATTTGCCAGTGTTTGTCAATTAAGTGTGGAGAAGTGTAAACAGAAAGCTTGGTGTGGTGTGCGTGAGTTCTTTCCTACATGGTCTGGGAAGACAAACAAGAAGGGCTTTGGGGACGGTGCAAAGTTCCTTTTGTTTAAATCTTATATGTTCAGTTTGATTAAGCTAAAACGATTTCACCAAAAGACAGTGTAAAAGACTCCCAACTAATTTCTTTTTGGACAACTAGTATTTTTGCCTACTCACCGAATGACTGACCCTCTTCTTGGATTTAATAGTTAACAAAAGCACTTTTTACCCTAACACATTTCCAGGAAAATTAATGAATACCTGGTGTTTTGGGAAAGAGTTCAACATAAGAATCATTTACCTGACCCGTCTCTTCAAATCTTTTTCTGTCTGCACTGTCAATTACGTATATCTGCGATAGAAAACAAGAACGTTACTTCAATAAACAGAGACAGAAAGAGAAGGGGGCAACTTTTACAAAGAACTGAAGGTCCTCAGTCAGTAGAGTTCAGATTAACCCAACAAACAGAAACAGCCTGGCCTCGCTCACCCCACCCATGGAGCAAGAAAACCCCACAAATGAACAAAGGATGCTGGGAAAACACATTCAGGGAGGCGCGCACACCCAGAAACCAAGTGGGTAAACTTCATGTCCTCATGACAGGATGGATGGAAGGAATCCATGGGGATGGTGCTTGGAGACATCTGCAATCTATACTTCTGGGACAGCATTTCTCTGAAAGTACGGCTTCAGCATTACTTCTGGGCTGACACTGGGGCCAAGACAAGGGGCCGTTCATTATCTGTTCATTGTATCATCCCAGGCTACTGTGATGTCAAGGGAAGTCTAGAAATTGATGGACAAGCTAGGCTGGGAGATAACATTGTTGCTTTGTTTGTTTGTTTTGAGACAGGGTATCATGTAGTCCAGGCTGGCCTTGAACTGGCTTTGTAGTCTAGGATGACCCTGAAATTTTGATCTTCCCTCTGCTTACTGGCTGTGGACATGTTTTAAGGGGTGCTGGGGGTTGAACTCATAGCCTTTCATGAATGCTAGGTCAGTACTCTACCATCTCAGCTACATCCCCAGCAGAAAAAAAATCTGAGACTCATTGTAAATTATAAATTTGAAGCTACCCCTCCTCTACCCATGAGTTTTAGTTACAAATAAATAACATTGCATAACAGTAAGGAAAATAAAGTTAACATTATTATTGAATTAATAGTATAGTGGAACTCTCTTTTTTTTTTTTCTTTTTTTCGGAGCTGGGGACCGAACCCAGGGCCTTGCGCTTGCTAGGCAAGCGCTCTACCACTGAGCTAAATCCCCAAACCCCGGAACTCTCTTTTTAAAAGCACATTCAGTTAAAAACAGAAACCAAACTTCACGCCATTACTTTCCATAAATTTCAACAGCAGGTTGATTCTGCAATGCACATGCGCACTGCTGTGGCCTCAAACCCCCACCACGCTGAAATCTGTTCTTTCGGAAAAGAAAGCGATGATCTTTTTGTGCAACGTTCCTTCATTTAGTCACCAGTGCTCACTATTATCCAGAATCCAAGTTTACATTTTCTCTCAATAATGGCCGGTGCTTCCACTTGGTAGGGGGAAGGGGTGTGGTGGGGCAGGGGTGGGGTATGGGATTTCAATGTTCTTTTGGTGTCCATACAGGCTCAGTGTTAGTGAACCATACAGGCTCAGTGTTAGTGAACCATACAGGCTCAGTGTTAGTGAACCATACAGGCTCAGTGTTAGTGAACCATACAGGCTCAGTGTTAGTGAATACAGGCTCAGTGTTAGTGAACCATACAGGCTCAGTGTTAGTGAACCATACAGGCTCAGTGTTAGTGAACCATACAGGCTCAGTGTTAGTGAATACAGGCTCAGTGTTAGTGAATACAGGCTCAGTGTTAGTGAACCATACAGGCTCAGTGTTAGTGAACCATACAGGCTCAGTGTTAGTGAACCATACAGGCTCAGTGTTAGTGAACCATACAGGCTCAGTGTTAGTGAACCATACAGGCTCAGTGTTAGTGAATACAGACTCAGTGTTAGTGAACCATACAGGCTCAGTGTTAGTGAACCATACAGGCTCAGTGTTAGTGAACCATACAGGCTCAGTGTTAGTGAACCATACAGGCTCAGTGTTAGTGAATACAGACTCAGTGTTAGTGAACCATACAGGCTCAGTGTTAGTGAACCATACAGGCTCAGTGTTAGTGAACCATACAGGCTCAGTGTTAGTGAATCATACAGGCTCAGTGTTAGTGAATACAGGCTCAGTGTTAGTGAATACAGACTCAGTGTTAGTGAATACAGGCTCAGTGTTAGTGAACCATACAGGCTCAGTGTTAGTGAATACAGGCTCAGTGTTAGTGAATACAGACTCAGTGTTAGTGAACCATACAGGCTCAGTGTTAGTGAACCATACAGGCTCAGTGTTAGTGAACCATACAGGCTCAGTGTTAGTGAATACAGGCTCAGTGTTAGTGAATACAGGCTCAGTGTTAGTGAATACAGGCTCAGTGTTAGTGAATACAGGCTCAGTGTTAGTGAATACAGGCTCAGTGTTAGTGAACCATACAGGCTCAGTGTTAGTGAATACAGGCTTAGTGTTAGTGAACCATACAGGCTCAGTGTTAGTGAACCATACAGGCTCAGTGTTAGTGAACCATACAGGCTCAGTGTTAGTGAATACAGACTCAGTGTTAGTGAACCATACAGGCTCAGTGTTAGTGAATACAGGCTCAGTGTTAGTGAACCATACAGGCTCAGTGTTAGTGAATACAGACTCAGTGTTAGTGAACCATACAGGCTCAGTGTTAGTGAATACAGGCTCAGTGTTAGTGAACCATACAGGCTCAGTGTTAGTGAACCATACAGACTCAGTGTTAGTGAACCATACAGGCTCAGTGTTAGTGAACCATACAGGCTCAGTGTTAGTGAATACAGACTCAGTGTTAGTGAACCATACAGGCTCAGTGTTAGTGAACCATACAGGCTCAGTGTTAGTGAACCATACAGGCTCAGTGTTAGTGAACCATACAGGCTCAGTGTTAGTGAACCATACAGACTCAGTGTTAGTGAACCATACAGGCTCAGTGTTAGTGAATACAGACTCAGTGTTAGTGAACCATACAGGCTCAGTGTTAGTGAATACAGGCTCAGTGTTAGTGAACCATACAGGTTCAGTGTTAGTGAACCATACAGGCTCAGTGTTAGTGAATACAGGCTCAGTGTTAGTGAACCATACAGGCTCAGTGTTAGTGAACCATACAGGCTCAGTGTTAGTGAACCATACAGGCTCAGTGTTAGTGAACCATACAGGCTCAGTGTTAGTGAACCATACAGGCTCAGTGTTAGTGAACCATACAGACTCAGTGTTAGTGAACCATACAGGCTCAGTGTTAGTGAACCATACAGGCTCAGTGTTAGTGAATACAGACTCAGTGTTAGTGAACCATACAGGCTCAGTGTTAGTGAACCATACAGGCTCAGTGTTAGTGAACCATACAGGCTCAGTGTTAGTGAATACAGGCTCAGTGTTAGTGAACCATACAGGCTCAGTGTTAGTGAACCATTCAGGCTCAGTGTTAGTGAACCATTCAGGCTCAGTGTTAGTGAACCATACAACCATACAGGCTCAGTGTTAGTGAATACAGGCTCAGTGTTAGTGAACAATCAGTGTATTGGGTACATGCCACAGACATTCTACATCTGATACTGAAAATAAGTCACCATGGGAAGCACGCTCATTTTGCTTATTGACTTATATCTAATAATATTTAAATTCATCTAGTTAAGTATGTTGGGATGCAGACCTTTTGTTGTTGTTGCTGTTGGTTTTGTTTGTTTGTTTTTGTTTTTTGGTTTTTTTTTTGTTTTTGAGACAGGGTTTCTCTACACAGCCCTGAATGTCCTGGAACTCACTCTGTAGACCAGTCTGACCTCAAACTCACAGAGATCTGTCTGTCTTTACCTCCCAGGTGCTGAGATTAAAGGTGTGCACCACCAGGTTCCATCAGGTTTTTGTTATTACAAAAAATGTTAATCATGTGTATGTGTGTGTGTAGGCCATGTGTGTGGGTGCCTGAGGAGGCCAGAGGTGTCATGTCCCCTGGAGCTGGAGTTAGAGGCAGTTGGTGAGCTGCTGACGTGGGTGCTGGGAATTGAACTCTGGTCCTTCAGGAAGAATAATACATGCTCTCAACCCTGGGGCCAACTCTCCAGCCTGCAGCTCACGCACAATACACAAAGAGATTTAGAAAGAATGAATGCAATGGGAGAAGCCTAAATAGAATTATCTTCTATGAGTCTACAGTTTATTTAGGAAGATCTCGACAAGGAGGACGGTATGCTAGGGCCACTGGCTGGAATAAAGCTGAGGGGAAATACGAGGACCATTTGGTATGACAGAAAGAAAGGCAGAGTAGCGTGACGGAGCTCGTGACAGAGCTCGATCTACATGTGACCCGGGAGAGGAAGGACCTGCACAGTGTCTTCTGACTGACTTCACAGGTGTCGTGGCAAGCATGTCCCTCATGAGAAATAAACACAAAGGGAAGAAGAACAGAGATGGCTGAGACAGAAAAGCAAGGACTAAGAAGGTTTTGAAAGAGCCACCCAGCCAAGCACCAATGAGTCCAGAGTTGAGCCCCCCCCAAAAAAACAAAACAAAACAAAACAAAACAAAAAAAAAACAAAAAAACCAGCCGTCTGCTGGTCAAACATTTGCTACTCTTTACTGGACAGGAAGTTTCACTTAGTGTTTTCACTACATGCTCCAAAGGACAGCTCCAACCACATACCAACTCTTTCTCTTGTTCAGCTTTTGTCTGTATAGAATCTCAACAGTGCTACACAAAAATCCTAGGATCAAGTCTAGAAAGTAACTACCCCATTTATTTATTTAAAGAATTATTTATTTTATGTATATGCGTACACTGTAGCTGTTTTCACACACACCGTAAGAGGGCATCAGATCCCATTACAGATGGTCGTGAGTCATCATGTGGTTGCTGGGAATTGAACTCAGGACCTCTGGAAGAGCAGTCAGTGCTCTTAACCACTGAACCATCTCTCCAGCCCCACCCCCATTTATTTTTTAAGAGTCATTAGAAAAAACATAATGGGCATAAACTGTCCCCCAAGACCTCCCACATGTTCCTCCCATCCCCTCTCCATGTGACCCCAAGACCTGGCTCTTTTGTTTGTTCAGTGCCCTCCGTACGAGCCTGTATAGCCATGTAGGAGTTCCTTCCTCCTCCTCCCTCTCTTCCTCCTCCCCCTCCCTCTCTCTTAGTTTTTTGTTTTAATTCAGAACAAACTGATAGTTAATAAGTTTTTTCTGGTCTTTACCAAGGTAGAGTCCTTCAAATATCAAGGTGTAAAAACCTATGCTACAGCACCCAGAAGGCTTAGCCAACCTCACATGCTTTTGAATTCTTATTTGGTTGTGGGAGGACCTGAGAAAACTCCCTTCTTACAGTTAGGGCAGTCCTGGCTTCAGGAGACAGAGTCTCTCCTCATCCCTGTCCTCCTCCTTCCTGCTGCCACCTTTTGGCCCTTTTATTGCCTCTCAGTTCTTCACAAGAGGGTAGGTGGCAAGAGGTGACAAGGGAAGAGTGTGGCTTTCCTCATAGCTGGAGCTGACATCTAAGAGGACAACAGAACTGATAAACTAGGTGTCTGTGTAACTTGGACTTTCAGTTGCTGGTGCTTTCTGTCTCTGGTGGCACCGCTATGGAAGGAGGAAAGAGACGGCCAGTTTAAAGCATTTGACATACATTCCTCTTGAGATCTTCTGTCTCTCTTTCCCTCTCTCTTCCTCTCTGAGGCAGGGTCTCACTCCATAACCCTGGCTGGCCTTCCACCTGCCTGCTTCCTGGAGAGCTGTGACTAAAGGCGTGCACGACCACACCTGTCCCTCACAGAGAACAGGGAGACATCCATGTCCCTCCCTTCCACATACTTCAGTTCTTCTTTTACAGTTGCTTCTCGAAATTACTCAGCTGAAGTCAGACATTCTCAGCATCACTGTTCCAGAGAGTAACCCTGACCACCAAACCTTAGAGTCACTGCTTGCTCTAGAGCGAGGGCAAGCAGACTTCTGAAGTAGTCGGTAGTAAACGCTCTCTGTGGCCCATGGAGTCTCATTCACACACACAGAGCCAGGCCACTACAGAAAGAAAGCAACTGTGGGAACCCCAGGAACAAATGGAGGTGGCCAGGTTCCAACAGAACCTCATTATGGACACCAAAATTTAAATTTCACATCAATTTTACAATGTCACAAAACTGTATTTTCCTTTTTTTTTTCAAACCTTTAAAAAAAATATAAAAACCATTCTAGCTCACAGGATACACAAAAACAGGGGGCAGACTGGATCAATCTGTCCACCTCTGCTCGAAAGCTAGATTTTACCACGGCACTCCAGAGAGAATTGAAAAGATTTAACCAGGCAATGAAATGTGTCAAGCCTCAATCCCACTCCTGCAGCGTACGGCGTCCAGCGTAATAGGTCTTTTTCAACTAACAATGGAAGACTATTAAATCCAGACAAACACAGAATCCATCAACCTGCTAGGCTGCTATGCAGCGGGCAGGCGAGCAGAGCTGAGTCCCAAGGCTGTATACTCAGCCCTTTCCAAAACCTGCTTAATCTCCAATGGCACTGGGAAATAAGAGGCTGACTCAGCCCTAATATTACCTTGTACCAGGACATGCTACTGGTGAAAGGCTGCTCTGATGCTCTGGGCAGCCTGTTATCCCGGGCACTTACAGCTACTGAGGATGTGGGACCCAGGGTGATGTCTCATTTACCTTGCAGCAAGAGGGTAGAGCTGAGGGCTCAGATCCCCCTTGTGTGCAGACCAGGATGCTGGTCTGGAGCTTCAGTCACGAACATCCTTTCATGCAGCTCTTCTCTGAGCACTGCACTAACGCAACTGACTTCACTGGCTTTCCCTCATTTTATTTTATTTTTAAAAGACTATATCACTCTGGCAGACCCGGGACTTGGCAAGTAACCCAGGCTGGTCTTGAACTTGGAACTCACACCTCCCAGAGTGAATTATTATATTTAGAGAGCCTCCCCCAACCCCGTCTCTCCTCTCCTCTCTCCTTCCCCACCCTCCTCTTTCTCTCTCTCTCTGAGACAGGGTTTCTCTGTGTAGCCCTGGCTGTCCTGGAACTCACTCTGTAGACCAGGCTGGGCTCACACTCAAGAGATCCATTTGCCTCTGCTTCCAAGCACTGGGAGTAAAGGTGTGTGGCACCATGCCTGTCAAGGTAAACAATTCAAAATGGCTTGTAGAAGCCCCTGAACCTGACCGGATTCACCAGGCCACCCCTGCCAGAATAAACGATAAAAGCTGAGGGTCTGTCTTACTGGAGGGGAGCTGAGTTACAAATGGCTCAGAATCCTCATTACAAGGAAGACTCCAAACAGCCACGGTGCACAGAAGGCTTGGACCAGGCCAGCTGTGTGAAAGAAGCAGAAACCAGAAGTTTTTCAGCCATTTCTGCTCCTGTAAAGCAGTTCCTCACCCATACTCCTATAAGTAGCTTCAATAAACCTCACTGGCTCACCAAATTTGCCTTGGTGGTGTCTGTTGCGGGCTCCCTATCTGGAGTGAGGAGATGCACCTTCCTGGGAAAAGGTTTGTCACATAACACAATTGGCACCCGAACAGGGACAGGACCAAAGGGGGCAGTGCTGGCCCTACCTTTGTGTCATAAGACATGCTGCTACTGAGGTTGTGAGTGAAGCCCAATTGGAGAAATCTGTGCAGGAATTCCGATGGAGTTGCGCTTTCTTGTACGGTATGTGTTAAATATGTGTTAGTGTGCCTTTGTACCATGCTGGCAGTTGCATGGTTCTGGCTTTGGGTAGTGAGATGTGCAGCTAAGACTGAGCCATCAGGAGTAGGAGTGTGTGTAGGGGAATCCCGGATGGCAGTCCTCATCTCTATGTATGGGGCTGCATGCCTGTTTGATAAGTGGGGTCCACCATGTGAATACAGAGATGCCCTAAAAACAGTTAACAGTTTAGAGGAACTTTTACAGTCTTGGAGATTAATGCACAAGGTAGAGACTGTTGACCAGCAGCAGAGGCTGCCTGGTCACGGTTGTACATATTTAGAAATATACCAGAGGACAAGATGGCTACCAAACAGGAGCTTGTTCATGTCCAGGGGCAGTTGCAACAAGAAAGGGAGACGCAGTCATGTTAGCCTCTGACCTGGCAAGTGACAAGGTAACCAAGAGAATGAGATGGGGTGCTGGCCTGCTGCTTAAGGTTTGGGGGCCAGAAAGAAAAGAGGTGTAAGTTAGATTTGTCCTCAGAAGCCCTTCCTGGGATTTGAGACCTGGGAACCCAGAGTAAGAGTCAGAGAATGAAAAAAACAAAGCCTGTGGTAAAAGCAATAAAAGACACCAAGGGGCCAATCTTGAGTCAGGGGAAGGGGGGAGAGGGAGGAGTGGGGGATGGGGTGGGGGGTGTCTGTGATCCATTGCGTAATTGAGGGCCTAACAATGGTCCAGTACAAGAAACTAGGGTGATCAGGAAACACTCAGCAGTTGATTGCTGGAATTTGAGAAGTTTAAACAAGCAACGAAAGGAAAGAGTCTGTTTCTGGCTTGTGAGGCTTGGGACATGGGGGTGGACGGGATCTGACTTCTGTGAGGCAGGGAAACTGAGTAATGTAACTTCCCATCCCTCCTAAGGTAAAGGCGGCAAGACCTGAGATAGCATGAGGGAAGCCATTACAAACACTTGGTTTTCTGTCTGAGGTCCCCACAAATAGCTAGATCTGGAGGGCCACAGAGGGAAACAGCTGCTGTTGAGGGAACAAGGAATAAGAGGAGCTGGGTGTGAACCCCAGTTCCCTGGGCCAGACAGAACCTAAGAGAGGAATTACAGAAGAGGTTGATCAGGCGGGTCCCAGAGGGCGGTATGGCTCCAGGCCATGGACCTGTAAAGGCTCTGAGAGGACAGCTGAGGAGTGCAGGGATCTAACTGTTAGCGCCTCCCTCCTATCTGTGCTGTGCACCCAACCTTGATCTGAGGAGGAAGCAAGAGATACAAATGGACAGACCTTTCCATGCTGTGTCCAGACCTTGAGTATCTCTGACTTTAGTGTCGTCTTCTGACCCTCTGGGCTCACCTGACACCCATGAGAGCAGATGACCACAGACAAGGGAGACTGGGTGTCCCTTGTCCTGCCCATCCTCTGGGGAAGGCTTTGTTATATAGATGACATAATGCTTACCTGAGTGCTCTACACATTTGAAAAGGCACTGGAGAGAGAGAGAGAGCAGGGGAAGGGGCACTTCCAACCCCTTCCTTACAACCCTACTGGGCTGAGGTAGTCAAAAGGAAAGAAAAAAAATCCAAAGTCTTCTACTTGGGTTGAAAAGGACATTCTCCGAGGCCATAAGGTTATTGAATGAAAATCAGTGCCAAGTGGGCGACTTCCCTGCGCATTGTTGCCACAGAGCATAACAGACTGTCCAACCTGTTGAGCTGCCTGAGACTGTGCACTGGGCTCCAGGTTCCCACCTTTGTGAGCTGCCACCCATGCTGGGGTGGGCTTTGGTGATGCAGTTGTCTTTGAGTCAGTTCTGCTCCTGTAAGTGACCCCTCAGCCACATTCCTGTAAGCAACCCTAATAAAACACATTGGTCACCAAATTGGATGCTGGTAGCTTCCATACTTTGGTCTGTCATGGGCTTCCTAGATCTGTATGCTGCATCTCCACCGAAAGTTTGTCCCACTGGTCCTCTCCGTTCTCTTAATAGTGCCTTTCGCTTAAATTCTTGGAAGTCCAGCGTTTTTCCCTTTCATAGACATTGTTTCTGAAGTCCTCATCACCAAGCCCACAGTCCTCTAGATGTCACCCTATAGTATCTTCTAGAAGGTGTGTAGTTTGGGGTTTCTATGTATGTCTAAGATTTGATTTTGAGAGGCCATGTGTGGTGGTGCATACCTTTAATCCCAGCATTCAGAAGGTAGATGCAGGCGGATCTCTGTGGTTCAAGGCCAGCCTGGTTTATATAGTGAGTTCTAGGCTAGTCAGGCCTCTATAGAGACCCTGTCTCACCTCCTCCGCTATCCCCCAAGTTTGATTTTGAGTTTTTTATGAAAGGGATAAGGTCTATGTTCATATGGTTTTTTTTTTTTTAAGATTTATTTTATTTATTATATATATAAGTACACTGTAGCTGTCTTCAGATACACCAGAAGAGGGCATCGGATCTCCTTACAGATGGTTGTGAGCCACCATGTGGTTGCTGGGAATTGAACTCATGACCTCTGGAAGAGCAGTCGGGTGCTCTTAACCGCTGAGCCGTCTCTCCAGCCCGTGGTTTTGTTTTTAACTGTGTGGCTGCAATGTGGGCCAGCATCATGCTGTAAAGCCTTCCTTTGGCCCTCTCTTAGCTGGCCCACTTATATTCATGGGGTAGTGTCTGTGGCCCCATTCACAGCACTGGTCAATTCTTAGGGTTTTTTCCATTATAGATGCTGTCTTGACTATGCCTTAGCTTTAGAGTAAATCTTTTTTTTTCCTTTTGGTTTTCGGAGATAGGGTCTTTCTGTCTCAGAATTTACTATGTAGACCAGGCTGGCCTCAAACCCACAGGGATCCACCTGTCTCTGCTACCAAGGTTCAAGGCTAACCTTGAAGTTGGGAGTTTTGGCAGTCAAGCTAATTCTTTTTTTTTTTTTTTTTTTTTGGTTCTTTTTTTCAGAGCTGGGGACCGAAGCTAATTCTTTAGACTATTTGTCTTTCTACACAGAACACCAGAGCCACTTTGGCAATAACTACAAAGTGACCACCCAGGATTTGATTGAGACGACACTGAATCATTAGGTAGGTTAAATATAGCTAATAGCAATAATGAGGTTTCTCATTTATGAACATAAAATATCTGTTTAGTAAAATCTGATTTATATGTAATTATATAGTTTGGCAAAGATGGGGGAGTGAACCCAGGGCCTCATTTTATTAGAAAAAAATTCTCTTTAATTAACTCTGAAGCTTTCAACACATATGCTCATGCCTAAGTTTGTGTCTGAGTAGTTGATATTTGGATGCTAAGACCTACTTTGTTTTTAATTTTGAGATCAAAACAACACTCCCAATTTAGACATACTTTTTTTTGCATATTTTAGGTATTTATGAATGAAAAAAAAAACCCGTAATGCCCAAGATTGTCTTAAAGTACCCAGAAGCACAGCAGACCAAGACTGCCCAAGATGACGGCATGAAGCTGAGCGGTGGTTTTCTATTTGTATTTGTATTTGTATTTGTATTTGTATTTGTATTTGTATTTGTATTTGTATTTGTATTTGTATTTGTAGTTGGGGTTTCATTATACTATTTTGTTTTGGAGCTTGTGTAAATCTGAAATTTTTAAACTAAAAAGAGTAGGGAGGGGTTGGGGATTTAGCTCAGTGGTAGAGCACTTGCCTAGAAAGCGCAAGGTCCTGGGTTCGGTCCTCAGCTTGGGGTGGGGGGTTGGGGCCAGGAATGTAACTCCATTGGAACAGAGCTTGTCTAGGTTTATGTCAACTTGACACAAAGTAGAATCATCTGGAAAGAGGGAACCTTACTGAGAAATTCCCCTGAACAGACTGGCCTCTGTGCAAGCCTACAGGGCATTTTCTTGGCTGATGATTGATGTGGGAGGGCCCAGCCCACCGTGGGTGGTACCATCCCTGGGTTGGTAGTCTTGGAAGGTATAAGAAAACAGAACGAACATCCACAAGGAGCAAGCCAGCAAGCAGCGCCCCTCCATGGCTTCTGCATCAGCTCCTGTCTCCAGGTTCCTGCCCTGACTTCCATCGGTGTTGGACTGTGTAAGCTGAAATAAACCCTTTCCTTCCCAAGTTGCTTTTGATCATGGTGTTTTATCACAGGAACAGAAGTCCTAACCAAGACACCCAGTCTGCTCAAAGCTCGGGTATGACCTACAGCACTGACTGCAAAGGTTGGGTTTGACACACACCTGGATCATCTAGGAGCTGGAGTCAGGGTAACCAGGAGAACAGGTCATCCTTAGCACAGAGGCAGAGTAAGGCCAGGCTGGGAGCCTGTCTTATACATACAGCAGGAATAAATAGCTGGGTGAAGATGGATGAACTGACTGACGGCATCCTGTTTGTTCTCATCCACTTGAGCTGCTAATCCAGCGTGAAGAACAGGCTGAAACCGTACTTCAGAGGGCCAGAAATGTGATGAGCTTGTAGGATGCCATGCAGCAGTGCGTTTGCTAAGGGGAGCACACTTTTACATTCTCAATTTAAGAATGTTAGTGAGGCCAGAGTAGTGGTGCACGCCTTTAATTCCAGCACTGGGGAGGTGGAGGCAGTGAGATCTGTGAGTTTGAGGCCAGCCTGGTCTATAGAGCTAGCTCCAGGACAGCCAGGGCCACACAGAGAAACTTTCTCTTGAAAAACAATGGAACAAAACAGAATGCTAGTGAGTGGATGTGCTCAGTTCTTCAGACAGCTCCTCCTCTGTACCACAGGTCTCATTTCAGACAGGGACTTAGCAGGCCTGGACTTGACCTCAAGAATACACAGTCTTGGATCTGGAAGGTAATTTAAATCACACTCTCTCTCATGTAAAAAACCATCTTCAACTGTTTTCCTTTTATTCTCTGAGGTACTTTCCCAGGAACCAATAACACAGGAGAAAACAAAACAAAACAAAAACAGGTCCTGCAAGATGGCTGAGCAGGGCCCAAACTTGATCCCTGGAAACCGCAGGATAGGGAAGGAGAGAAATGACCCATGAGGCCGTCTTTTGGTCTCCACATGTACCTAAGCACACATACACATCACATACATACATGCATGTACTCATGCACATGTGCATGCACACACAGACATAAACACGCAAATAAGAAATAGAAATTTAAAAAATATAAAAGTCTCTATTATGATGGAATTTCTCTTGTGAGAGGAACAGGCATTAAATAAATGAAAACATGAATGAAGTGAGCCAGAGACACAGCTCAGGGGCAGAGTGCCTGACACCAAGCACATGGGAGACCCTGGGCTGGACCGGGAGGAGGAGGAGGAAGAGAGGGAGAGAAGGAGAAGACGGAAGAGGAAAAGAAGAGGGGGAAGAGGAAGAGGAGGATGAAGAGGAAGAATAATTAAAGGCAAAGAAAACTGGTAGTGACAAAGGCAGATGTGTGCAAAGCACATGAATGGTCAGGGTGACACAGCTGAAGGCAGGGAGCAAAGAACAAGGAGCTGAGAGCTTACGAGGCTGAGGCCACTGGTGCCAGGCCTTAGGAAAGGGGGACATTGAAGTGTGTGAGGCCTGTGGCGGGGTGGGGGTGGGCTGGGCCACCGAGAGCATGGCTTAGGGCAACTGTGAGACCCTGGCTACTCGGGGAGCAGGCTTCCTTTACACTGCCTGCTACAGTGCAGCCTTACCAAAGGCCCCGAACAACAGGTTAGCAGGCCATGGAGTGGCAAATGAAACCTTTCCTAAGCTGATTGTGCTGGTGATGTGCTACAGTGATGGAAGGCTCTTAGCTCATCTAACCTGTGAGAGTCAGGATGCCTCAAAGTCCCACCCTGACTTTCCTTCCCTCTAAGTCACAGCTTTTGTGGCCTCATCTAATTTCAAGGCGTTAGTTACAATGCACATACTGATGACTCCCAAGTTATTTCTAGCCTGGAACTCTCACGTGAGCTTCATACACAGCCGGCTGGCTCTCTGAAGTCTCCCTTGTGAGTGGAAGCTCCTTAAGTCTAACATGTCCCAACCACGTTCCTTCCTTCACCCACTGCTGCCCAGGCACATGCTTTCAACCATGTTAATAGACTTCCTTTCACCAGAACAATGATGTGGCAGACAAGACAGCTACTCCTATATCCTAACATTCAGGAAGCTAAGCAGGATGATTTCCGTGAGTTTCAGGCCAGCCTAAATTACACAGTGAGACCCTGATTCAAGGGAAAGAAAACCCCAAAACACCAACTGGGTCTGGTGGCACACATCTGTAATCACAGTAATAGGGTGCTGGGAGGAGGAAGATCAGGAGTTCAAGGTCATCAATTAAACAGTAAGTTTGAGGCCAGCTTGGGACACATGAGACCTTGTCATAAAACAAAACAAGAAACACCAAAACAAATCCACATGGAGATCTCCTTGGCTTCTCTCTTCTGATCCCTCACCTCTGACCCATTAGCAAATCTTGTCTATCTCAGGGGAGAACCTTGGCAGTATCGGTGCATATGTGTGTGTGCATGTGTGTGTGTGTGCATGTGGGGTGTGTATGTGGGGTATGTGTGTGTGTGTGCATGTGGAGTATGTGTGTGTGTGCATGTGGGGTGTGTGTGTGTGCATGTGGAGTAAGTGTGTATGTGTATGTGTGTTTGTATGTCTATGCTGTGCATGTGGAGTATGTGTGTGTGTGCATGTGGAGTATGTGTGTGTGTGTGTGTATGTGTGTGTGTATGTGTATGTTGTGCATGTGTAATATGTGTGTGTGCATGTGGGGTGTGTGTGCATGTGGGGTGTGTATGTGGGGTGTGTGTGTGTGTGCATGTGGAGTATGTGTGTGTGCATGTGGGGTGTGTGTGTGTATGTGTGTGCATGTGGAGTATGTGTGTGTATGTGTATGTGTGTGCATGTGGAGTATGTGTGTATGTGTGTGTGTATGTGCATGTGGAGTGTGTGTGTATGTGTGTGCATGTGGAGTATGTGTGTGTGTATGTGTATGTGTGTGCATGTGGAGTATGTGTGTATGTGTGTGTGTATGTGCATGTGGAGTGTGTGTGTGTATGTGTATATGTGTGCATGTGGAGTATGTGTGTGTGTATGTGTATGTGTGTGCATGTGGAGTATGTGTGTGTGTGTGTATGTGCATGTGGAGTGTGTATGTGTGTGCATGTGGAGTATGTGTGTGTGTGTATGTGTATGTGTGTGCATGTGGAGTATGTGTGTATGTGTGTGTGTGTATGTGCATGTGGAGTGTGTGTGTATGTGTGTGTATGTCTATGTTGTGCATGTGGAGTGTGTGTGTGTGTATGTGTATATGTGTGCATGTGGAGTATGTGTGTGTGTATGTGTATATGTGTGCATGTGGAGTATGTGTGTATATGTGTGTGTGTGCATGTGGAATATGTGTGTGTATATGTATGTGTGTGTGTATGTGTGTGCATGTGGGGTGTGTGTGTATGTGTGTGCATGTGGAGTATGTGTGTGTGTGTATGTGTATGTGTGTGCATGTGGAGTATGTGTGTATGTGTGTGTATGTGCATGTGGAGTGTGTGTGTATGTGTGTGCATGTGGAGTATGTGTGTGTGTATGTGTATGTGTGTGCATGTGGAGTATGTGTGTATGTGTGTGTGTATGCGCATGTGGAGTGTGTGTGTATGTGTGTGTATGTCTATGTTGTGCATGTGGAGTGTGTGTGTGTGTATATGTGTGCATGTGGAGTATGTGTGTGTGTATGTGTATATGTGTGCATGTGGAGTATGTGTGTATATGTGTGTGTGTGCATGTGGAATATGTGTGTGTATATGTATGTGTGTGTGTATGTGTGTGCATGTGGAGTATGTGTGTGTGTATGTGTGTGCATGTGGGGTGTGTGTGTGTATGTGTGTGCATGTGGAGTATGTGTGTGTGTATGTGTGTGCATGTGGGGTGTGTGTGTGTATGTGTGTGCATGTGGAGTATGTGTGTGTGTATATGTATGTGTGTGCATGTGGAGTATGTGTGTATGTGTGTGTGTATGTGCATGTGGAGTGTGTGTGTATGTGTGTGTATGTCTATGTTGTGCATATGGAGTGTGTGTGTGTATGTGTATATGTGTGCATGTGGAGTATGTGTGTATGTGTGTGTGTATGTGCATGTGGAGTGTGTGTATGTGTGTGCATGTGGAGTGTGTGTGTATGTGTGTGTGTATGTGTATGTGCATATGGAGTGTGTGTATGTGTGTGTGTGTGCATGTGGAGTATGTGTGTATGTGTATATGTTTGCATATGTGTGTGTATGTGTGTGTGCACATGTGGAGAGTGTGTGTGTGTATACGTATGTGTGTGTGTATGTGTGTGTATGTGGAGTATGTGTGTATATGTGTGTGTATGTGTGTGCGCATGTGGAGTATGTGTGTGTATGTATGTGTGTATATGTGTGTGTATGTGTGTGTATGTGTATGTGTGTGCATGTGGAGTGTGTGTGTGTATGTGTGTGCATGTGAAGTATGCGTGTATGTGTGTATGTGTGTGTGCATGTGGAGTATGTGTGTGTGTATGTGTGTGCATGTGGAGTATGTGTGTGTGTGTATGTGTATGTGTGTGCATGTGGAGTATGTGTGTATGTGTGTGTGTATGTGCATGTGGAGTGTGTGTGTATGTGTGTGTATGTCTATGTTGTGCATATGGAGTGTGTGTGTGTATGTGTATATGTGTGCATGTGGAGTATGTGTGTATGTGTGTGTGTATGTGCATGTGGAGTGTGTGTATGTGTGTGCATGTGGAGTGTGTGTGTATGTGTGTGTGTATGTGTATGTGCATATGGAGTGTGTGTATGTGTGTGTGTGTGCATGTGGAGTATGTGTGTATGTGTATATGTTTGCATATGTGTGTGTATGTGTGTGTGCACATGTGGAGAGTGTGTGTGTGTATACGTATGTGTGTGTGTATGTGTGTGTATGTGGAGTATGTGTGTATATGTGTGTGTATGTGTGTGCGCATGTGGAGTATGTGTGTGTATGTATGTGTGTATATGTGTGTGTATGTGTGTGTATGTGTATGTGTGTGCATGTGGAGTGTGTGTGTGTATGTGTGTGCATGTGAAGTATGCGTGTATGTGTGTATGTGTGTGTGCATGTGGAGTATGTGTGTGTGTATGTGTGTGCATGTGGAGTATGTGTGTGTGTATGTGTGTGCATGTGGAGTATGTGTGTGTGTATGTGTGTGCATATGGAGTATGTGTGTGTGTATGTGTGTGCATGTGGAGTAAGTGTGTGTGTGTGCATGTGGAGTGTGTGTGTGTGCATGTGGAGTGTGTGTGTGTGCATGTGGAGTGTGTGTGTATGTGTGTGCATGTGGAGTGTGTGTGTGTATGTATGTGTGTGTGTATGTGTGTGCATGTGGAGTATGCGTGTATGTGTGTGTATGTGTGTGTGTATGTGGAGTAAGTGTGTGTGTGTGTGTGCATGTGGAGTGTGCGTGTGTGTGCGTGTGTGTGTGGTGTCTTTCTGAGTCTGCTTCCTCATCAGTCTTTCTTCAGCCACAGCCTCTGTCTCACTCTGTGGAGTGAGATTCTCTCAGGCCGCCTGTGCCGCTGAAGCTTTTTCTTGACTTTTAATTCTTTAGCTAACAGAAAAACGAACCTGATCATGGCCCCTTAACTACTGCTCTTATGGAGACATAATGTGCTGACTAGTAGGGAGACAGAGCCTCTGACCTCCTTTGCTATTTATTCATTTTGTGGTGATTACTAAACACTTTGCTGGTGTGGTATGGGCACAACACTGTCACTGAGAGACAACCCAACATCTGGTTCCTTCACAAGCTGCAGTCTTCTGTTGGCCCTGCTCACTCGGATCGATGTTAGCAATGACAGGTAGGTACATCACCATTACTTACAAGAATATCAGTGTTTTCAAAATAGCTTCTCCAGTATGGTCTGATTTTCCTCTGTCCGCCAATGTCCCATACATTCAGTTTAAAACCTTGTGACTGTACACTTTTGATGTTAAATCCCTGAAAGAAACAACAACAACAAAAAGACCAATTAACTCTTACAAAGTTACATTTGATGGTACAGGAAAGCTTCAGGTACAACACACATGCTACACCAGCAAGCTGTATTGCAAGCCTCTCTCTGTCTCTCTCTCTCTCTCTCTCTCTCTATTTTTGAGACAGAATGCCACTATACAGCTCTGGCTGTCCTGGAACTCACTATGTAGACCATGCTCGTCTTAAACTAACAAAGATCTGCCTCCCTCTGCCTCTTGAGTGCTAGGATTAAAGGCGTGTGACACCATACTTGGCTATTTTTTTTTACTTTATGTATCTGTGAATGGACACAGATGCAGTGCCCATGGGGATCAGAAGAGAGAGCATTGGTTCCCTGGGATTGGAGCAACAGAAGCTTCTGAGTCAGCGTGTGCTGGGAACTGAACCTAGGCCCTCTGAAGAGCAGTTGCTATCTTTACTGGCTGAGCTATCTCTCCAGACCCTTTTTGAAATGTAATTCACTCTGCAGATCATGCTACCCGTGACATTATAAAGACACACCTGCATCTGCCTGTCCAGTGCCAAGACTAATGGTGAACCACACCATGCCTCTATTCCAGATATTATTGGTATTATTTTTTACTTTTTCCATTTATTTAATGTATATGAGTATTTTGTCAGCATGTATGTGTGCATGTCGTGCACATGGCTGATATGTAGGTCAGAAGAGGCAATTGGATTGCATGGAACTGAAGTTACAGAGAACTGTGAGATAACACTTGGGTGGTAGGAACTGAACCTGACTTCTTTGCAAGAGCAACCGGCTGTGCCTGTCCAGGGTGGTGCACACCTTTAACCCCCGCACTCCAAAGGAGGACAGGGCAGGGAGATCTCTGTGAGTTTGAGGCCATCCCGGTCTACAGAGCAAGTTCCAAGACAGACAGACAGGGCTACACAGAGACCTGTCTCACCTCCCCAGCCCCAAAAATAAGAGTAACAAAGGCTCTATCTAACTCTTTTTTTTTTTTCCTTTTTCTATTTTTCGGAGCTGGGGATCGAACCCAGGGCCTTGCGCTTCATAGGCAAGCGCTCTACCACTGAGCTAAATCCCCAACCCCTCTATCTAACTCTTAAGCCATCTCTCCAGCCCCCACACTCCCAAATCTTAATAGCTACTTTTTATATTAGTTCTGAAGTACTCTGCCAGATATGATACAATGTGATTCTCTTAATACTGCAAATGGCTTACCTGGATAGTAAAGAAAATACTTATAAATGTTTGTTAATAATGTCAAGGCAAGAAGGTTACTTTCTTTCTTTCCTTCCTTGTTTTTTTTTCCCCCTGAGTTAAGCTTTCATGTAGCCCAGGCTAGGCTGGAAGTTGCTAGTAGCAGAGAATGGACCCCTGTACTCCTGCTTTCCTTCTCCAATACCGGGGTTAGAGGTGTGTGCTACATACCTAGCACACACACACACACACACACACACACACACACACACACACACACACACACACACACAAAGTATGACTGAGGCGTAGCATGGAGGCAGGGAGCTTGCCTAACATTCACAGGGCCCCAGGTTCCACCTTTCAAAAGCCATGGAAAAATCCATATTATGTATTTGTAAACCTGTATGTTGCTAAGGATATTGGTACATGGGTTACCTGTGGTCAACACAGACCTCTCTCCTCATGAGGTCTTCAGGATATTATGTGTGACAGAAAGCAGAAGCTGAAGTTAAAGACAAGAACAAAGAACGGATGCTAAGTTTAAGGAGAGACAAGCAAATCTGGGGGCTCTACAGAAACGTCTCATGGGTCAACAGGAGAAAGGAGCTGAGCTGAGGCAACTGTAGGGCAGATGGGGTTGGACTGTAAGAGGAGTGAGGAGGCGGTGTCTGCTGGAGCACACATTCAGTCTCAGAAGTGATGGCCTTAGTCACAGACCATGATGCGAGCCAACAAGGGCTCATTTGAAACTGCTTTAGGAGGCACCTTGGATGAACTTGAAAAGAAAAACTTCTACCAGGCAAGGAATACATGTTTTTTGTTTTTTGTTTTTTAAAGAGTTGGGGGTTTTTTTGTTTTGTTTTGTTTTAAAGATTTATTTATTTATTATTATTATTATTTTTTTTTTTTGGTTCTTTTTTTCGGAGCTGGGGACCGAACCCAATTATTTTATATATGTGAGTACACTGTCCTCAGACACACCAGAAAAGGGCATTGAATCCCATTACAGACGGTTGTGAGCCACCATGTGGTTGCTGGGAATTGAACTCAGGACCTCTGGAAGAGCAGTCAGTGCACTTAACCGCTGAGCCATCTCTCCAGCCCGGAATACATGTTTTTAATCCCAGTACTTAGAGAGCTGATGCAGGAATATTGCTACAAGTTCAAAACCAGTGTGGTGGGCAACTTGGTGAATTTCAGGCTAGCCAGGGCTCAGACTAAGACCCTATCGCAAAAAATAAAATGGATAAAAATGAGTAAGAATAAAAGAAAGAAAGGAAAGAAGGAAGAAAAGGAAGGGAAAAAAATCTTTGTTTTAGCATTCAGAGTAAAACTCA
This sequence comes from Rattus norvegicus, assembly GCF_021556685.1. Taxonomy (NCBI): domain Eukaryota; kingdom Metazoa; phylum Chordata; class Mammalia; order Rodentia; family Muridae; genus Rattus; species Rattus norvegicus. The sequence continues at coordinate 258,770,854 of NC_141534.1, forward strand.
GGGAAAGCAAGTCATGGCAACTGGGAATTAGTGTAGAGAGAAACAAACTAACAAGACCTTTGGGGTTCAGGAGGAAGGCACTGCATGAGAAAGAGGGAAAAATATTCTTTGGCAAGAATGATGAAGAGAATCCAGGATTTGAATATCCAATCAATACTTTGCCACAACATCCGTGACATTTCATCCAGAGTAACTGGAATTACGTGGGTCTGGGGATGCCTCCAAACCATCTGCTGCTCCTGGCTGCTCGCCAACACCGCTGCCTAGCGCACCAGGCCTGGCCCAGCGCACTGGTACAGGCAACACTGTTGCTCGTTCCACAGAGGAACTTACAGAGGAGAACTGCTGAGTAGGACTCTTCTAAATCACCCAGGACCAAATAAAGTATCGGTTCAAGAACTCTGAAGGGAAATGGCTTCAACTTATCACGAAAGTGACAGTGGCTGCTTCATGGCTACTTGCTGACAAGTTGTACATTCTGAAATATTCTCTTTCCTTTCTTCTGTTGCTGTTGCTGCTGCTGCTTCTCTTCTTCTTCTTTTTCCTTCCTCCTCCTCCTCCTCCACCTCTCCCTTCTTCCTACTCTTCCTCCTTTTTTGAGATAGGATCTATGCAGTCCAGGGTGGCCTTGAACTCACTATGTGGTGGCTGAGAAGACCATCAACTTCCGATTCTCTTGCCTCCACCTCTTAGTTGCTGCCACTATAGGACTGTGTCACGATGCCATGTTGTAATTTGAAAATTCTGCTCCTCAACAACGCTATTAAATATAGAGTCGAGTACTGTTGACCCTTTCTGGACCGAAACAGACTAAACAGTTGTAAGTGCTATCATGTGACCAGATGTATCAACTCCTAAACTTCTGGCTTTTCTGGTTTTGTTTCTACTGTGCTAGGGATTGAAGCCAGGGCCTTGCACAAACTAGACAATATCTTAAACTCAAGGCCTGGAGAGATGGCTCAGAGGTTAAGAGCACTGACTGCTCTTCCAGAGGTCCTGAGTTCAATTCCCAGCAACCACGTGGTGGCTCACAACCATCTGTAATGGGATCTGATGCCCTCTTCTGGTGTTAGTGTACTCATATACATAAAATACATAAATAAATCTTAAAAACAAAAAACAAAAAAACAACCAAACCTTAAACTCAAGCCAGTGTTGGCTGAGTGGGTAAAGGTGTTTCCTGCCAAGCAGGGCAACTGAGTTCAGCCCCGGGACCCAGAGGGTGGAAGGGAAGAACTAGTCCTTAGAGTTGTCCCCTGATTTCCACGTGACCTGATCTGCTGTGGCCCCTGTTTGCAGCCTAACCCAAAGTAAACAAATATAATTTTAAAAAGGTAATTTATCAAACTTCTGTAAATCATGCCAAGTGTGGTGGTACATGTCTTTAATCCCAACACTTTGAGTAAAAAAGATGATATAAAATGCTATATTCTTTGTGTTTTCCTTCTTTTTTTTTCTTGTTTTCAGGTTTATTGAAAATATGGCATAATGGATTAAACAGCTCCACGTGGTGTTTTGAAATTCATTCCAACCGTAGGCTGAGTGACCTGGAGGTTGGAGAGACTGCCAAAGTCCAGAAGCTTCAGCATTTCCTTGGTGTCAGGATCTACCTCAGTGATCTCCTGATGTAGGGCTGAGACCTCAGGAACATCGTTATCTCTCCTCTCCCTCTCTTCTTCCTGCAGCTTGATGGAGATGCCTTTCCTTCTTTTTAAAAAAGTATTATTCATTTAATATATATGAGTACACTGTAGCTGTCTTCAGACACACCAGAGAAGGGCATCTAGATCCTATTACAGATGGTTGTGAGCCACCATGTGGTTGCTGGGAATTGAACTCAGGTCCTCTGGAAGAGTAGTCAGTGCTCCTAACCACTGAGCCATCTCTTCAGCCCTGGGAATCTCTTTTAACAGACCCCCTAGGTGATTATGTTATATGTGACACATAGGTTAAAAAGTTAGTATATGAGGTTAATAAGATAGAAGAGTCCATTGTCAAGGCTGAAGCCATCTCTCCTGCCCTTGTTTTCCTTCTTGAGACAGGGTTTCGTAGCTGTCTGGAACTCACTCAACAGAGCAGGCTGGCCTCGAACTCATATCAGCTTACCTCTGCCTCCTGACTACTGGATTAAAGGTGTGTGCCATTGTCCCCTCATCCTTTCTGGCAAAATGCTATATTCTATAGAATCTGCTATTACATTTTATTTTATTTTTGAGGTAAGTCTCACTCTGTAGCCTGGAACTCATTATGTAGACCAGGCTGGCCTGGAACTCACAGAGATCCTCCTGTCTGTGCCTCTCAAATACTAGGTTTGAGGGTATGCACAACCATGCTGAGATGTTTTTATCTTAAACATACCTATCACTTATGCCCATCTATGTCACCTGAATGGTGACATTCCTAAATGCTAGCGGTGGCTCTAATTGACTTTGTTTTAGTCACTGTTGTGTTGCTGTGAAGAGACACTATGACCAAGGAAACTCTATCAGAAAAAGCATTTAATTGGGGCTGGCTTACACTTTCAGAGGTGTAATCCTTTATCATGGTGGAGAGCAAGGTGCACAGTCAGACACGGTGCTGGAGTTGTAATTCAGAGCCTCATACAGCCTGGCCTGAGGGCTGAGAAAAGAGAGCCTGGGATTTTGAAACTCCAAAGCCCATCCCCTTCAACAAGGCCACATCCCTAGTCTTTCTCATCCATGAGCCTATGGGGGCCACTTTACTCAAACTACCACAGGCACTATACATATTTTCTTTTTAAATTCTAAACAAAAAAAAAAAATTCTTCCTCCTTACTATGTTTTTTGAGTGTGGGTGTGCACCACGGCTAAGTGTGAGGAAATGGTCCCTCTTTTCGACATGAAGTTCCCGGGGATTGAACATGTGCTATCTGATTTGGCAGCAAGCCCCCTTTTCCGCTGAGCCATGTCCCCAGCTCTTCTCCAGTGTCTCAATTTTACTTATTTCTGCTTTCTAAACTGACTACAGTAAGTGAACATCTAATGTCTTTTCAAATATTAAACAATGCACTAAGAGTGTGTTTTACAGAATAAGGATAAAACCTCACAATATAGAGTCGACCGTGTAAACACAGCAAACGCAGCCTGAAGCGAGGCACTGGAACAGTGCGTTATAACCGGAGACCCACTCTGTCTGCACTTTGGACGCCTCCATTTCAGGGTTCTGGAAAATGCCGTCTACTGCTAATACTAACCCACAGCCCTTCTCTTTCTGGCAGAGATCCTGACACACTGATATGTGTTTTCAGCCTTGTAGGCTAGACTGCTGTAATTTGCTCCTCCTTGGGCTATACATTACATTTGCTCAGAAGCTGTAAAATTGCTCATTTGGTAGCAGCTGAAATGACTTTTCTGCAAAGAGTTGCGAATTGCTAAGACTCACAGGCCATGACGAACTCACACCCGCACAGCCGGTAACCTGACGCCAGGGTCTCATGACCATGGACAGAAAATGCTAACTAAGGCTGGTCTGCACAAATGCTTACATGTTTTAAAGCAGTGGTTTTCACACTTCCTAATGCTGCAACCCTTAAATATATTTCCTCATGTTGAAATAACCCCAACCATGAAATTATTTCATTGCTACTTGGTAACTGTAGTTTTACTACTGTTTGAATTGTAAATATCTGCTATGCAGGAAGGAGAAGCTGGGTGCCCTGGAACTGGAGCTACGGGCAGTTGTGAGAGAACTGCCCTGTGGGTGCTGGGAACTGAATCCAGGTCTGCAGTAAGATCCTAAGTGCTTCTGTAAGATCTAACCACTGAGCCCTCTCTCTAGCCCTGGTGCTCACTATGTAGATCACAGTGCTCCAAACGTCTCATCCTCCTCTTGCCTCCGAGTTACTGGTGTCTGCCACCATGCCTGGCCACAGACTGTTTTTCCTTTGAGCCACTCTCTGGAGCCCAGGCTGACCTAGACTTTACAATGGAGCCAGGGAGTGCTTTCAACTCCTGCTCCTCTGTCCTCTACCTTCCAGATGTGCGGTTACAAGTGTGCGCCACCCTCCCTAAGCTCCATGGTGTGCACCTGCTCTGCTCCATCCTTAGCGTGATGGGGGAGGAGGGCTAGGCATAATCATTTAGCCTAAGAAAGAGGATTGAAATGTGTGTACATACACTTAAAATTGTGGTAGGATATTCATGGCATAAATATACTTACTTACCCTTTGTTTTTTTAGACAAGGTCTCTATTAAGTCTTGGCCATCCTAGAATTCACTCTAGACCAGGCTGCCTCAAACTCACAAAAATAAATTTACCTGACTCTGCTTCCTGAGTGCTCAGATTAAAGGCATGTGCCACCTTGGGTTACTCAATCATTTCAATATATATATAATCTCTCACACACACACTCACACTCTCTCTCTCTCTTTCTCACATATATATATATATATATATATATATATATATATATATATATTTTTTTTTTTTTTTTTTTTTTTTTGGTTCTTTTTTTCGGAGCTGGGGACCGAACCCAGGGCCTTGCGCTTGCTAGGCAAGTGCTCTACCACTGAGCTAAATCCCCAGCCCCTATGCAAGACTTTCTTGGATGTGTATTTCAAATCTAATTATTCTTAGACCATATAGGCTTTTCTCACAAGTGAAGCGTCTAGATTTCTATCTCCCACAGCACTGTGCTGGTCAGTTTTAATAGCCACCTTAACACCTTCTAGAACCACCTGGGAAGAGTCTCAGTCAGGGACTGTCTGGATCAGGCTGGCCCACCAGCATACCTGTGGGATCTGTCATGGTTAACTGAGGTGGAAGGCCTGCTGTGCTTCCTGAGCATGAGTCCTGGGTGTGGTACAGGGAAGGGCTCAGCAGAAGTTGGCCCTCTCATGCACTTGCTCTCTCTGCTTTTGGCCGGATGTGACTCTGCCTCATGCTCCTGCCTTCACTTCCCCAGGATGATGGACTATAATCTGGAATGAGCTCAAACTCTTTCCTCCAGGTTGCTTTTTTTTAATAAAAGATTTACTCATTTATTATATATGAGTCCACTGCAGCTGTCTTCAGACACACCAGAAGAGGGCATCAGATCCCATTACAGGTGGTTGTGAGCCACCATGTGGTTGCTGGGAACTGAACTAGGACCTCTGGAAGAGCAGTCAGTGTTCTTAACCACTGAGCCATCTCTCCAGCCCCCAGCTTGCTTTTTGTCAGAGCATTTTATCACAGTGACAGACACCAAACTGGGCCAGCTATTTTCACCTTCCTTGGTGACAGAGCACCGGAGCCAGGGGCGCTCACCTGTGTAGGTGTGATGTGGCTGATGTCTTCAGATGCAAGCTGCTTCAGCAGGGTCGTCTTGCCAGCGTTGTCCAAGCCCAGGAGGAGGATTCGCACCTCCTGGTCTGGTGCACTTTTCAATTTGCGCAAAATAGAGAGCAAGCCCTGGAATAATCACAAGAGAGACAGGTTACTTGGTGGCAGGGACTGGTATTAGCAGACATCAGGATGACTTCTGCTGTGACTTCTGGTCTCGGTTATGGATGACCAGCTTAACTCCACCCACTCCACAGCCACTGGTTCCAAAGCTTCTGCCTTCCAAACTTTGGCGTTAGTGGTGTGGGGAATGCAGCAACGAGGTAAGCAGCGTGGTTTGTCCCTGCCCATCCCATAACTCATGCTTGGCTGCCATCCCAGCTGTGAAGTGCTACCCACCCGTGTTCCTAAAGCCCTCGACATACACTTCAACCAGAACGCTTAGCGTGTCAGCCTAGTCAGTACTCACACTTCCCCACTTCCAGAATAAAGCTTCTTGCCACTGCACGAGACAGATACCAGAATTATCCACCCTGGCTAACTAATGTGGGATCCTAAGGTGGTGGGTTTTTTGTTTTTGTTTTTTCTGTGCAGAGAGCCCTCATGCAAACACTGGAAATGTTCCTAAGTGACATAGAATAGGAATGGCAAGGACTCTGTGTACACTGGGGAAAGTGGCATTATGACAGGAAACAGAGCTGCTAAGGTGGGCAGACCAAGCCTATTCTCAGCAAAAGGCTCAAACACAAAGACGTTGTGCTGAGGCTTGAGTGCGCTGAGTGAGGCTCACGGGAGATCCAAGAGTATGCAGGCTACTAACAGAATAAAGATGGTGACCTGGGAAGTGACAACAAGAGGAGGGGCCAAGTAACGAAGTTCAGTGTGGGATGATGGTAAGTCTCAAACGTTTAGTCACTTAAAAAAAGAAAAACATTTTTAGCCAGTGGTGGTGGTGCACACCTTTAGTCCCAGCACTTGGGAGGCAGAGGCAGGTGATCTCTATGAGTTCAAGGCCAGCCTGGTCTAGAGTGAGTTCCAGGACAGCCAGGGCTACACAGAGAGACCGCGTCTGAGGGATGGATGGGATTTTAAGGTGCTGAACAAAGGCATGAATAGGCCGTATGAAACGGCAGCTGGGCTCTACAGTGAGGCTCTATGTGCTTCCATTTATGCTCCTCACCATCTTTACAGGCTCTGTGGATGTGACGCAGACAAGCCCTGTAATCAGGTGGGACAACCAGGTAATCAGGAAAGGCGTTATTGAGCACCACCTAACCAGTATTATTATAACCAGTATTATTATTATTATTGGATTTGGTTGGTTGTTGTTGTTGTTTTGTTTTGTTTTTGAGATAGGATTTTTCTGGGTAGCCCTGGCTGTTCTGAGAATCCCTTCATAGACCAGGCTAACCTCTAACTCCAAGATGTGCATGCCTCTGCCTTCCAAGTGCTGAGATTAAAGGTACGTACTACACATAATTTTTTTTTTTCGGAGCGGGGGCCTTGCGCTTCCTAGGCAAGCGAACACATAATTTTTTTAAAAATATTATTTTTAAAAAAGATTTATTTAGGGTTGGGGATTAGGTTGTGAGCCACCATGTGGTTGCTGGGAATTGAACTCATGACCTCTGGAAGAGCAGTCGGGTGCTCTTAACTGCTGAGCCATCTCTCCAGCCCCCCTGCTTTCTTTCTTATTAAACGGGTAAGAGGATGTTTATACGCTACCATTCTGTCCCACCGCTGACAACCCCAGGCCAATGAGGCTCAAAAAGAATCAAGGGCCAGGAGCGGTGCTGCTCACATATAATGATCTCAATACTTGGGAGGTAGAGGCAGGACGATCTCTATGAGTCAGGGCCAGCGTGGTCTACATGGTGAGTTCTAGAATAGCAAGGCCCATGTAGAGATAAATAAATTAATTTAAAACAAAACCAGGTGCATACCTTTAGTTTCAGCATTCAGGGAGCAGAGACAGGCAGATCTTTGAATTCAAGGCCAGTCTGGTTTACAAGTGAGTTCTAGGATAGCCAGGGCTACACAGTGAGAAACCCACAACAAACACACAGAAGAATGGAAAGATGTTTTAAGGTCATATACTTTACTCTCCCAGCCAGAGCAGAAACCTTCAAGCTGAGTCTTAGAATTTAGAATTACACAAAACTGTGCGTTTCTCATTCACACCGCACTAGGCAAGGATTCGAGCCAGTCTGTTGGTGAAGATCAAACACTATTTCTGTGAAATAATTCTCAGCAATTAGGTCTTTGGACAATGACGTGGAAATGTGCAGGCAGATGTGGCCCCCATGCTGGTTCTGGATCCCACCCACCATCCCTGCCCCGGGCTGCTGAGGACCACAGTGACTTCTCGATGCCTCAGCCTTTTCCAGCAGCAGAAAGGAAAATGCGTGTAAGACACACAAATGTATGCCTAAGGGTTAGGATAAAGGATTAAGTTTAGGCTACGTCCGAAGCTAACAAAAGATGGGCACGATGCTGTTGTTGTTTAAGGAAGGGCATATTTTTGCTTTTATTTCCATCTCATTTAACTCTGGCTGGCTTGATTCAATTCCTCTTTCAAGCCATGTTTATGAGCAGTCTCCTGAGTTACTATTGGCCCAAACACTTGACCTCCACCTAACTTTATAGGAACCCAACAGGAGAATCACAGAGCATAGATTAGCTGTTGCAGAAGAAAGCAGACAAGAAACAGGTTCAGACACTGTCCCAGGCATTCAGTCAAGCCCTGAACATACAAGACGTTCACAGTCAACACCGGAATAAGGCTGTTTTCAATTCTTTTTTTTTTTTTTGGTTCTTTTTTTTCAGAGCTGGGGACCGAACCCAGGGCCTTGAGCTTCCTAGGCAAGCGCTCTACCACTGAGCTAAATCCCCAACCCCTGTTTTCAATTCTTATTAGCTATATTGAACTCGTTCGTTAATAGCACATCCTTTCAGGCCCCATGAGGATTGGGATCTAAAATGACCAAGAACAAGAAAAAACATTTAACTAATCATCCTGAGGCCCTGACTGCATACAGAAAGTGTCATCTTAGCTTCTAAAATACACTAAAATATAGGAATTTATCAAATTAACACATTAAATGACATGGGTAAAACTCATGAATTATCTCCTAGTGTAGAAATTGTCAAGGAAACCCTGTTGTCATTTTACAGAAAATATTTTATTATTTACAAAGTTTAAAGTCAGCATTTTCAGTTTTTCTTTTGTATTTTACGCATGAGTGCATATGTGCACATATACCTTCGTGCCAGCAGAGGGCATCAGGTCCCATTCTGGATGGCTGTGAGCCACCATGTGGTTGTCAGGGCCTCTGTCCGGAAGGGCAGCCGGTGCTCTTAACTGTGAGCCATGTCTCCAGTCTGCATTTTTGGTGTTTCAGGTGCTTCCTCACTAAGAAACTACTTAATAGGGTTGAGAGGTGAGTCAGCTGGGAAGAGAGCATGCTGCTCTTGCAGAAGACCCAGGTTCGAGTCTTGCACCAATGTGGATTGGCTTCCAACTGCTTGTAACTCCAGCACCAGCAGGATCTGATGCCTCTGGCCTCCTAGGGCACCTGCACGATGCACTAACCCACACACACATAATTTAAAAAGCAAAAGTTAAACCTTAAAAAAGAAATAACAGGATACATGTACTGTTGCCTGGAGACCAAGTTTTTCTCACACACTTATAACCACTGAAACTGAACAATTAAGGAAAAAACACTTTGTTGTGGTGTCCTGCTGAGGTGAGCAAACTTTTCTCCTCACGTGAGGAACTGAACCAGGGCTTTGCACACACAGTGGGTGTGCTACCGCCAAGCTTCGTCCTGAGCCCTTGCTTTATCTCTGTTTTGTTTTGAGAGTGGGTTCACCAGGTAGCCCTGGCTGGCCTGGAATTCAGTATATAGACCAGGCTGCCTCAACAGCGATCCTGCCTGGGCTTCCCAGGAGCTGGGATTAAAGGTTTGCACCAGCTCACCCGCCCCCCTGCCCCCGCCAATTCCTACTCATTAACGGAGTAGAGTTCAGCTGAGAGAAGACAAAAGCTGTTCTAACTATAGACACCTTTTGTAACCGAATAGTACAGAATACACTACTTTTCATTTCTAATGAGCACTCTTCCTTATTAGGCAGTAACATCAGATACTTCACCTAAGTGAAATGACACAGAAAGGGAAAGTTAGCTAATATTTTCTCCCTTCCAGTGAAATGAAAATGGCATCTCCAGCCCAACCCAGGACACAAGTGCTGATGCCACCTCGCACTGTGTCAACCCGGCATCCAGGACAGGATCACAGGATTACCAGGGCTCGCTAAATAGGGAAGAGGATATTTATAGCTAGGGGGTTCTGCTTGAAAGGTACAAGGTAAGCTGATTTAAGAGGCTACATGAAAGAGAGCAGGGTACTCCACCCTGAGCTTGTGTGCGTCTCCACGCCATGCCTCATTTTAAATGTCAGGTGAAAGGAAGCATTCAGTAATAGCTGAATTCATGATGGGGTTAAGTTTTACTGCATAAAGACAATGAAGTTAATTTTTACAGTGTAATTTTGACCCAAACAACCATTCAACTGTCATTAACACCCACAATGTGCTCAGAGCAGAAGAGTGAGCAAAACAGATGTGGTCTTTGTGCAGGTTGATACTCATCAGCAGGTATAGGTCGTCTGTGCTGGGCAGAGGCACCTGCACTCAGTCACAAAACATTTAAACAAGCTTTGCTACAACCAGATCTCGAAGAGATGTGCTATGTATGGACAACAACGCTTGCTTGCTTGCTTACTTATTGCTTGTTGATTGATTGATTGATTGATTGATTGATTGATTGATTGACTGACAGGTCTCTCTCTACATAGCCCTAGCCATCTTGGAACATCTGTGTAGACCAGGCTAGCCTGGAACTCAGAAATATGCTTGCTCCTATCTGCAGAGTGCTGGGATTAAAGACGTGTGCCTCCACACTTGGCTTGGACTGCAGAAATTTATCTGCCTCAAAGTCCATTATACTCAATTCATGGCAGAGGCATGGTGCTCTGACCCCAAAAGACACAAACTAGGTCATACAGAGAAACCAAAGTGGAGGGGCTGGGTGTGGGTAGAGGAATGTGCTGGAATATGAAAACAGTGTGTGGCCTCAAACGGCTACATTTTAAGTACTATAACCCTAAACTGTCAAGCTTTCCCTAACCAGTTTAAACAAACACCTGACAGATTTCTATTTCACTTTACCTCTGAATAGGCTCCTATCGGCCTCAAACAAAGAACTTCAAATTGTTTTCTTTTTTTGTAATTATTATCATTACTATTATTATTAAAGATGTATTTATTATGTATACAGCCTTCTGCCTGCATGTATGCCTGCAGCCAGAAGAGGGCATTAGATCCCATTACAGATGGTTGTGAGCCACCATGAGGTCGCTGGGAATTGAACTCAGGACCTCTAGAAGAGCAGTCAGTGCCTTTTAACCTCTGAGCCATCTCTCCAGCCTGTAATTATTTTTTAAAATGATACTTATTTACTTATTTCGTGTGTGAGTGTACACAGTGCTTGTGGAAGTCGGCTGCTAGTTCTCCTGAGTCAGCATGTGAATCCTGGGGATCCCATAAACACAGGCCATCGGCTTGGAGGCAAGCCCCTCACCCACTGAGACGCCTCAACTGCAGTCAAACTTTGTTCTCTTTCTTATCATCTTTCTACTAAATAAAGACAAAGATTGTTCCTGAGGACATAAAGACGGGAAGAGTGGGGACCCTCTCAGCTGACATCAGCCTGATGACCGGGAGGTTGCTCCGACCTTCAGACTGTGCTCAGCTGCCCTGACTCCACGCAGAAAGGGAGAAGGATGAACTCTGACGAGGAACAGGGAGAGGACTGAATAAGGTGACACTGTGAGGAAGAACACACGGAAGCCGCTCAGAACACTGTTAAGTTTTTAAAGTATAGAGCTGGAGAGAACCCCTCTGCCAGTCCCGTGTTTCTTTTTTTTCTTTTTCTTTTTTTTTTTTTTTTGGTTCTTTTTTTTCGGAGCTGGGGACCGAACCCAGGGCCTTGCGCTTCCTAGGTAAGCGCTCTAGCACTGAGCTAAATCCCCAGCCCCCAGTCCCGTGTTTCTTTTCTTTCCTTTTGAGGAAAGAAAAAAAGAGGACATCAGATCCCATAACAGATGGTTGTGAGCCACCATGTGGTTGCTGGGAATTGAACTCAGGACCTCGGGAAGAGCAGTCAGTGCTCTTAACTGCTGAGCCATCTCTCCAGTTCCTCTTTGTCTATTTCTTTCTTCTTTTCATTTTTATTTTTTTGAGACAGGATTTCCCTATGTAGCCCTGGCTGTCCTGGAACTTGCTATGTAGACCAGGTTGGCTTTGAACTCACAGAGATGTGCCTGCCTCTCAAATGCTTGGGTTAAAGGCATGTACCACTATGTCTGTCATCGCTCACTTTTTTTTTTTTTAAATCTATTTGTCATGTATGTGAGTCCACTGTCGCTGTCTTCAGACACACCAGAAGAGGGCATCGGATCCCATTACAGATGGTTGTGAGCCACCATGTGGTTGCTGGGAATTGAACTCAGGACCTCTGGAAGAGCAGTCAGTGCTCTTACCCTCTGAGCCATCTCTCCAGCCCATCACTCACTTTCAATTGTACAGTTAACCATAGGAGCTCATGGGATACTAGACATGACACACTTAAACATGACACTGACTGTTTAAACCCAGTGTTCTATTTCCAGTTCTAAAAATAACTTATATGTTTGAAGAAAAAATGAATTTGTAAAATCAGATAATCTCAACTAATTTGCCCTACTTTCTTTTTTTCTCCTTCCTTCTTTTCCTTCCTTCCTTCCTTCCTTCCTTCCTTCCTTCCTTCCTTCCTTCTTTCTGTTTGGGTTTGTTATTGTTGTTGGTTTTTCTCTGTGCAGCCCCTGCTGTCCTGGAACTCTCTATAGACCAGGCTGGCCTCCAACTCACAGATTTCCCTGCCTCTGCCTCCCAAGTGCTGAGATTAAAGGCCAGCGCCACCACCACCTACCTTATGGTTTTGATTTTTTGAGACAGGATTTTTCTCCGCATAGCCTTGGCTGTCCTGGAAACACTGTAGCTCTTAACCACTGAGCCATCTCTTTAGGCTGGCCTAAAAACTCACAGAGATCCCTATCCACATGCTTCTCCCTCCCCAAGTTCTGGAACTAAAGGTATTGCCTAGCGCGCCTCTCTCTCTCTCTCTCTCTCTCTCTCTCTCTCTCTCTCTCTCTCTCTCTCTCTGATATTGAGAGGGTAGTCTTCGTAATATAACCCTGGCAGACCAGGCTGGCCTCTAGTTCAGATAACTACCTGCTTCTGTCTTATGAGTGAAGGGATCAAAGGTGTGTGCCACCACATTTGTTTTGGGGGCTGGAGAGATGGCTCAGCGGTTAAGAGCACTGACTGCTCTTCCAGAGGTCCTGAGTTAAATTCCCAGCAACTACATGTTGTAATGGGATCCGATACCCTCTTCTGGAGTGTCTGAAGACAGCTACACTGTACTCATATACATAAAATAAAGAGTCCATTTACTCTCGTAGAGGACCGTGCTTCAGTTCCTAGCACCCACACAGCAGTAACCCAGCGCCCAGGGTTCTGGTGTTCTCCTCTGAAGGCGGCAAGTATTATGTGGTGCACACACATACAGGCAGGCAAAAGACAGATCAAATAAAATTAATAAATCCAATAGTTTTTTTAAAAAATTGTTTTGGACTGGAGAGAAGGCTCAGTGGTTAAGAGCACTTGTTGCTTTTACAGAGGACCCAGGTCTTATTCCCAGCCTCTACAAGGTGGCTCACAACTGCCTGTAACTCTAGTTCCAAAGGATTCGAAGCCCTCTCCTAATTTCTGAAGGCATGAGGGATTCATGTGGTATATATATGTACAGGTAGACAAAATATTCAACATAGAAAAAAAAAAAAAGCACTCACTGCTCTTGTAGAGAACTGGAGTTCAGTTCTCAACACCCACACCGTGGCTCAAAACTGACTGTAGCTTCAGTGGATGCAATGCCCTCTTCTGGCCTCCTTGGACACAAGACATGCCTACGGTGTACATACATGTTTGCAGTCAAAACACTAAGATATATATATATATATATATATGTGTATATATATATATATTTATCTGTATATACACGGTCAATTTGTTATATACTTAAATACAGTGCCAATTTGCACCTAGAAACACAAGCAGTGGTTCATTTACTGTGACCTATAATTATAAATTAAGCAGTCATAAAATTATGTACTCTACTTAATTGAAAAACTGAAGAAAGTTAGTAAACTGTTTCTCATTTATTTTCTCCTGGTTTGGCATGTGTTTCTTTCTTTTAAGGGGATGGCTGTTGGGGCAGGGTCTCCATCTAGCTGAGGCCGACCTGAAACTGTAGTCCAGGTTGGCCTCTTAACTCATGGTGATCCTCTTAATTTAACATGGAGAGGACTGGGATTACAGGCAGGAGCCACCACACACATCCTGGCAAGGTCTTTTAATTGCAGTTCTAATTATTTCCATTAATTTAAAAATTACCTACTCATTACGAAACAGAGTCTTATGTAGCCCAGGCTGGTCTTGAATTCCTGCTCCTCCTTCTACCTCCCAAGTGCTGAGGTTACAGGGGTTGCAGGGCCCCTTTCTCAAATCTGTTTATTTTCTGTGTAAATATTTATATCTGCACTCATTTGTTAAGACAATCCCAGCCTTTAAATGGGCAGCTCATATGTAAATAATAAAAAGAAAATGCTTGTTAAAATCTGTTTAGCCTGAGGTTAGAAATAACTGTAAATGTAACAAGCATGAAGTGTGATTGACAACCTAAGATTAAATAATTCTACTAAATAATTTGACATTGTAAATTTTTTTGGTCAAAATTTACTCGCTCAATAATTATACCAAAACAGATGTGTAATTTAGCCCCTGCCCATCTATGGTTTTACTCAGGACTTCATGCTTGCTAAGCAAACCTCTACCCAGTAAGCTATACCCCTAGTACTAGGCTTAAGTCAACAGAAGCGGCCCCAAATTTTTACAAAAATAATGTGGTGTATGAGAGAAGCAACAGTAACTGGCTCTGAGCTTTAGTAAGCCAACCAACCTGTTCTAAGTGTTTTAAAATCGGGGTTGGGGATTTGGCTCAGCGGTAGAGCGCTTGCCTAGCAAGTGCAAGGTCCTGGGTTCGGTCCCCAGCTCCGAAAAACAAACAAACAAACAAACAAAAAAAAACTAAGTGCTTTAAAATCAAGTTTTCTTTGACTAGCTCTAAAAATATTAATTTCCCCGTAACTTCGTTTTTACTCCATCTACCGCGTATAAAATTAACAAGGAGGGCAGATAGATGTTCAGTAACGCTCATGATGTTCAGTCCCCACATGACGGTTCCCAGACATCCATAACTCCAGCTCCATCAAAGCCCTCTTCTGGCCTCTGCAGGAACCAGGCACACACGTGGTGCACAAACATACACACAGGGTAAACACTGGTACACATGTAAATAAAATAATAATTTAAAAAAAATCAACAAGGAACTGAGTGTCTCCCGTCAAATCTGTCACACACCCTAACTTACACTTTGGAAAGGCCTTAATTATGGCTAACGGAGAACAGGCTTGTTTCAAATTGATGCTCACTCTCTATTTCTCATTTGAGGCGAAGACCATTTGCTTCTATCAACATGGAATAAATACGGAACGAAAAATCGGTCGTCAACAACCATTAGACCTTCGCAGAACTTTCAGCGACTAAGTTGGGACTGCAGGAGCGCACCTACCACAGGGACATTCATCTCCAGCGGTACCTCTTATTGTCCTGGGACTTACTCCCTACACACCTCTCTCACTCAGAGACGCGAGCATCTAGGAAAGGAAAACTAGGTTACAGCTCCCTGGTGCCACGAGGGTGATCTCAAAGACCGTAGCGCTGCGCCTCTCCCACTTTTGGCCGGGTCTCAGATGGACCCCACAGTCCCGAGGCTCCGAGAGGTCGGCTCTGCAGTATGATCTAAGCCTGTGAGCCCGGCCTGATCTCCGCAGTTCCAGAGCCGCCTTCATCCCAGAAAGATGATGGTGCTAGGCTTCATCCCCGCCAGAGAAGCACTAAAGTACCCTCTCCACGCCTCGGATCCATCGCAAACCCCTCCTTTCTCCCTAGGCCTAGGCCTCCCTCCAGGCCCACTTTAGGGGCTCCTCCTTCGCCCCTGAAACCGATCTAGAACCCGAAAGAGCAAGGCGAGCTCCATCCCACGTCCTCCTCCGCTTTAAGAGCAGCGCCCCGCCCTGGGCCTGGGGACAGGAGGGGGGGGTGACTGGTCAGCTCTGAAGGGCCGGGGCCCCCACACTCACCATCCTCAAGCCGAGTCCCTCCTCCTCCTCCTCCTCCTCCTCCTCCTCCGCCTCCTCCTCCTGCCTCCCCCGTTACCAGGGGTAACTGCTGCGGCGCCGCCCCTGACGTCCCTCGCACGCACAGCGAAGGAGCAGAGCAGCGGGATGGGGCGGGGTTCTGCTCCTCTCTACCCAAAGTGCGCAAGCGCGCCAAAGCACCCGCCCATTGCGCAGGCGGTCTCGGGAGTGGCGGGAGGGCGGGGCGAGCTGGCGAGCGGGCCTGCGGGAGGTGCAAAACCGCCCACGTGGCTGGCCGGAGCCTGTGGCCTGTGATTGGTCGGAAAGGTGGGCGTAGGGCGAGGGGGTGGTTCCCGGGCCTAGCCGCGACACTTCAGTTCTGCTTTCCTAGTCAGCTTCGTCTGGTGGCTGTCGCGGGCTGCATCCCCTCTGGGACCAGGTAAGAGTCCTCAAGTGCAAGCCAAAAGCACAGCTACTCCTATTCCCCGCGCCTCCGAAGGGAGCCTGGCTCCCTTCTGTGGTGGCTGCCAGGCACTGCGTGCTGGACTTGCATCTGTAGAAGCCGCGTGGCGGGAGGGACGGACCAGGGCTCCAGTGGATTCCTCTCTTCTGAACCTCGTTGTCTTCGGGTGTCAGGATTTAGGGCTCAGAAGTTGTGGGCTGAGTGTCTATCTCCAGGATAGGTGATTTCTGCTGGGTTGGGGGAGGTCCCCTGAGAGAGGGCGATAGGCAGGTTAGGAACC
Source organism: Rattus norvegicus (assembly GCF_021556685.1). Lineage (NCBI taxonomy): Eukaryota > Metazoa > Chordata > Mammalia > Rodentia > Muridae > Rattus > Rattus norvegicus. The sequence continues at coordinate 258,787,241 of NC_141534.1, forward strand.
AGTCCCTAGCATTGAGGTTAGCCGGCATCGGGAGTGTTAAATTGTCTGGGATCCTCTGGATTTTGGTAAAGCCATGTTGGACTGCAAGCGGGACCACTGGAAAGTTACCCTTACCTTTGTGGCAGGTCGGGTTCTTGACACTGGAGTACAACCTGCCGTCGTGGAAATTGCATTCTTCCTAGTGGAATGTTTCTTATACGAGGTTTAATTTCCTTGCAGCCCTAGGTGTAGATGATAGAGTCCGGACTTGAACTAACTTGTAAACCCTTTATTTTATAGTGTTGCTTGTAAACACTGTGGCTCAGGTAGGAATGCCGTTTGCCCTCCAGGACTGAACTCAGGAGGCAGAGATTTGTACTGGGCAGGCAAGCCTTCTCTGCCACTGAGCTACACTACGTCCCTCTCCTCAGAGCTGTTTATATCTGTTAGTAAACAGAGAACTCTTCTAACAGCTGATAGTTTAGGTAGAAGTGGTATCTCTGGATGTCTGCTGATGCACGTGTACCAGTTACCTATCTTTCCGAGCATGTCAAGTACATAGAGCAATTCCTGTCGCAAAGAAAGGGCTACATATTATTAATAGTTTAATCCGGGTTTCAGGCTTCACCTCTTCCACCAACCTAGTTAAGATTACTGAAACAAAAGCAGATTTTTCCAGTATGGGTTTTCAGGCTTATTGTCGTCATTGTTCTGAGACAGATTCTTTTTTTTTTTTTTTTTTTTTTAGTTTGTTTATTTTATGTATGTGAGTACACACCAGAAGAGAGCATCAGATCCCATTACAGATGGTTGTGAGCCACCATGTGGTTGCTGGGATTTGAACTCAGGACCTCTGGAAGAGCAGTCAGTGCTCTCAACCTCTGAGCCATGTCTCCAGCCCCTGTGACAGATTCTTACTATGTAACTCTGGCTGGCCTGAAACTCACTATGTAGACCACACTAGCCTGAAATTTACATAGATCTGCCTCCTTCCTGGGTACTCATGGGTACTTGGTACATAGTGTGAATCACTATGCCCTGCTAGTTTTCAGGTCTTTTTACAATCAAGTAAAGTACTTTTTATAAAACCTTTAAATTTTTTTTTGCTTTATGTATATGAGTGTTTTGTCTACATGTATGTAATGCTCCACATGTGTCTTTGGTACCCTGGAACTGGAATTATGGATGGCTGTCAGTCATCATGTGGGTGCTGAAAATTGAACCCAGGTCCTCTGTGAGAGCAGCAATTGCTCTTAACTGCCGAGCCATTTCTCCCTCAAAGTTTTTAAAACTATCAGAACATCTGCTGCCTGCATACTTGTATCAGATCCTTGGAGAAAAAAAAATGCCAATCCCGAATCTTGACTAATCTAGACAGGTGGTGGTGATGCATGCCTTGAATCCCAGCACTTGGGAGGCAGAGGCATCTAGGTTTCTGAGTTTGAGGCCAGCCTGGTCTACTAGGACAGGCAGGGTTACATGGAGAAACCCTGTCTCAAAAAAAAAAAACAAAAAAAAAAAAAAATGAAAAGAAAGAGAAAGCAGAGGCCCAAGGTGCGTGGTTAGATTAGAGAGCCCCCTCCCATTTATCTACTAATCTATTGGTCTCCACAGTGGGGCTCTTTTATGGGAAAGGTCACATTCAGATTCCTCTCTGGTGGTATGGTATCCGTTTTCACTGTCACCTTGGAGTCAGATGAGTGTCTGGAAACATGGGCCTGATCCTACTGGTTTAATTATTACTGTCATTCTCCTGCTTGCTCTAGGCAACCTGACAGAGAGTAGGCTACTGTGTCAGTGGTCTTTGGTCTGGTCTTGCAGAGTTTTGAGCTGCCTGGATCTCCCAAGGCCTAGTGCCTACAGGACAAGTATTCTATCTTAGAACTATGCCTATGGTTCTGTTTTGAGCTTTGGTACCGCTTGCTAGAGGAGATGAGCTTTCTCTGCAAAGACTACTACTAGTCTGCTTTATTATTTTTTTCTTCTCTCTCTGTGGTGAGGGAGGTGGGGTGCGGTGGGGGCCTGGGTGAGGAGTGGTGTTCTATAGGACTGAGAAGCTAGAGGAAAGAAAGCTGTTTCTAGTGAGCTGAGGATAGGGGTGGGGTGAGAAGAGCTGGGAGGAGCCACAGGGAATGAGTGAGGTGAAGGCCAGCAGACACTTTGGTATGCTAATAGACATCGGGGCGGCTGAGTTGATTGACACCCTGTGAGTGGGGTCAGAGGACTACTTGCTGGAGTCTGTTTCCTCCTTTCACCACTGTATTTCTGGAGAGTGAACAGGCTCCCCCCCCCCCACCCCCAGGTTGTTTCAATGTATCACCCAGATTTGTCTGAACTTGTTTTAAAACAAAGAAACATTTTATTTTATTTATTTGGTTGGTTGGTTTTGGTTTGTTTGAGACAGAGTCTCAATATGTAGCTTTGGCTCTCCTTGAACTCACAGAGATCCAGCTGACTCTGCCTCCCAAGTTTTCAGATTACTAGGGGGGTGTGCCGCTGTGCTCAGCCTTCTTTGACTTGTATATAAGTATTTGCCTGCCTCTTTGTGTACTGCCTGAGTGTCTGGTGTTCACAGAGGTCAAGAGGTTTTAGATCCCCTGGTATTGGAGTCAGATGTTTGCAGGAACCATCACGTGGATGCTGGGAACTGAACTCTTGGGGCCCTCTGCAAGGGCATTACCTGAGTCATCTGTGGTGGTATGAGTGAGAATGACCCCCATAGGCTCATATATTTGAATGTTTAGTTCTCAGTTGGTGGAACTGTTTAGGAAGGATTAGGAGGCGTGGCCTTGTTGGAGGAGGTGTGTCATTGGGATGGCCTTTGAGGTTTCAAAAACCCCATGCCAGGCTCAGTCTCCTCTCACCAGCTCCCTGTGGATCGGGATGTAAGCTCTTAGCTACTGATCTAGCACCATGCCTGCCAGCCTTCCTACTTGGTGGTCATGGACTAAACTTCTGAGACTGTAAGCAAGCCTCCTATTAAATGCTTTCTTTTAAAAGATGCTATAGTCAGCTGGGTGGTGGTGGCACATGCCTTTAATTCCAGTGCTCATGAGAGAGAGGCAAAGGAAGGCAAATCTCTGTGAGTTTGAGGCCACGCCTGGTCTATAGAGTGAGTTCCAGAACATCCAGGGCTTCATAAAGAGACCCTGTCTTCAAAAACCAAAGACAGACAAAAACTCCTGCATGGCGTCTTTTCATAGCATTAGATCATAATAACTAAGATACTGTCTCTCGAGCCCAGTTCTGAACTCTTGATCCTCATGTCTTTGCCTCTCAAACATGGGGGTTTCTGACATGTGCTTCCATTTCTGGATTTCTTTGTTTATTTAGTGAGTTATGCATGTGTTTGTGTGAGTGTGTGCATGTGGAGACAGTGGGTGTCTTCTTCAATCCCTTTCCCCACAACCAGAGCTCCTGCTGCTATAAAAATGAACATCAGATAGATCCAGTCTCGAGTCAGGGTCTCTCACTGAACCTCGAGCTTGTTCAGTTAGACTGGCTGGATGGTGGAGTCCTAGAATCTTCTTCTTGGCCCCCCCACTTTCCTACCCCAGCATGGGGATTACTGATGCACATCTCTACCTGATGACATGTTACAGATGACATCGCTCCAGCTCCTTCTTTTTCTTTTTTAAGGTGGGAAATAGATTGTAGCAGGCAGAGGACCTCTCCGGGTGAGTTAGAGTCACAGCCTTGTGACCTTGCGTTAGATTTTTCAGCCTGGGTTGGCTTGATGTTCACCTTTCTCTGCCAGAAGTGTTTGGTGTGGGCCATGCTTGTATACAGTGGCTACTGTAAGAAGGACTACTTGTAGCTTGTGTGGGAGCGTAACTGTGGACAAAACCAAGAGACCTCATATGGCTTGGTACTGGTGGGATTGACAGTGTGTAGCTTCAGGGAAGCAGACATACTCTTACTGTGTGACCAAGGCAAGCCTGAGTTTGACTTAGAAGTGCCATCCTTGAGATCAAGAGGACCCAAGATAAATTGTAACATCTATCCCATAGTACGTTTTTGGAGGGCATATGTGTGATACAGACGTGGTTACAGTACTAATGAACTTCACAGTCTGGGGGAAGCAGATGTTACATACATTTTTGAATGACAAAAGCCCATGATGCTGTGAGGAAGGGCAGGACGCTGTGTGAGGGCTCAGAATCGAAGACCTGAGTTATCCCTGAAGGAGTCAGCCAACAATGCCCTTTGTGGGGAGATGTTTCAGATACATGATGTAAATTTTGGGAGGAACCTTATGATTTACTTTTAAAAACCAAGCACTGGCTGGAGAGATGGCTCAGTAGTTAAGAGCACTGACTGCTCCTCCAGAGGTCAAATCCCAGCAACCACGTGGTGGCTCACAACCATCTGTAATGGGATCTGATGCCCTCTTCTGGTGTGTCAGAAGACAGCTACAGTGTACTCATATACATATGATAAATAAACATATTTAAAAAAACCAAGCACTGTGTGCATTCTCTCCTGACCTCTGTAAAGGAAGCAAAAGTGATAACCTCAGCCCAATTCCCAAGACCCACAGAGGGGAAGGAAAAGACTTGATTCCCACAAGCTGCTCCCTGAACCTCCACACGGCATGCACCTCCCCCTCTCCAAATAAAAAAAAAACAGACATGCAAATAAATAGTACGGAAAGCAAAAGCCATCAGCATACTTTAGCCAAAGCCACCTGCATACTTCAGCATGTGACTGCCACATCCTGGTGGAGGGGCTTTTGTATGAAAGGCAGAGGACTTTGTAATGTTAAGTTGAAGGTGGGAGGAGATACCAGAGAGGGTTCACTCTGTAGATGTGCATTGCACATGTAGGAGTATTGGTGGCATGTGTACATTTTGCAGTAAAAATAAAAAGGGGGCGGAACCTGTTCCCGTGTATACCCTGGTGGTCGCATTCTCTGGCCAGTTCTGGCTCTGGCGGGCCATTTGAACTAGTGCTAGTTTATCTCAGATTAGTATCTCTCCTGCCAGCTCTCTGCTAGCCGCGAACTCTCTGGTTCCAGCTAGGCTCTAGAAATCCAGCAGCAGCTGGCCTATCTCAGTTTCCTGCCATGGACGATGCCCACACTCCTAGCAACCGCCCCCTGGTAGTTAAAAACTCCCAACCCGGTAAAATCACGACTCAACAAACTGTAACCTAACAATCACATTTATGTGTTAAATTCTCAATCTTCAATACATCCACAAAATAAACTCACTGCCAATTAATAAAGATAGAAACCGCCCACCTAGACAAGATAAAATTGACCTAGACCACCTGGATCGGAATCATCTTCCTCGTGATCTCCAACTTTCACTTCGCTCCTCCTCCCTCCACTTTTCCCCGCCTATTTTTCCTTGTCATCCAATGATACGCCTTGCCTACCCTGGACCCGCCTTGCTGCATAATGACATCATCCTACATGTACCTGTGGGTGTATTGGGAGCGTGGCAATTTGCTCTCTTGAGCTCAGTCAAGCTGTCCTCCGTGATGGCAAATCTTCACTCTCAGCTTGCCTGCAGGAGCCACGGGGGAGAGTTCTCTTTTCTTTGTGAAGAGCAGGGCGCCCTGGGATGGGTTTACCCTGAGAGAGGGGCCGTGCCTTTGGAAGCGGTATGGCGCTACATGAGCTCTTGCTGGCCCTTGAAAATCCAGGGCAGAAGGTATAACTCTCGCAGGGTGGCTACCCATATCCGCAGCAGGTCGCCCTGCATTTAAAACCACTTAGGAGAAACATTGCTGAGCGTGCCTGTGGGGGGCGGAGAGGATTTCCAGAGAGGATTGACTGGGTAGGACCCACTTTAAATACCAACCCATGGGCTTAGGTCCTAGAGTGAAACTAGGTGGGCACCAGCTTTGTCTCTCACTGCTTCCTGATGCAGACACAGTGTTCCCGGTCGCCTCATTCTAACACCGGGCCTTCCTCACCTCCAAGGGATGCATTCATATGAACCATGAGCCCAAATACCCCCATCTCCCTCCCAACGTTCATACGTTGTCTTGTTGCTGCCACAAGGAAGTAACCCCAGAACTGTAAGGAGAGGGGCTCTTGCCGTGTTCCACCTGATCACAGGGCTTGCAGGCTTTAGGCCTTCAGGAGTACTGTGGATGGGTGAGTTTGGAGCCATGGGCTATGAAAGCTCTCCAGTGTTGTCAGCAGAACCCAGTGGGCCGTTTTGGTTGGAATTTGAAACGAGAAAAAGTTAAGAGAGGGGCTGGGGATTTAGCTCAGTGGTAGAGCGCTTACCTAGGAAGCGCAAGGCCCTGGGTTCGGTCCCCAGCTCCGGAAAAAAAAAAAAAAGAGAAATGCAGATGGCGGAAACCTGACTCTGGAGCTTCCGGAAGGAAGCAAGGACCCTACTGGGAACAGGATCAGAGGTCACAGAGGTCATCTGTGTTCCATCCTGGCCGGTAATAGGTGTTCAGCTCATACCTGGGAAGTCTGGAGGTTTGAACACAGCATAACATCTAGGCTGCCTCGTGGTTCCTGCTCACTGACTTTAGACCTACATTGGCGGAGAGATGGGAAGCAGAGGGTCACTGGCCAGACTCGAGAAAGCACCTACAGTTGTGAAAGGGACAGTACCATTAGAGAGAACCCCCACGCTTTTTCACTGGGATGGGTAATGAGAAAGAGGTCCTGTGGACCATGTAGCCACCCAAGGCTCCTCTTTGTGGAAATGCAGATCCAGTTGAGAGGAGAGAGCCCCTGCAGTGTAAGACAGCCAGCCACTCGGGAACTGTTTTCCCAAGTTTGGCTACCCTGGTGCACAGGGACCACCACAGCTATGGATGGAAGGAGCCAGACTACTTCTTGAACACGCAGTAGAATTAGAACTGCCCTTTTGCATTTCCAGGCGTCCAACATGTAAAAGTAACAGGCATCCAACTGGTATGCCAAGGCCTTAGAACGCTGCTGAGATCAGACAAGTCTGAACCCGTGTCCTGTCCTTTCCACAGATGCTTCTGGGGCCCACTCCCCAGCCCCCTTAGGTGAGGTGGGGAGCTGTGGGAGACTGGATCCTCTGCTTCCTGACTACAGACAATGTGTCTAGCCACCTCGCACTCTTGCTGCTGTGGTGGTTAGACTGGTAAAGAGTTTCAATGCAGGCAGTTGGTGAAAGCAGAGGGCTTCTATTTCAGAATACCTGCTTCCTGTTTCCCTGCTAGTACAGGGGATATTACGCTAGTTCTGATGAATTCTTATTGCTGAGTCAGACTGAGCTCCTCTGTGGCAGACACCGTCTCCCTTAGTGTGATCACGCACAAGGCTGGCTAGTGACGTGGACCAGGAAACCTTGTTGGCAGTTGCTTAGTTTCATCACCATTCATCGGGCCCCTAGATCATCACAGGGGATGCTTAGGGTCCCTGACTGCCGGGGCCTCAGGAAAACTGATTGAGGGATCAACTCTCACTCTTTCTTTGTTTCTTAGGTCTGTAGTTTGTGTTTGAACAATATGGAAGTCGATCTGTCTGGCTTTAACATCGATGCTCCCCGCTGGGACCAGTGCACTTTCCTGGGGCGCGTGAAGCACTTTTTTAACATCACAGATCCTCGAACTGTGTTTGTGTCAGAGCAGGAGCTGGACTGGGCCAAGTCGGTGGTGGAGAAGAGCAGGTGAGGACGTGGTCAGGGGAGGGAGAAGCTGGGGCTGGGGGAGCTGGCAAAGGTCTCAGGAAGTCAGGAGAAGCACGGGGAGGCAGGAGGCAGGCATCAGGTCAGGGTGTCACTGATGTTGTCCTTGGGTGACAGGATGGGACTAATGCCCCCTGGCACTCAGGTGGAGCAGCTCCTGTATGCTAAGAAGCTTTATGACTCCGCCTTCCACCCTGACACTGGGGAGAAGATGAATGTCATCGGGCGGATGTCCTTCCAGGTCCCTGGTGGCATGATCATCACAGGTTTCATGCTCCAGTTCTACAGGTGAGTCCCAAGATGGAGGAGGGCTAAGCTGTAATGACAGTCCTCCATCAGTCACTTCCCAGATCCCGGGCACCATGCTAAGTAAGCTCTTCGTGGGAATGGCCTTTCCCCTCTCAATCACACACACAGGTGCTCTGTCATCCGCCTTTGCTAGGTGGGACTCCTGAAGCGAAGCGAAGTGACTGTTCATGACCTCACTCAGAACTACTGCAGGGGCCTCATGGTGATGCAGTCAGGCCTGAGTGCTCAGTCCGCTAGGCATCCTGAGGGGTATTACTAGTTTACTGTTTTGAGAGTCTCACTGTGTAGCCTTGGCTGACCTAGAACTCTATGTAGATTAGGTTGACTTTGAACTCAAGGAAATTCAACCTGCCTCTGCCCCTCTGCCCCTCTGCCCCTCTGCCCCTCTGCCCCTCTGCTCCTCTGCCCCTCTGCCCCTCTGCCCCTCTGCCCCTCTGCCCCTCTGCCCCTCTGCCCCTCTGCCCCTCTGCCCCTGCCCCTATAGTAATTGAATTAAAGGAGTAAGTCTTTTTTTTTTTTAATAATTTGAAGTGGGAAGATACACTTAAAAAAATATTTATTGTATATATGTGAATACATTGTCTTCAGACACACCAGAAGAGGGCATCAGATCCCATTACAGATGGTTGTGAGCCACCATGTGGTTGCTGGGAATGGAACTCAGGACCTCTGGAACAGAGTCAATGCTCTTAACCACTGAGCCAGCTCTCCAGCCCAAATAAGTGTTTTTTCTTTCTTTCTTTCTTTCCTTCTTTTTTTTTTTTTTTTTTTTTTTTTTTGGTTCTTTTTTTTTCTGGAACCGAACCCAGGGCCTTGCGCTTCCTAGGTAAGTGCTCTACCACTGAGCTAAATCTCCAGCCCCGTGTTTTTTTTTTTTAAACAACAAAACTTTTGCCAGGTGGTGGTGGTTTGCTTCTTAATCCCAGCACTTGGAGGCAGAGGCAGGTAGATCTCTTAAGTTTGAGGTCAAAGGGCAATTTAACAGCCAAAGTTTCTCTTTCGGTGAGACCTAGGACCTGGGGCTAGAACTCAGGGTCTTTCCTCATCTAGCAGTTTACCAGCCTCCGAAGTTCTTTCTTGTTTGTTGATATTGCTTTATTTTTGAGACAGAGTATCACAATGTAACTCTGGATGGCCTGGAACTGGCTAAACCTCAAACTCAGAGAGAACCACCTGCCTCTTCCCCTGCCCCTGCCTCTGCTTCTGCCTCTGCCTCTGCCTCTGCCTCTGCCTCTGCCTCTGCCTCTGCTTCTGCCTCTGCCTCTGCCTCTGCCTCTGCCTCTGTCTCTCTGCCTCTGCCTCTCTGCCTCTGTCTCTCTGCCTCTGCCTCTCTGCCTCTGCCTCTCTGCCTCTGCCTCTCTGCCTCTGCCTCTCTGCCTCTGCCTCTGCCCCTGCCTCTGCCCCTGCCCCTGCCTCTGCCCCTGCCTCTGCCTCTGCCCCTGCCTCTGCCTCTGCCTCTGCCTCTGTCTCTGCCCCTGCCTCTGCCCCTGTCTCTGCCCCTGCCTCTGCCTCTGCCTCTGCCTCTGCCTCTGCCTCTGCCTCTGCCTCTGCCTCTGCCTCTGCCTCTGCCTTCTGCCTTCTGCCTTCTGCCTTCTGCCTTCTGCCTCCACCTCCCCTGTGCTGGAACTAAAGGCACATGCCACTGTGCTCAGCTCCTCCTAAATTTTTTCTTTTAAAAAAATTATTTGTTGTATGTATACTAGTACACTGTAGCTGCCTTCAGACACAGCAGAAGAGGCATTGGATCCCATTAGAGATGGTTATGAGCCACCATGTGGTTGCTGGGAATTGAACTCAGGACCAATGGAAGAGCAGTTAGTGCTCTTAACCAGCTGAGCCATCTCTCCAGCTCCCTAAATTCTTAAAGTATAGTTTCCACAGTTGATTTATGTTTTAAATGTTTGACACCCAAATGAAAAAGGGAAGGCCTTTTCTTGCTCTTCTCGGCTGGGAAGGGGATAAGCTTTCAACCTTTGACTCTCCCCTCCCTGCCTTCTCCAAGTCCTCTACTCCTCTGTGTTCATTTAGTTAGTTGTTGGTCCAGGTGCCAGGGATTAAATAATTTAGGGTCTGCCGTTTTGGAGATGCAGCATGATGGAGATTGGGAAGCAGTTTGGGGAGAAAGAATTTTGAGTCATGGGAACAGGACACACAGTGATTATCTCAGGAAGGGCAGAAAAATTCCAAGAAAAAACAAAGCAGGATTTTACCCCGTGTGAGAGGAAGAGCTTAGAAAGCTGCAGATGCTATGTTGCCTAGTAGACCCTAGGCCCCTCTTTATCTCTCCTGCCTCCCTTGTTTGTAGGACCATGCCTGCCGTCGTCTTCTGGCAGTGGGTGAACCAATCCTTTAATGCCTTGGTCAACTACACCAACCGGAATGCAGTGTCCCCCACATCAGTCAGGTAGGAGACCTGCTATCCTCCGCCTCCCCAGAGCAACCCTTCTGTCTTTTCTTTCGAAGTGGGGCCCACGCTGGGCAGGTGCCCAGGGTTTGAAATAGTAAGACCAACTTAGAGTGTCTTTTCCCCAGACTATGTCAAGATAGCCATTCATTTGACTAATGTATTCTTTTCTTTTTTTAAAAAAATATTTATTTCTACTTTTTAGATTTATTTATTTTGTGTTATTGTTTGTGCACTTCATTCATACCCGGTGCCTGCAGAAATCAGAAGAGGGCATTGGATCCCCTGGAACTGGAGTTATGGGTGGATGTGAGCTCACTATGTGAGCTGGGAACACAACCTGGGTCCTCTGCAAGGGCAGCCAATGCTCTTGAGCCCTAGAGATGGCTCAGGAGTTAAGGGCATGCCCTGCATTTCCAGAGCTTCCTAGCACCCAGATCCGGTCGGTGCTCAGCTCCAGGGGGACCTGACCTCTATGTGCACACATGCACACACACATAATTTAAAAATAAGAACTGAAAACAAAAACCAAGCTGGGCATGGTGGCTCACACTTTCAATCTCAGCACTCACGGGGTAGAGGCAGGATCTCTGTGAGTTTCAGTCCGGCCTGGGCTACACAGTGAGACCCTGTCTTAAAACCAAAATTAAAACAGTACTCCTGACCACTGAACCATCTCTCCTGCCCCAAGATTACTTTTGTTTGTGTGTGTGTTTTGTTACTGATCACCACATGTGTGCGCAGAAGCCAGAAGAAGGAGTTAGATACCCTCCAGTTGGAGTTGCAGGTGTTATAAGTCATTGGGTGTGGGAGCTGGGAATTGAACCTGGGTCCTCTTAACCACTGAGCCATCTCTCTAGTCCCAGAATTTTGCTGAGTGTTAATTATATGCCAGGCAAGGTCCCAGAGGCTTGAGAGTCCCTGATGAGTAAGACATAGCAGGCTCTGTTTAAAGATCTTCCAACAGGCTGGCAGGCAGATCTCTGTGAGTTCAAGGCCAGCTTGTTCTGTATAGCAGTTCTAGGCCAGCCAGGACTATGTGCTGAGATCCTGCTCAGTAACCAAACCAAACCAAACACATGAAAAAGTCTACAGTGACCTCAGCTTGACTTTGCTGTGGTCATGGAGACGAGTGGTTGGACTGGAGATCTGTTCAGACTGGCCCCTGGGGAAGTCCATGCAGTGAAACCATCATGAAAAATAACCTGTGGAGGAAAGGGTTTGTTTCACTCACAGTTCATCACCCAAAGCAGGGAGAGCAGGAACTCAAGCAGGACAGTAGACAGGAGCTGATGCAGAAGCCATAGAGGGGCGCTGCTTACTGGCTTGCTCCCTCTGGTTTGCTCAGTGTGCTTTCTCATAGAACCCAGGACCACCAGCCCAGGGATGGCAGCACCCACAATGGGCTGGGCCGTCCCCTGCCCCATCAACCACTAATCAAGAAAATGCCCCGGGGTTGGGGATTTAGCTCAGTGGTAGAGCGCTTGCCTAGCAAGCACAAGGCCCTGGATTCAGTCCCCACCTCCAAAAAAAAAAAAAAAAAAAAAAAAAAAAAAAAAAAAAAAAGCCCCAATGGCTTCCCTAAAGCCTGACCTTAAGACTTTAGCTTGTGTCAAGTTGAGATAAAACTCTAGCCAGCAAAAGGATACAAACATGTAGGAGGCCAGGAGGGTTCTCTAAACAGGGAGCAGCAGCAATATACATTGGTTCTGACAGAAAACCGTGTGGTGTGTTTAATGCACTAAAAGAGGACCAAGGGTGCTTGGCACGGAGTGGTGGGAATTGGGTGTGTGTGTGTGTGCGTGTGTGTGTGTGTGTGTGTGTGTGTGTGTGTGTGTGTGTGAGATGGTTCTAGAGACCGGTCTCACGAGCCCTGAGTTACTCACTAAAGCCCCTGGCCTTGCCTGAGCCACTGTGACACTACTCCCAGCACCTACACACTCATCCATCTGGCATTTCTCTTTCACTAGGCAGATGGCCCTCTCCTACTTCATAGCTACTTCCACTGCCGTGGCCACTGCAGTGGGCATGAACTTATGGACAAAGGTATGTACGGCTGGGGTGCTGTGAGAAGAGTGGCCACCAGAGGGCAGCAGAGTTCCAGAGAAAACAGCTTTTCTTTGCTCATAGGAGTTTGAGGATTCCAGAGTGTTTGTCTGGACACAGGACACTGGCAGAGTTTAATTGCCTCTCTTCCTGTATAATCCAAAGCCTTTCTATCCCCCTCTTCGTATGAGCTTGAATAACTTCCTTTGTTCCCTACCTTCAACAGAGAGCTCCACCCTTGGTGGGCCGATGGGTGCCTTTTGCTGCTGTAGCTGCTGCTAACTGTGTCAATATCCCAATGATGCGACAGCAGTGAGTACAGGGGGCCTTGTGCTCCTTCTCCATCACAGGGTTAGCAGGGATGGGAAGGAGGCAAGACGCTGAGCCGGTAGCTTTCTGGGACTGGGCAGTACAGGGAAGACCAATAGGCCCAGTTTTGAAAGGTCCCCGAGGGCCGCCATTCCTCTGTCATGGCCCAAAGAATGGTGGGTGGCTTAAATTTAGTGTACTGGGTGTGGAGTGAGGTTGATTAAGCATGGACCTGTGGACCAGTCATTTTCTTCTTGTTCATGCTGGGGATCGAACTCAATGCCTTGTGCTCTATCCCTAAAGGTATATCCTTAGCTTAGATCCTGTTCAAGTGAAAGAAAGTCAGAGCTGCAGACTCTGCCTGTGTCCCAAACTCTTAGCTTAGGGGAGGAGATGCGGCAGCGCTGAGCCCCTGATGCTAGCACAGTATCCAGATGCTCTGAGAAGCCAGCGGAGGGGGTGGATGCCCCCAGAGCCCAACTAAGATTTTAGCAAAAGGTAAAGCAGAAACCGCATCTTGCCGGTTTTGCTTCTTGTCTTCTTTTTAGAGAGAGGGACTTACTTTGTGTCCTTAGCTGACATGGGAGTTTACTATGTAGACCAGGCTGGCCTTGAATTTACAGAGATCCACTTTGCCTCTGCCATCTGAGTTCTAGGATTAAAGGCATGCGCCACCATGCCTGACTAAAGATTTTATTTTTTTTTTTTTGGTTCTTTTTTTTTTTTTTTTTTTTTTTTTTCGGAGCTGGGGACCGAACCCAGGGCCTTGCGCTTCCTAGGTAAGCGCTCTACCACTGAGCCAAATCCCCAGCCCCAAGATTTTATTTTTAATCATGTGTATGTATGTCTGGGTACGTACGCGTATGTGATGCAGGTGCCCAGAGACTGGACTCAGTGGATCTCCATGGAGCTGAAGTTGCAGGCAGCTGTGAAACTGATGTGGGTGCTGGGCACTGAACTCAGGTCCTCTGCAAAAGCAGTGTGTACTCTTAGCCTCTGGACTGTGTCGCACTGTGTAGACCTGGCTGGCCTAGAGCATGCACTGATCTGCTTCTGCTTCTGCTTCTGGAGTGCTGGGATTATAGTTGTGTACTACCAGAAATAATGGAATAATGGTGGCGGCGGCGGCTTCTGCTTCTCCTCCTCCTCCTCCTCCTCCTCCTCTTCCTCCTCCTCCTCCTCCTCCTCCTCCTCCTCCTCCTCCTCCTCTTCTTCTTCTTCTTCTTCTTCTTCTTCTTCTTCTTCCTCCCCCTCCTCTTCTTCCTCCTCCTCCTCCTCCTCTTTTTCTTCTTCTCCCTCTTCCTCCTCCTTCTCCCTCTCCCCCTCCCCCTCCTTCCCCCTTCCCCTTCTCTCCCTTCCCCCTCCTCCTCCTTCCCTCTTCCCCCTCCCCCTCCTTCCCCTTTCCCCCTTCCCTCTTCCTCTCCCCCTCCCCCTCCTCTCCCCCTCCCCCATCTTGTTTTTTTTTCTCTCTGACATGCTGGTATTGATCCTGGAGGCTTAACTTGAATGCTAGCCAAGGGTGACTACCGAGCTGCGTCCCCAGCCTAGTTTCTGTTTTCTTCCTTTTCCCTTTTGCATTTTCCTAGAACACAGGTGGCATAAGGACTGGGTATCTTAGATGCCATTGCCACCATTGTCCATAACTACAGCCATATTTTGTTGGTAGATGGAAGCTTACCACAGCAACCCCTGTAGAAAGAGCTTGCAGAGCGTCGTGCGTGGACATCTCTCCACTCTACCCAACTCCTTTCTCTGCCTAGCCTCCCAAGCAGATGAGCGAGTGTGGCTATCTCCCTGGTTTCCAACTGAGGGATGCCAAGAGCTTGTCTAAGAACAGAATAGCTACTGTTTGGGGAATGGATACAAGTCAGACACTGGTCTCAGAACTTGGCCAGTAGCTCATTTAACTCTCATTAGGTTCCATGAAGTAGGTGCCAGAATTGTCCCCATTCTCCACATGAGGAAAACTGAGGTTTAGAAGGGTTGAAGACCATTCTCAAGGTCACACATATACCTACAGCTTCAGGAGTCCAGTGAGACAGTGTGGATCCAGGGCTGGCTTTCTTGGCCACGGTTCAGGGTTACTTCTGAGATACCATCCACTCTGGGATGAAGAAGGGAGACTGACGGGCCAGGTTGCAAGAGGGGGCTTCCTCCTGCATCCGTCCTTGGAGCTGGTAACCCGATGTGTCACCTGCCAGGCAGGTTCCTTGCACCTACTTCCTAACGTCCAGAAACTTCTGTTGTTTAGGGAACTCATCCAGGGCATCTGTGTGAAGGACAGGAACCAAAATGAGCTTGGCCATTCTCGGGTAAGCAAAGGAGAGACTTTCCCTCAGACCCCCTTCCCTCCTAGAAGGCTTCATACTCATACATGCCCTGGGTGCCATTATGGGTTACACACACACACACACACAGAGACACACACACACACACACACACACACACAGAGACACACACACTCTACATACACACACAGAGACACACAGACACATACACACACAGACACACACACACACACTCTACATACACACACAGAGACACACAGACACACACACACACAGAGACACACACACACATACTCTACATACACACACAGAGACACACAGACACACACACACAGACACACACACACACATAAACAGGCATACTACATACACACACAGACACAGACACACACACACACACACACACACACAGAGAGACACACACACTCTACATACACACACAGAGACACACAGACACATACACACACAGACACACACACACACATAAACAGGCACACTACATACACACACAGACACACACACACACACACACACACACACATTTATTTTTTCAGACAGGCTCCCCATCATTTCAGGTGGGTGGGTTGGGTAAGACACTTGGCTCCTAGTGGGTCCATCCATCCCCTCCACCTGCTCAAACCTGGCCATGTTCCCCCTCACCTCTGTAGTGTAGCCCATGAACACTTGATAAGTGACCCCTGATAGCCCTTCTCTGCCCCCCAGAGAGCTGCGGCTGTGGGCATCACACAAGTGGTTATTTCTCGGATCACCATGGCAGCCCCTGGCATGAGTAAGATGGGGAATGCCTGTGTTGGGGGGACCCTTGAATATCTGGTCAATGCCTTGGTCACCTCAGCTTTCAGGTGGGAGGTGGCATACCTTCTCAATCTTTCTGTGAGAGCTGATAGCCCAGGGGACCCACACATGCTCTTCCAGTTTCTATCACGTCATCTGATTTGGGGGAGCAAGTTAACTTCATTTGGCTAATAATGCTGGGCAATGGTGGGCGGTATCTGGGAGACAGTGATAGAGCAATGGCCCCCCTTGATCCCAGCGGGGCGTATTGCAGAATAAGATGCAAATGTGTTTGCTTGAGCCTGTGAAACACTTTTCGGGTCCAGGGGTGTGTGAATGCATTTTCGGGAAGCAGACTTACTCTGGGACTTGGGGGGAGTCTGTCTAGTGGTGCCTATGCAGTCTGCTTTTCTCCCAATGGCAAGTATTTTCTGGAAAGTCTTGGGGCGACAGCAGCCCCCTCAGACTGTGATCTGCCTGCAGCCGTGGGCTTGGTGAGTCTGTCTGTCTTCCTTCTCAGCTGCTTGTCTCTTCCAGTCCTGTTGCCAGTCGTCATGGAGAGGCTGGAGAGACTACACCTGATGAAGGTAGGTCACTCTCCCTGCCTACCCCAGAAACTGGCCCTCCGCGCCTTTCCGGGAACCACCACCCTGTTTTACTCAAGCAGGGCCTGTGCCAGCCTTTACCGGCCTCTATTTCAGATATGAGAACAGGCTTCCTGACCTTATCTGCAGAGAGCCAGGGGCACACCTTTTCCCCATCAGGGTAGCAGGTCCCAGCCTCTAGCTTCTGGTGGGGTAGGCACAGGAGGTGGTTTGCGGCGTCTAAGTCCTTCTTGGGACACTTCCTCTGCTTCTCTTTTTCTTTTCCTCCTGCAGAAGTTGAAAGTGCTTCACGCCCCGCTGCAGGTCTTGCTGTGTGGCTGCTTGTGAGTATGTCCTCGATGGCATGGGCTCTTTGCCGGCCATGGCACCCAGACGTGTGAGCTGGGGTTCTTCCCGGGTCCCTGCTCCCTCAGGTCTGGAGCGGTTTTAGAGAAGAAGAATTTCTTAGAAGAGGCAGAGGTTGGTTGAGGCTGTCACAGACAGAAAAAATGGCACACCATGTTCTTAGTAACTTGCCATTGACCGGGATGTCTTTGATTATTCCCTGCTGGCAGTGGTTCCTTTCCCTTCGTGGCACAGGCACAGGTGCCTGTGACCTTGAAGTCTTCTGTTTACTCTCCCTAGATACACCATTCTCTCCCCTCCTGTTACTGCCCTGTGAAGTGGAGGTTGGAGGGAGGGGGAGGGACACCGATTTCCATCACCAAGTCCTGATGAGCTCAGGGGTAAGAGGGCTTGCTTGCCTAGTATGCACCTGACCCTGGGTTCAATTCCCAGTCAGGGCGGTGGCACACAGGTGCGTGTCCTCCCAGCGGAGGCAGGAGCAGGAGGATCAGTAGTTCAGGATCACCCTCAGCCAGCTCCTCCCCCTGGTCTACACCATGACCCTGTCTCAAAATGGAGCAGAGAAGGGCTGGAGGGAAGGCAGGTCAGGTGTGTGAGCTCAGGGACAGTGTGTGGCCAGGCCTCTGGGACACGTCCCTAACACTTCTCTCCTTTCTTATTACAGCCTCCTCTTCATGGTGCCAGTGGCGTGCGGGCTCTTCCCTCAGGAATGGTATCAGCCATTTGTCGCCTGCTTTGTTTTATCAAACACTCTGCTACTGCTCTCAACTGACCTGCTAGGAGGGAGGAGTGGGCATCTGCCTAAGTTCTGGCCTTCTAACTTGGGGGTTGGGAGGGGATGGCACACCAGCCAGGACTCTGAGGGACTGGGGGAGAAGCCAGGAGTAAGTGTTGATCTTACTCAATGCCTTAGAGACATGGCGGGGGGTGACAGGAGGCTTCTTGTCCTGCCAACTGAGTGTTAGCCAGGCCACATCTGCCTGGATCTGGCCTTTAAAGGCATTTATTCTGCTTCTTCGGGTCTGTGCTTTTTCTGCCTCTGTGCTTCCTGGAGGGGAGGGTGGGAGAGATTGAGGGGGGACGTCAGCCTGGGCCTAGCTGGGGACTGGCTCCAGGATACAGGTGTAGCTGTGCATGATCTGAGATAGTAGCAGTCACCTGCTGTCTGTGCAGGCTTGTGGCCATCTGCCGGTCACCTGCTGAGTCCTGAGCTTACAGACTCGTGGAGAAGGCAGATGTTAAAGCCAAGAACTCCACCTCCAGGTAGATGAGGTGGAGGTCAAATGTGACATTTAATTCCAGTAATAATTTTGGCTGTAAAGATCATGAATTGAACTTGTAATCCCACACTGCGGTTAGGACATGGGTTTAAAGTAGGAGGATCAAAAGTTCAAGACTAGGAGCTGGAGAGATGATTCAGCGGTTAAGAGCACTGACTTCTCTTCCAGAGGTCCTGAATTCAATTCAATTCCCAGCAACCACATGGTGGCTCATAACCATCTGTAATGGGATCCAATGCCCTCTTCTGGCTGCAGGCATACATGCATGCAGAATGCTGTATACATAATAAATAAATAAATCTTAAAAAAAAAAAAAAAGGAAAAAAGAGAGTTCAAGGCCAGTCCGGGACCCTAGCAAACAAACACAGTTAAAAACATTCTTCTTTCTTTACAACCCTGTCTCAAAAAAACTTAAGGAAAGGTAGGGAACTGGCTCAGTTAGCACAGTACTTGCCATGCAGACTCTGGAACCTGGGTTAGATTGCCCAGAGTCTATGTAAAAGAGCTGGGTGTAGTAGTGTGTGCCTCTGACCCCAGTGTTAGGGAGGCAGGGGCAGGATGCCCCCCAAGCTCATTGACTGCCCAGCCTAGCTAGATTGGTGAGTTCCAGGTTCAGTAAGAGACCTTGTCCCCAAAATAAAATGGAGGACAACTGAGAAAGGCAGCTGATGTCAATCTCTGGCCTCCGTGCACATGTGCACATACATACACATGCAAAATGGGGTGGGTGATATTTTAAAAAATTAGAATGGACTCTTCTAGTTTCATTCTGTTGCTTGGGCAAACACTGTGACTGACAGCTACTCGGGGGAAGAAGGGTTTGTTTTATCCATGTGTGTGTCTCTGCGTGCTGGCTGGCCTTTGCAAGAGCCAGAAGAGGGCCTTGGATCCCTTGAAGCTGGAGGTAAGGGCAGGCTTGAGCTTCCTGACGTGGTTGCTGGGATTTGGATTAAAATCCTCTAGAAGCCATCTCTCCAACCCCGTTCTCGTCGTTCTTGTTGTTTTGTTTACGGAAAGCAGAAGAGACTTTATTCAGTGTGGCTACACTGGAAAGAGAGACAAAGAGAGACAGACTCAAGAGTCCTGAAGTGACAACGAAGTTTAGAGGGCCAAGGACCTCTAAGCAGACTGAGTAAAATCTTCCAGGGAGTAGGGCAGGGCAGGGCAGCAAGGCAGGAACTCAAATGGGAACTTGAGGCAGAAGCCACGGAGGCATGGTGCTTAGTGACTTAGCTTTCTCAGAGAGTCCAAGGGACCTGTCTAGGGAATGGTGCTGCCTAGCCTGGGTATTCCCACATCAGCCAATAACCAAGACAATTCCTCACAGACATGCCCACAGATCACCTTGATGAAGACACTTACTCAGTTGAGACTCTTTTCAGATGACTGTAGGCCATGTCGAGTTGACAGTTAATGCTAAGTAGGACGGACTTCTTAGAGGTGACATATGGGTGGGCTTTTTTCTCAGGGTAAACTGCTGACTGTCTTAGTAGCATCCTCATAACCCCCTTCTGGTTTTCCTTTCAGTGAATTACCAGTTTCCTATCTAGAGCCAGAGCTACAGAACACCATCAAGGCCAAGTATGGAGAACAAGTCCTTTTTGCCTACTTTAATAAGGGTCTCTAAGTGCTCCGTGCCTGCAAGGACCAGTTCACACGCCGTGTGGACCAGCTTTTTCCCTGGCAACTGTACATACCTGTGTCTACATTCCTCTTTGAGATAAGGTCTGAAAGCCAGGCTGGGAAATGGTGGGTGGGGAGGTGGCTCCTGTTTTCTATGTAAGCACCTAACTTATTGGATTCCAGAGGACAAAATTCAAAAGGGGATCATGGTGGCTGGGGATATAGCATGGTTGGGAGTGTCTGCCTAGCGTTCACAAAGCTTTGGATTCAGATCTTTGCACCGGTATGATTCAGGCATAGTTTTCTATGCTCGTGATCCCTGTACTTGAGAGGTGGATGCAAGAGGATTCGAAGTTCAAGGTCAGGAAGTGGTGGCACACACCTTTAACCTCAGGAGGCAGAGGCAGGCAGATCTCTGAGTTGAGGCCAGCCTGGTCTACAGACCTAATTCCAGGACAGCCAGGGCTACACAGAGAAACTTTGTCTCAAAAAAAAAAACAAACAAACAAACAAACAAACAAAAAACCCAACCACAAAAAACAAAAACAACTACCAAAAAAAAAAACCAAAAAATAAACAGCACCCCCCTCCCCCCAAACAAGAACAAAGTCTGCTTTGTTCTTGACCCTTGTCCCTGGGGACCAGAAGCTGAGGCCTTCTCAGCAGAGGTTGTTGGTGTTGAGATGCACACACAGAGTAATTAGGAAGCGTGTGATTCTTGTCCAGTCAGGACAGAGGATACACCAATCCCTTCCTCTTCTCCACTTCCTCCTTCCTAAGCAAGGGAAACGTTTACCTGCATTATTCTTATAAAAGGCTTTTTATTTTATTTTTTTTAATATTTTATGGGTATGGGTGTCTTGCCTTCATGTATGTCTCTGCACACAGAGGTCAAAGAGCATGTCAGACCCTCTGAAACTGGAGTTACCACTGTGAGCCATCGTGTGGTTGCTGGAAATCAAACCCAGGTCCTCTGGGAGAGCAGCCACTGCTCTTAACCACTGAGCCATTTCTCCAGCTCCCTATTCAGGAAGAGAAGAAGGAGCCATGGGAATCCTCTTGGGAACTCCTCTCTACCCTTCCCCATTGTGCCCTGACTGGGCTGTCTCATTGGGAAAGCTGCTAGATTTGAGTTTTTCAGGCTCTTGGAGTTATTTGTACAAAAAAAAGGACAAACAAGCAACAAAACGAAACAAAAAAAGTCAAAAAATCATGGACAATGAGTTCCTTTCCTCAGCCCACTGGGTCTCACACCAAAGAGACTGGCGTGTATTGATAAGAGGACAGAGACCTCTGAGTGGGAATCCACCAGGACCACAGCCTTAAAAGTGTGTGTGTATTTGGGGTCGGGTGGGGGGGTGTTCAGGGCAGCATCCACCTTTAATCCTGCATTCAGGAGGCAGAGACAGGTGAACCTCTGAGTTCAAGGGCAGCCTGGTCTACACAATGAGTTCCAGGACAGCCAGAGAAACCCTGTCTTAAAAAAACAAAAACAAAAACAAAAAAACAGGAAAAAATGTACAGTCAAACAGTCATTTTACCAAAGTTATGTGGGACATCAAGTTCTACCCCTTTGAAAATGACCATTCTGTCTTAAAATGATGTCCAAATCTACTTCCGGGACCTTTAGCTGAGAGGTCTCTTCTTGTGGCCTGCTCTATTTTACAAGCCAAGCCCCTCACTGTGAGGGAAGGCACCTGCCACATATTCAGTTTCCTGCTGGCTTTCCTCCCTCAGCCTTTAGGTCACACACCAAAGAGAATGCCAGTGCCAATGGTACGGGGCTTCACTTGGTCACCTCAGAGAGGAAGTCCCCCGGGACCAACAAACCCTTGGGGGGCTGGCTTACCTGGGGTCAGTGGGTATATGTGTTTTGTCTGCCAAGATTGCTGATCCTGTTCAAATGCGCCATTATGAACTGAATAAATGATTTGAGAGAACACGAAACACTGTCTGTAAACTAAGCTACTAACTCCAGATGGAAAGCAGGATCTGTGGCCTAACTTTGGCCTTGGCATGCCAGAGCCTATCACAAGTTGTCTGATGTCCTTAACAATGGGGAAGAATCCACCGGCAGCCCTTGCTGGTGCTCCACAGGTCTACCAGAGTGGAATACATATTGCCTCAGGGCTGGACTTGGTCAGCCGTAACATACTCAAATTCACCTGTTATCTGTTATCTTCTTGTGCATTTTGGAACTAAAAATACTTTTTACATTTCTTAGTGGGTTATAAAAAAGAAAAAAACTAGAATATGTGATAGGCACTGTATATGCAGCATGTAGACTTTAACATGTTTCCCCTACCCCACAATTGTGACTTAAAAGTGTGTACTAAGCCCGTGGTGCACTTCTTTAATTCCAGCACTTGGGGAGCAGAGGCAGGTGGATCTTCATGAGTTTGAGTCTACCCTGCTCTACATAGCACATTCCAGCCCTGCCTCAAAGGGGAAAAATGTATCCCAGAGTCAGTCACCTGAAGCTGTTGTGAAAATAGGTGGAAAGGCTTATCCGTAACCAGCTCCTGGCTCTGTAGGTCGGAGGTGGAACCTGAGGAGGTAACGCTGCTGGGATCCATCCGACACCACGTGGTTGAACTAAAGGAGACTGCATGCTAAGACCCCAGCTGCGATTTAGCCCCACACCCACTTAAAAAGGAAAATGGAACTCAGAAACCATGAAATTGTTTTCTTTTCTTTTCTTTTTTTTTTTTTTTTGGTTCTTTTTTTCAGAGCTGGGGACCGAACCCAGGGCCTTGCGCTTCCTAGGCAAGCGCTCTACCACTGAGCTAAATCCCCAACCCCCCCCCCTTTTTTTTTTTTAAATTTCTTTTTTTCGGAGCTGGGGACAGAACCCAGGGCCTTGCGCTTCCTAGGCAAGCGCTCTACCACTGAGCCAAATCCCCAACCCCTAATTGTTTTCTTTTTGATGGAGTCCAGGCTAGCCTCTCATTGCCTCACTCCGGATTCATGAGTGCTGAGATTACAGCTGTGCATCTCTGTGCCCAGCCAAATCCAGCCATTTATTTATTTATTTATTTATTTATTTATTTATTTATTTATTTGGTTCTTTTTTTCGGAGCTGGGGACCGAACCCAGGGCCTTGCGCTTCCTAGGTAAGCGCAAATCCAGCCCTTTAAATCGTGTGATTTAGTAACTTTCAGGCCAGTCACACCGTGGTACTCCTGTAATCTGGACACTTAGCCTATCCCTCCTAGGAAACCCAAGGACATCAGCATCCACACCCCACCTTCCTCCCGCCCCTCAGCCATTACCGTCTTCAGATTTGTCTGCTTTCCACATTTGTTGTCAGATCACACTGTGGGCCTTTTGTCTCTGGCTTCTCTTGCTAAGTGTGTTTGCAGGGTTCTTTAAGAACGTTATAACTAACATGGAAAACACGATGCTGGCTGGTAGTTGCAAGAAAAGTCTGTTCGTTTTTCAGCCAGGCTTTTAAAGATGGGAAACTTGACTTTGGCTTTTCCCTTCCAAAAACAAACCGGAAAAGAAACATCAGAACCTGGGAAGTTTTTCCTCACTGTGTTCTCTGTAAAGAACAGCTTTTGCTTAGCTTTCTCTATCGGAGACATGTCTGTCCTCACAGGATTATTTTTGCTTTTGTTTTCTGAGGCAGGTTATTTTTAATGTAGCCCTGGCTGTTCTGGAGCTCACTCTGTAGACCAGGGTGACTTCAAACTCAGTTGTCATCTTTTGGAATAGTCTAGAGTATGTCAAGTTTAGAGTATGTCAAGGTTAGGAGGACTTTGAGATGATTTGATTTTCTTTTGAGGTTCCAGCATGGAACCCAAGGTCCTCTTTCTGTTAGGTAAGTGTTCTACCTTTGAGCCCTGCCATCCCCAGTCCAGTCATTTTCTAACACCTCTGCCTTCTTTGAATTGGCCTGTGGGATGTTGAAAGGCAGTTAGAATGAACAGCAGGGCTTTGTATGGGAACTACTAACTCGTAACTGTGAGGGCAGCCTGAGTTACATAGTTCTTGGCTTGCATGGACAACATGGGGAGACCCTATATCAAAAAGCTAACCTAATACATCCTGTGAATAATTGGAGCCTAATCTTTTCTTTCTTCTTCCCTCTCTTCCTCCCTGTATCTCTTCCCATTCTCCGTTCCTTATGGCAAATACTGGGGTCTGAATTCAGGGCCTTGCCCATGCAAGCCATTTTACCAGAGTGATGCATCCTCCTGCCCAGTTGGCCAAGTATTCTCAAAGGTGAAGCTCCTACATAGTGATGTGTGGGTCTTTGCGACTCGTGGATGGGATTTGAGGGGTTGGGGGTGGGGAAATGGTGCATAGGGAAGACTTTTTCATTTAGCCGGAAGATAACCTGGCTGAAGCAATGATTGGTGGGTATCAGAGCTGTTTCTGAGTAAGATTATAAGGGTTTTGTCCTTGAAACTCGGGGTGTCAGAACACCTTAATAGGGGACGCAAATGAACCTAAGCAGCTGCTTGGGTAGCGAGCTTGGAGAGGGGATCCTGATAATAGGGCGTTCTGTACTTTAATACAAAAAGCACCAAAGGTTTATAGACTGCAATTGTTTTACTCTTTGGAAGTACGCTTTAGAACCAGCATACCTCACTACTTCTTTTTTTCTTTTACCTCCCCTTAACTGTGGGAACATAACACTTCCGCCACACTCAAAATGGCTGAATACGGTCAACTTTCTCAATGCATCCGGGTGGTCGTGTCCCTGGCTCCTGTTACTTCCGCCACTCTCTGCGGGGCGGGCGCTCTGCACTTTTAGACATCTCGCAGCATTCAAGATGGCCCGGCTTCCTCCCACTTTTCATTGGCCAAATCACCTAGCACGAGGGGGGCTGGGACTGATATTTGACACACAGCTATTTTGGCCAATGGACGGAAAGTAGAAACCAATGAGGCGCGGGAGTTGGAGACCCTCCTCTGCATCTGGGAGGGCATTTTCCCCGGGGCGGGGTGGAGCCGAGCCGGAAGCGGGAGGGGAGAGCGAAACAGGAAAAGAAGGGAAGAAGGAAGCAGAGGGAAGAAGAGAGGGAGGAGGAGGGGTGGCGGCGCCGTGGCGGAGGAGCAGGAGCAGGAGGGGGATGGAGAGGAGAAGGCTCCTGGGTGGCATGGCGCTCCTGCTCCTCCAGGCGCTGCCCAGCCCCCTGTCAGTGAGGGCTGAGCCCCCGCAGGTAAGGGAGGGCGTCTGGGCTAGCTTGGGGGGGGGGTCCGGGGAGGTCGAGGCCTGGCTGGAGGGGGGTCTTAAAGAGGTTTGTTTGCAGAGAGTTGAGTGTTTTCGGGAGGGAAGCCCATGGCTAACGTGGGCAGGGTGAAGGGGTTTGGGGGGGTGGCGGTGTTGGTGTTTAGCCGAGGGACACCTGTGACGAGTTGGATGTCAAGAAGATGGCAGAGGCAATGGTGCCAGGCGACTTGGGGGTCCTTTGAGAGGGTAGGTATGGTAGGTGCTCTGAAGGACCCTTTCTGGATATCGATGCACACTGTGTGCTTGTGGGCCTTATTTCTTCTCCGCAGTAGAGTCAGGAGCCAGAGACTGTGTGCACACCGATCACAGGTTACTGAACTGGCCCCAGAGGGAGGAGAGCCCAGCAGGATATTTATTTCAGACTGGACAAAGGAGAAGTTCTGAGGGCATCCTAGCTCCTTTTATTTATTTATTTTTAATTTTTTAATTTTAATGCTGTAAGGCATAGCACGTTGGTGGCCTGTTGTTGGAGGTAAGGTTCTTGGAAGATAGGAGAGATGAAGTAGAGTGGAACCTCTCAGGAGGAGGGGCACATCTGAGCTGTGAGAAGGCCGTGCTGTTAGGCTGGCTGTCCTGGGAAGAAGTCACTGTTGCTGATACGAGCTGATCAGGGCTTTTGAGCAAAGAGTGGTTCCGAAGCCAATATCGGCAGCAAGTGGAGCGCCCTAGCTTTTCTTGCTGGGTGGCTTGGTCTTTCCTGGTCCAAGCCCGAGAAGCTCGCTTGTGCTGATTCTAGCTTGGGCTGGTGTTTCGAAACCCTAATTGAAGCGTTAGTCTTGGTGCCAGATTGGGTGGGGTGCTGTAGGGGGAATCATCCCTCCCCTGTTAAGTTTGGCAAAGCTTCTATCGTTTTTGGGTTCTTCCCTTTCTTCCCATCATTGTCTGTTTTTCAGAAAAGCATTCACAGGCACAGACACAGCACAGGGACAGTCTATACAGCACTTCACGTCACGCAGAAGAGCAGAAATTGCTAGCAGAACTTTTACCTTTCCTCCTAGAGCTTAAGGGTGGCCCTTTCACACACCAATCTTATTTTGCTCCTGAGTATCCTCTTCCTAAAACAAACAAACAAAAAACCAACAGAACAAAACCTGAAAATAATTGAGTTTTGTTTTGTTTGAGACAAGTTCTTGCAATGTAGGTCAGGCTGGGCTTGAACTCAAGATCTTCTTCCTTCAGCCACCCAAGCTCTGGGATTTGGAGGATTTTTAAGTGCCTTGAAGTTCACATACCAAAATCAACAGTTTTAAAGTGAATCACTGTGGCATTCGGTGTTGTGCAACCACCACCCTATCTACTTCCAAAACAGTTGAATCATCCCAAAGAATCGTCCCTCTTAACCAGTTACTCCCTGTTTCCACCCCTCCCACACACCTCCCCCTGCCCCCCAACCCTGACCCTTGACAACTAGTGAGTCTGCCTGTGTCTGTGTGGATTTACCTGTCCTGCACATCCTGCGTAACGGCATGGCTGTAGCATGTGTGGCGTCGTTCATATTCTGTCATGTGTTTAAGGTTCATCTGCATCGTGACCAAATAATATTCCCCTTAATGTATATGCTACAATTTATCATCCTATCTGTCACTGTATCTTTTTTTTTTTTTTTTTTTTTTTTTTGGTTCTTTTTTTCGGAGCTGGGGACCGAACCCAGGGCCTTGCGCTTCCTAGGCAAGCACTCTACCACTGAGCTAAATCCCCAGCCCCTGTGTCACTGTATCTTAACAGGGCAGGGGGATGTAATATCTGGGAAATAGGATGTGAACGAATGAGTTGGTTTTATGACCTTTCATGTATTCCTTCTTAGGGACGAAACCCTTTAGTTTTTGCCCTTGTCTGGGTTCTTAGTTAAAGCCATAAGGTACCAGGAGAAATACATTTGTCTCCTAGAGAAGTTACAGCTCTCAGGACTGGCAAGGTTAAACGTAGGTGTTGACAGAACAGAATACAGAATGAAGATGCTTTTCTGTTTCTGTGGACCTCTCTGAGGGCTGACCCTATAGCCCTTCCATCACCTTGTTAGGGGGCTTGATTTAGGAGGGTGGAACCTTTGGGGGTGGGCTGGTTGCTAGTAGGAACCAGACCCACTTCTTTCAGGAAGAGGATTGGAAAATGGTCCTGCAGCCTGGGGGCGGTGAGGGTCTTCAGTGTAAGGCTCTGCTTACAGCTCATCAATCATGGACTGTTTTCTTACCATAGTTCTGGTACTTCCAATGCTTATTTTGGGGACAGGGTAGCTTTTGTACCTCGTTCTGTTTGGTTGGGTGCTAGTACTTGACCACAGCTGTTGTCTGGTTACATACAGTTCCTGCAAAGAGGGAAAGTTTGCGTTATGAGCTGCCCACTGCTCCCTGGCCTCTCCCTACGTCACCCCGACACCCTTTACACTCTCATGACACCCGTACCCTCCGAGTCCTCCGGTCCAATCAATCATACCAGATCGCTATGGTGAAATTTGTGTTTTGTTTTTTAACCTTTGGAATGGAAATAGCAATATAATTATTAACTTTGAATCTACCGTAGCTTGGTCAATTTAGGTTTTTTTGTTGGGGTTTTGGTTCCTACAGATCAGAAAGGGAACAGATGAAGAGAACGCCTGTCAGGGAGCAGCCTCAGGCCTTTAGTTCTATAGTGCCCAGATCACTAAGGTGGCACCTTGCATTCTGTGTAGAAAGTGGTGTGGGTACCTTGCTGTGTCTCCCTCCCTGAAATGAATCTGTCAAATACCATCTAATTTCTGTTTATTTACTTATTATTTTTTTTTTTTGTTTTGTTTTGCAGGGATCTATCTGTTTTGGAGGGAGGGGGTGTGGGGGGGTGTAGTTTAGACAGGGTCTTGTTAGCCATGCTCCTGGTTAGAACTCAATATATTGACCAGGCTGACCTTGAACTCCCTGTGATCCTCCTGCATCAGCTTGTAAGTGCTGGGACTACAGGTGTATACCACCATGCACATTTATTGTACATGAACATTTAATATATAAATTATATATATATATATATAAAATGGCTTTTCCTCTTACCAGCACTTCATTGAACAGTCACCTTTTGCCATGTAGACCAGGAAAGTTCATTAGCCTAGGACTCCTATAGATAGGAACTTCTGTGTAACTCTCTCACAAGGCATTGTGATTCAACAGACGGGACTCCTTGAATCCGAGAAGCATAAAAAAGCTGCAGTTTGCAAACAGGAAGGCCTTGGCATTTGTTCCCTCTGGTTAATTTATGCCTGAGATAACATAGCCTTGCTTTCTTTCTGGTGCTATGTAGATCTAACCAGAATACTTGACTGTGTTGTTAAGAATAAACTTATTACAGTTGTCTTTGACCATGAGGTGATCCAGCCAGTGATCTGGGTGCAACCTAAGGATGCCGTGCATAGAATTCTGTGTCAGCTTCAACACTGAGTCTGATTGGGCGCCCTGTTCCCGCTTTTCTGGCCACGCCCCTCAATTTCACGTCGCCTTTTCTTCCTTCCTTTCTTCCTTCCTGTGCCTTAGGTTTTAGTTTAGAACCACTTCTCCATCCCCAGGCTGCACACTTGGGACCCCCACGCCTGCGCCTCTGATTCCTAGGGCACAGGAAGTACCACATGCCCTGCTCCTCCTGTTATTTTGAGGCGGGGGCTCAGGTAGCCCAGGCCAGTCTTGAACTTGCCATGTAGCCAAGGATGACCTTGAACTCTGACCACTATACATAGTATTTCAGTGCAGTCACTGCCATAACCTCTTGTGGAACAGTAGGACCTCAGAACCTAGCCCGCTTCCCGATTTTCTTAGACTGGTATTCCAAAGTGAGCATTTTTATCAAAAAATCATTTCCCGAGTTCTTGTAACGTTCTTTTCTGTTGGAATTCAGTCTAACGGACATTTCTGGACCCAAGCAGGTTCTGGGAACCATCAAAGGTGGAACAAAACCACTTACCTCGAGGATCTGGGAATTGGGGTGTGTGTGTGACGCACATGAATTATAACCCAGAGGGATTGTTCTGAAGTGGAGGTGCAAACCTAGGAAGAGGGGGCATTTGACTCTGCTGGGGCAGGTGGAGGCTGAGCAGCCGAGGGAAGTTCTGTGGCGACATAGGCCTTTGGAGTGCTGTGAAGTTTGCTGTACAGGAGGGGACTTGGGTCGGAGGGAGGGAAACTGGAGAGCGACTGTCATATGCGGAAGCTTTGAGTGTAGGTGTGCAGAGAGCACAATGGGCTAGACCTCAGGCCGAAGTGTGATGAAGCTCTGTCGTCTAAGGCTGTATTGTCCAGGAGCACTTTCTGTGGTGTTGAAAGTGACCTCTGCCCAGGCTGGGCAGGTCAGTGACTGTTCACACCTATGCCTGTTAGCGCTTGGATTTTGGCTAAGGTAACGGAGAAGCTGAATCTTTAATTTTTTTTTTCTTTTCTTTTTTTCAGAGCTGGGGACCGAACCCAGGGCCTTGCGCTTGCTAGGCGAGCGCTCTACCACTGAGCCAAATCCCCAGCCCCTTTAATTTTTACATATCATTTTTATCAGGATATTTTCATGTCTTCTTTTAAAACTTCCACAAAATACAAAGCCAGCCTGGTTTGCATCGTGAGTTTCAGGCCAGCCAAGGCTGTACAGTGAGACCCTGTCTCAGAAATAACGGAAGCCTTCTATAAATTGTCCATTTTCACGTGGCCACAGAATCATGTGGCCATTACTACTGCTCTCTAACGTTTTAGAATATTTCATTGCCCTCAAAAAGGAAGCCATTAGCAGTCATGACCCATCCCACCACCACTCCTTGGTGACTACAGGTCTCTCTGTCCCTGGATTTGCCAGCTTTGCATGTTTCCTATCAAGCGCGGACCCTGACTGGCATATCTTACTGAACGTAATGTCTTTATGGTTGCCCTGTGTTGTAGCATGTATCAGTTCTTGATTTCTTTTTGTGTGGTGTATGTGTGGTGCATATATGTGAGTAGATTGGTCTCATGCCCATGCACACCCATGTGGGACCCAGAGCTGGGCTGTCACCCCCATCTTGTGGCCTTGAGAGAGACCTGCCTGTCCCCTCCAGCTCGTGCTGGGCTGTTAGGCTCACACTTTGCCCAGGATATTAAATTGGTGCTGGGGTTCTGACTCAGGCTACAGAAAAGTGTTCCTCCTCAGCGAGCCATCTCCCCGGCCCCACTTCTCTTTATGGCACGGATAGCCCCATATTTGTCTATTTATCAACCAGTCCTTTGGACTGTTTCCACTTTGAAGCTAGTGAGGGGGTCATGTCACTGGGAACAGCGGTGTTTTCATAAATGCAACAACATTTTGACTTTCTCCCACATCTATTCCTTTACTGTGTACATGGGCACAGTGGTGTGGAGGTCAGAGGGCAACCTGCAGGCGTTGTCCCACGGGTTAGTCCCACTGGCGAAATCCTGATCGCTGGGCTCAGTGGTGGGTGAGCCCTCTCAGCCTTCTTGCTAGCCCCTTGATTTTTTTTTTTTTCTCTTTGATACAGGGTCTCACTTTGTGACTGAAATGCCTGCATTTCATGGCATTCCTCCTGCCTCAGTCTCCCCAGTGCTGGAGTTACAAACTGCGCTGGCTTATATTTTCAGTTCTGTGTAGATACCTAACTACTGGGTCAATTGGTAACTCCGGATTAACTTTTCAAGAAGCTGCCAGACTGCTTTCCAAAGTGGTTTGCTGTTTACATGGAATGTAAAATGTATTTATGTTTACAAAAATGTAAATAAAAAGCCCGTGAGGTTATTGAGTGCATCATGAGCAGCGCAGACCTGAGAGCATCCGCCGTGTGGTAAGGTCATGGGGTCATGGGCTCTGTGGTCAGACTGTCTGAGATCCAAATATGACACTATTGAGTGAGTTATTTAATTTCTTGTGCCTTGGTTTCTTCCTCTTCAAAATGAGAAGAGCTTTAGCATAAACCTTACAGATATATGGAGGAAAAAAATACAATAAAGAGAAGACTTTCAGAATACACTTAGTGGTTAAACATAGTAATCACTATGTTATTATCGGTGGCCCTTGTGTTTGGCACGTTAGTGGCAACTGTCTTGAGGGACTGAGGTCTGGAGTTTAACTTGACTTGCTTGAGTCTATTGTGTATCTAGAGCTAGGGTTTCCTCTTGGTTATCTGTGTAGACCACTGTTCATGGTGAGTCTGAGTTTAAAACAGGGATTCCCAACCCAGGGTCGTTTTTGCCTCCCCCAGCGGGTATCTGTCAGTGTCTGGAGATATGCTGAAAGTGTAGCTGCCATGCCACATGTGAAACCCAGGAGTGCCCTGGCTATCCCACACGGTTCAGGATAGCCTCATGATCAGGGATTGTCTGGCCTGAGGTAGGAAGCCTTCTGGTTTCCAGCATCTGCTGTTTGCAGAGTTTGAGGTTAGGCCAAGAGGAGCAGCGTGTGGATTGCATGACTACAGGCAGGTTTTACTGACTGACGTATGGAGTTGTTTATTCGTTTTGCATGCGTACGTGCATGCTCACACAGGCGCACTTGGAGAAGTCAGAAGACAATGGGACTTGGTTCGATCCTACCAGATGAGTCCTCCTTGCCAAGCAGCCGGAGAGCAGGTTTTTTTTTTTTTTTTTTTTTTTTTGGTTCTTTTTTTCGGAGCTGGGGACCGAACCCAGGGCCTTGCGCTTCCTAGGTAAGCGCTCTACCACTGAGCTAAATCCTCAGCCCCCGGAGAGCAGGTTTTAAATGGGGGCAATTTAAAGCACTAATATGTTCACAATCGGGGCTCCCAGTGACGACCTTCACTGGTCAGCTTTGTTTGGTCAGTTAGCATCAGACTGGATGAAAGAGTCTCTGGTTTCTGCTTCAGTGAGCAGGTGATGCCCCCACCCCACCCCCTCACTCTCCCAGTCTTGAACTTCTTCCCTCTTACTTTGATCTACCTCTGTGGTTTCGGTTCCAGAGCATAATTTGGTTTTACCCCAGTGAAAGCCCGATGGCCAGTTACTTCCTTCTCTCTGTGTCCTCTATGGTCTCATAACCAAGTCTAAACTGAGTCGTGTTTTTACAGCTTTTTCCTTTCCCCACTCCAAGGCTTGCCTTGTCTTTGGCCATAAGATCTCTTGATTTATTCTCACGCACATTTTGCCTGTGGAAACCACTGAGTGGTCTTGGCTTCTGCTTCAAGGGAGACCAAGTCTCCTGGGTTTAGGCTTAAGCCTAAAGGCGAGGCTGCGGTCAGGTCTGGGGATGCAGCTGGTCTGTGTTTGCAGACCTGCAGGCAAGTGTCTATGGGTGCTCCGGGCACCCTGGATGGCTTTGGGTTCAGAATCCCAACTACTCTTGGAGCGTCTGGCCATCCATACCCCTGAGAGGATGTCTCCATCGCCTGCCTTTGTTCGTTGGAGAGCCATGTGTGACCTGCATTTTCTGTCTTGCAGACCACAGGGGCCCGATTCCATGTCTATCAGAGTGACAGGAGCTGTGCTAGCTGAGGACTTGAAGCTTCACTGTAGGGTGCCTTTCAGTTCCACTAGGTGGAGCTGAGTCTGGCCTGAGCCGTCCGTGGGGTGTGGAAACCACAAACACAGATAAATCCGGAACACTGCCACTTGGGAGGCGAGGAAGGGGAAGAAGATCCATGCTGTCACCTGTGGCCGATGAGCTGCTTTTGGCTATTCCTAACGTGGGGTTAAAGTAGGTCACCTTCAGCCTTCTGACAGCCAGTCCCGCGGGACTCTGGTCACTCGGTGACATGCTCAGCTCAGTTTCGTTTACTTTTGATTATCCACACTACACTTTTTTCTGTGGGAAAATAGATGGTGTGTGTGTGTGTGTGTGTGTGTGTGTGTGTGTGTGTGTGTGTGTGTGGTTTTGTTTTGAGACAAGGTATCAAAACAAATGTGTATCCCTGGCTATCCTGGAACTCACTGTGTAACTATGTAGACCAGGTGGGCATCATCAGACTGGAGAGAGATCCTCTTGCCTCTGCCTCTCGAATGCTGGCATTAAAAGTCTGCGCCACCACAGCAGGCCAGCTGGGTGAGCGCCTCACGCTGGCGCAGGCACGGCGCCCCAGCTGTTTTGATTCAGAAACTCAAGAATTTTATAGACTTGAACTTTCACAAGTTGTTTTGGAAAAGGTGAAAGTAGAGTGTGAACCAGCACAAGAATCTTGTGGTTTGGAAGGGCGGGTCCCAGAGTAAAGTTACAAAAACACGTCTACTTTGATTTTCCAGTGCCCAGCGAGAGGCGTCTTGTGTTGTCTCTTATTACAGGCTCTTTCGGCTTGGAAGCCTGTGGTCCCGGAGAAAGTGACCACACTGGGTACATTGCCACACATTAGTCTGGGGTCACCATCCTCCGGGGTTTCTTGTTCACCTAAAATTTTTGTTTGAGTTGAAGTCTCTCTCTACGTAGCCCTGGCTGTCCTGGAGCTCACTGTGTAGGCCAGGCTGGCCTAGGACTTAAAGCGATCTGTGGTTCATTTGGGAGAGCAGCTACCCCGTGGCTTTCTGCACCAGGATGCGGGGCCGCCGTAGCTCTTCGGCTGGAGTGTGGAGCTGAGCAGGAGTCAGCCTGCCTGCTCCTCTCTTGTTCGTGAGAGTTCAGGTCATCTATCTCGCTGTCCATGCCGGTCGGCTGCGGCTGTCCTTCTCCTAACTCTGTGAGCTTTGACAGACCTTTTCCCTCATACTGATGATTTTGATTCCGCAAAATAGCACATGCTCGTAACAATGGCAGATAACACAGAAATCCAAGACTATTTAAAGCAAAAAGTGGGGGAGTGCGGTTTGGCATCTCTCTGGTGCCCTTTCTGCCTCTGCCGCATATTGATAAGTTTGTGTGAGGAAGAAAGGAAGGACCAGAGAAGGCCTTGCTGAGGGAGGAGGGCGGGAGTTAGCGACTCAGCCGTCGTAGTTGGAGCCAGCCTCCATGTCACATACCTCATACTTCTTTCAAGGACCACATGTAAAGTAATTTACATAAATAGTAATTTATATATGTAAATCATTGATGTAACAAGGTTAGTGGTGTGGTTGGGGATCCAAACTCTGGTCTTGTCTGCTTACAGAGCAAGTGCTTGACCCACTGGGAGCCATCTCTCCTGCCCTCCGGTCTTTTAGAATGCCTGTATGCTGTTGCTTTATTTAACTTTTCTATAGCGTAACACGTTTATTTCTGTGTTTTTGGATTCTTGGACTAGAGTTGAGAACAGTAGGGTTAGCTATACGGCACATTTAAAACATGGGGTTTAGGGCCACAGTGCTCTCCCAAGTGGCCCTGTCTGTTTCCACCAGCAGGGTAAACATGGGGTCATTACCCCCGTGTGCAGGAGGAAGGCCCACTTCTTCGCCTTTGTCTTCATGGGCCCTTGTGGACAAGCCTCTGACCCCCGTGCTGGCAGCTTGGGGCAGTTTCAGCCGACTTGCTCAGAGGCCCGTCTGTCGTATCTTGTTTGCGTAGCTCCAGCCGCCTTCCTGTCTACAGTTCCCAGTTCCCATGAACAAGGATCAGGGTCACTCAAGGACAGCAAGCTTGTACCTGAAGGCTGGACAAGCTGGTCTAGGTGCTGGGGAGCGAGCAGTTTGCGGTCCTTGGATGATGTGAGGCAGTAGTGGGAAGAGAGTGGAGGTCGTCTCCACTTGCGGTCCTTGGATGATGTGAGGCAGTAGTGGGAAGAGAGTGGAGGTCGTCTCCACTTGCCCCAAGTCAGTCGTGTGCCTGTGTGTTTCCCTCCGTCCAGTATGTCCGAAAAGCCCTCTCTGACCCCCTCTCTTTTTCCCTTCTTCCCCTTCTTCCTTCAGAGTCTCAGTCTTGGCCCAGGCTGGCCTCGAACTTGAAAGGATCCTGCAACCTCAACCTTCCAAGTCCTGGGATTATAGGTGTGAGCCACCTTGCCCAGCTCCAGGCATTTGTTTGTGTGTTCATCTAAGTTATGGGGGCACTTCCCCGTGGCTAAGAGAGCAAGTTCGGGAGCCCGTTACCTGCCTTGGAAAGCAGCTCTTCCTCACCTTCTGTAGAACTTTGAGCTGCTTAGTTAACTTGGTTTCTTCATCTGTGAAATGGGATAATAAGCAGGTTGCCTATAGTTATGGTGGGAGCTCCTGCCACAGAGTAAGTGCTCAGTGTTAGCCTTACCTTGGGGAGGCCTTGAGACTAAGCTGTTTTTGGACCCAGGAGCTTTTGATTTCTGCAGAGTCCCTGGAGGTGGGGTGGGGTGGGGTGGGGTGGGATGGGATGGGGAGGTTGTCTCTTTGAGCTTGTGACCAGTAAATGATCCACAAGAGGCAAGGTAGTTCAGTACAACCCAGTAGCCAGTGTGATTCAGACCTGGGGAGCCTGACCCCAAGTAGTTTATTTTGGGGATATTTAAGCACAGAACGGCAAACTTTCCTGATGACAATTAACTCAACCCCACGTGCACAATAGGGCTTAAGACATGGCTGCATCGGAACTGTCGAACCTGTGACCTCTCCCATAAAGATGGGTTGGTTCTATAGATTGACTACTCATGACACCTTCCATAAGATAGGTTCCATAGATTGACAAGGTCACGATCAGGGTCAGTTGTGGCCCCACAGATACTGCAGAGGTCACTAGGCTATTAGCCCACTCCCAGCCTCTGGGCTGTTAACAGGTCTTATATCAAAGGGACAACTGTGTGTCAACATCCCTCATCCCCTTAGTGCTTATCCTAGCACAGGGACCTCAGCACCCTCCACAGTGGAGGAATGAATGTTTGAACTCCTGGTCCCCAAGGCTGGTGCATCAGCTGGCATAGCCCATGAGAAGCGTCTGCCATCTCCCCAGCATTCGTCTGCTTGCTTTATTTCTTAGAGATAGGGTCTTACTCTATAGCCTAGGCCAGCCTGGAGCTTGCCCTGTATCCTAGGTTGGCCTCTGCAGTCCTCCTGCTTCAGCATCCTGTCTGAAGTGTAGGTGTGCACCACCACAGCTGGCTCACAGACAATTGTTTTCTAGTGGTAAAAGGGGAATTATTTATATTCTTGGGCCCAACAAACTATAACACACACCACTGTCACAATATATGCTATTCTTTCTAGAAGGGTACCTGGTAACCCTTCTTGAGTGGGGACAAGAATGACCAGGTCACCCCCGTGGGGATGGGCACCGTGTGACAGGTTGGGGCATGGTCTGTGGTCCAGTTTGGCTGGGGTGCTGAACCATGTGAACCTGTCAGCTCTCGACTTGTACTCTGTAAAACAGAGGTGAGGTGAGGGCTGTCTCTGGAGAACAGCTTTATTCAGGTGTCATTCATAGATTCATAGACTGAATTTACCCTTTTTGGGGACTGATTTTTCAGGGATGTGATTCTGTGATTTTCAGCATTTTAAAAAAAATGATTTAATATCTTTTGTTTTATGTACACGGTCTCTTTCATTGATTGTATGTCTTGACTAATAACTTAATGACGCCTGTGTCCTTTGGTCACTGATAGGAACATTGGCAGTACATATTCAGTTCATGTTTCTTCTCTTCTATGTGTGTGTGTGTGTGTGTGTGTGTTTGTGTCTGTCTGTCTGTCTGTCTTTCAGGGTCTGACTGTTCAGCCTTGGCTGGCTTAGAACTCAGTATGTAGACCAGGCTGGCCTTGAACTCATAGAGATCCACCTGCTTCTGCCTCAGAAAGAATGCTGGGATCATAGGCTTGCCACCCCTCCCCCCAGCTATTATTTAATTTAAAATGATATATATTTTTATTCTTTGAGAACTTCCCACTCAAAGAAATGCAGTGTCAACTCCCATCTCCCCCTCTCAGTTCCCCCATACCCTGGGTTTGTTTTGCGTCCCCCAGCTGATGGTTGTCAGAGCTGTTTTGAGCAGTGTTGCAACAAACGTTGATACATAAGTGTTTATGTAAATTCTCCAAGGCCCTGGCATACCATCTGAGTTGCTGGGTCGGATGTTGTTGAGGTAACTATGTTTAACTTCTGAGAGCAGGACAGACGGCTTGTGAGGCAGCTGCATCTCTTCACACCCGGAGCAGCTGTAGACAAGTTCTGATGTCTCTCATTACTGCCCCGACTTACTAAGGGGTGGGGGGTGCCTTTTGTTTTGTTTCGCTTTACCATGGCAGAGAGGGTAAGACGGTGTCAGCTATGACTAGTGGTGTTGACTTTTTTTTTTTGGAGCTGGGGACCGAACCCAGGGCCTTGCGCTTGCTAGGCAAGTGCTCTACCGCTGAGCTAAATCCCCCAACCCGGTGTTGACTTTTGTTGTTAGCTTTGGTTGACTGTTTCTGGGGGCAGAGCTAGGCCTTACCAGTTTCATTTCTCCAGTGCCGAGAATCAAACCTACGACTTCATTCATGCTGGGCAAGTGCTCTGCCATTTCCTGTTCTTAGTTTAAGTCTTTTTGAGGAAAACGTCCAGCCTTAAGGTCCTTTATCTGACAGAGGGTGGGTTGTTTTGTTGTTGTTGTCCTCTGTTCTCGCTTTGTTTTGTTTTCTTTTAGTTGGTTTTTTGTTTTGGTTTGTTTTTTTTTAATGACAGGGTTTCACTATGTAGCCTTGGCTTTCCTGGAACTCACTCTGTAGACCAGGCTGCCCTTGAACTCACAGAGATCCACCTGCCTCTGCCGCCTGAGTTCTAGAATTAAAGGTGAGTGTCACCCACCGCAAAACAACTCTGTCCTGTCCTAGAAAGATAAGAGCTTTGTACTCTGTACAGCCGTGGCACCCCTCCCATCCTAGGAAATGGACAGTTGTCTGAGAGGATCTCGGATGTGAGAATTTAAGAGCTGGGAGTAAAAATTGTATTACAAAATTGAGCCTGTCGTAAGAATTTTTCAGCTCTCGTAAGTAATGACTTGGAAACGTCTCGATCCTACGGGTATCAAAAATGCTCTTCTAACTTCAGTTCATCCGTTTGGTCTTTGTTTTGTTTTGAGGCGGGGGTCTCACCGTGTGGCCCAGAGCTCTAGAGAGCCAAGTGCTTTGGCCCTTCCGGTCCTGACGGGATTACAGTGGTTCAGTTCCACCTTCAGGTCTAGGAGCATTTTCACCATAGCAAGCTTCCCCCCACAAACACCTTGCTTTGCTCTTTCCTCTGCCACAGACACCTTTTCCCACCCTTTGCTTACTGTACGGTGTGAACAATGAACGCTGGGCTTTCCCTTCCAGTGCTGGTGTAGAAAGGATTTCCTGTAGAACCATACCCTTATCTGGGATTTTTACACTGTTCAGAGAGATGTGGGAAACCAGCGAGGCCCCGTCAGCAGCTTTTCTGCTCTTTGGATTGGGCCTCCTGGTCCCTTGCTTCCCTAGCTGTGTCTGCCTTCACGGTACCATGTTGGGACATTTCCCAGTACGTGGGCCACATGGGCCGCTGAAAGACAGATGGGACAAAAAGACAGCAGAGATGACAATGCTGTGAGCGCAGGTTCAGAAAGGGGTTCTAGGGGACCTGTGCTGCTTTTTTTTCCTTATTTATTCTTATTATTTATTTTTATTTATTCTTATTTTATGTGTGTGAGTATTTGCCTTTGTCTGTGTTTGTATACCAAGTGTGTGCCTTGTACCTGCAGAGGCCACGTGAAAGGGTCAGATACACACACAGTTGTGAGCCACCATGCCGGAAATCAAAACCAGGTCCCCTGGAAGGACAGTCAGTGCTCTTAGCCTGCAGGCCATCTCCAGCCCCATTGTTGACACTGTTTTGGTTGGTGGTGGTGTGTATGCTGTGTGTGACTGTCCTGGGCTTTGCTTCAGGACTTCTGACATTATATTGGTAAGTATCATCATCTTTAGCGAGGTTAAAGTTTGGGGCCTCAGATGATGGATCATGGCCGGATCCGTCCGTTCAGGAGAACCCAGCCGCCCTAATCAAGTTGAGAACACTCAGACCCACTTCCCAGTCCGTCTCTAGACTCCGCTTTGTGTCTCGAGTCCCTGTGATCTACAACAGCAAAGCTCCTTACGTGACCCGCAGGTGCTCTTGGCTGGATCGAGGTGTCCTACTTCATGGAAAAGGCTTACGTGGACCCTCCCACCCTGCTATACTTCACCCAGAGCATCAGTAGCAACGTGTGTGCCAAGTACTTCTCATCAAAAGCATGAAGTTCAGGGCTGGAGAGGTGCCTGAGTGTTAAGAGCACTTGCTGTTCTTGGAGAGGACCCAGGTTCATTTCCTGAATGCTCTGTCCTGCCGTTTTTTGACCATATAATCGTAGATCTGGAATAGATTTGGTTTCCTCCTAGGCAAAGGAAGGAGGGTGGTAAAGGAAGGCTTGCGGAATGGATGGTTCGTGTAAGATCCAGGAAGGGAGGGGGTCAGTGCCAGGAAGCCGTGCTTCCAGTTAGACCCTGTTTAGTCTCACTCCTTCGTGCTGCCCCTGGGCATTGCCGATTGATAGTTATCAACCAGGACTAGGAGACAGACTGAGTAGATTCCCCCTATCTCCCATAATCAAAAAACCATGCGAGGAAGGTTGTTGGCTAGTGTGCAGTTCCTACTGGGACAAAGGGAGTTTTGCCCCTGGGACTTTGGCAGCGGAGGCTCGTGGTTCTGCTGGATGACCTAGACCACGAGAGGGAGCTGGGACCAAAGGACAAAGAGGGGAAGCTGAGGGTGCACACCCGGGCCGTGAGGGAAGATGATAAGGATGAGGATGACGACAAAGAAGACGAGGTCGGGTACTTGTAATTCCTCAGCTGAGAATTGAAGATGAACAGATAGTGAGACATCAGGCCATACGGCCGTACTAATCAGTAGTCAGCCGCACTAGTCAGTAGTCGTAGTACTTGGGAGGCGGCTGGAGATAAAGGTCATCCATTAAAGGTCATTTTCCGTTAAGTAACAAGTTTGAGGCCAGCCTTGGCTACCCAAGACTGTCTCAAATAACAACAACAAAAGGCACACACATGGAGGATTTTCTAACCCCTTGACCAAACTTCTCAAACCTGAACCCGGGGTCAGATTCAGGAACTCTCCTGATCTTGTACTGGTCTGTCGGGTTTTTGTGGCCAGGAAAATGTTACTAGCACTCCTGTTTAGCAAGTCCTTCCTCCATTTTTCCCCCGTGTGTGTGTGTGTGTGTGTGTGTGTGTGTGTGTGTGTGTGTGTGTATGTGCGCACACACATGTATACATTTGCATGAGACCACAGGTTGAGTGTGTGTGTCTCCCTCCCTTTCTCTCTACCTTATTTGGTTGGGAAGAAGAATCTTACCAAGCCTAGGTCCAGGAGACTACGGAACCTAGATTATGTGGGACTTTATCAAGCTGCTCAGACCTTAGAAGAAGAGGTAGGCTGGGAGGGAGGAGCTGGGAGGGCGATCAGGAGGAGTCACAGGATGGGGTGGAGCACTGCTAGGATGCTTCCTCAAATAACAACCCATCAAGTTTGTGGGACCCGTCATCCATCATCCTGGGCTAATATGCGTAAGCCCTTGCCTTGCATCAGCCACCAGTGCAATTGCTTTCCCACCCAAGAATGGACCGCATTATTTCTCCCTTGCTCAAAGTTTACATAAAAGTGAAAGAAGTCAGCTTTGGTGGAGCCCAGGAAGTCCCAGCCACCTGGAGGGAGTTCTGTTTCCTGTAGCTTCTGGGTGTGACTCGCATAGGTGATGTGACCCAGTCTCTGTGACCCGGTCTCTTTTGCTTGTGTTCTGTCACAGTCCTCCGATGATTTTTCCTCTAGTGCTACAGTTGGAACTGGGGCCTCACATCTCATGCTCGAGGCAAGCACTCGATCCCAAGTGACAACCCTGGCCCTCTTAGCTCAGTGTGGTTTAGGATACGTGAGAAGTGTCTGCAGACAGCTTGCTGACTTCCATGTAATTCTTGGCTATGTGCTTCTTTGAAGTACTTATAAGGTCAGAAAAACACCCATATTTTGGCCCAAAAGTAGACCCTTCTGTCCCTCCTGAGGCTCAAGTGGCAGCTCCTGGAGGTGTCTGTTCATCGTCAGTGATGCCGAGACTCACCGGGAGCTGCAGCAAGCTCTACCCCACGGTAGCGAACGCCCCTCCTGACGTGAGTGTCTGACTGGGCCACTCCAGTCCAGGAGCATTCTCTCACTGGGTTGCAGAAGTGGGCACTGTTGTCGGTGAGGTATAGCTTGTGCAGCTTTGACTTCCCTCTCTCTTTAAAACATGGAGATTAAAGAGATGAAAGCAGGGTCTGTGGCCCATGCCTGTAATCCCAGCACGAGGGGGAGGCTGAGGCAGTAGAACCACGGAAGGGCATCCTGAGCTACACAGTGACTTCTAGGTCAGCCTGCACTACAAAATCAGACTCTAGCCTAGACCTCACTGTATATGCCAAGTGGACCTCAAACTTGTGGTAATCCTTCTGCCTCTGCCTCCTGAATACTGGGCTTGCAAACATGCCCCACCATGCTTTGATCCTTGCCTCCCTTCCTTCCTTCCTCCCTCGCCTGTTCAGTGTGTCCATCTTGCAGGGCTCTGCTCTGTGTGCTCCCCCTGACTTCCATGAGCTTCTCTTACGTTCTTGCAGCTGCCCCGTGTGCCGCTCTATCCCCCAGGAGCTCTTAGGCTGACGTCTCTGCCCAGCCCTTTTATTTATTACGCAGCGCCTGCATTTGTTTCAGTGTGCGCTTGTCTTTGTCCAAACCCGGGTAACGAAACGTTCTGCCTGCTTTGCCAGGACATACACTAAAAGTATCAATCCCCCCAGAACTAGACTGGGTTCCTCACCACAGTTCCTCCTGGTGGCTGGAGGCAACCATGAGTTTGAGATCCCAAATGAGACTGGGCAACATTTCTGATTTATAGCAGAATACTATTTCTGTGTGCCCAAAACCACGTCGGAGCCACACAGGCCTGGGTGAAGTGCTCACTCCCTCCTGTGAGAAGGTGTACTACAGCTTAGGCTTTCCCTCCAGAGACACCGGAACTCTCAATATCTGCTGGAGTCTTCTTTTTCTGGATATAATTTGATGTGGAGCAGGTGGTTACCTATCGCGGCTAAGGACTGTTTCCCCAGCCGCCTTCCATGGAAGTCCCTCAAGAGGAGAGGAGGCTGGGGCTTTTGGGATGCTCTGAGGAAGGAACAAGCTGAGTGACTCACAGAACATGTGAGAGGCGTATGTTTCTTGCCTCGGCAGGTATGCTGTGCGTCTGCCCTTGTCCAGCTCCTGGACAGATAAGCCAGGATTCGTGGTTTCTGGCAGCTGAGCAATCTGCGTGGCTGCTTGGCAGCTGTGTGAATGTTTGTCTGGGGTGGAATCCGACCCCTGGCATCTCCCACGATAATCACTTCAGGGCCATTTTGTTGGTGCATAGCTTTCTTTATGCTTATCAAAAAAAAAAAAAAAAGATCTCCCTGCACTCCACCCCCCAACTTTCGTGGTACTCTTTTTCTTCCTCAGGCAAATAGATGGGTCTATGCCCAGCACCAAGGAAGATAAAGTTTTGGTTGGTCTGTGCTGCAGCTCCTGGAACGGAGGCCAT
Source organism: Rattus norvegicus (assembly GCF_021556685.1). Taxonomy (NCBI): domain Eukaryota; kingdom Metazoa; phylum Chordata; class Mammalia; order Rodentia; family Muridae; genus Rattus; species Rattus norvegicus. Next base: position 258,829,476 of record NC_141534.1, read on the forward strand.
CTTGGGCCTGCAAGAGCAGCACCTGCTAACCTTGCAGCCTGGCAGTTGGCCTGTTCTGACAACACGATTCTCTCTTCACATCCTTACTGCAAAATAGACACCCCTAGACCTCCACACTCCTGTCTAACCTCAGTGGGTCCCATGACCTCTGGTCCAGAGAGCCTAGGCCCAGGAAGGTCTCCAGCTTGGTCCCTGAGAACAAAGTCTAGGAGAACCCTAGACTTTGCCAGTCACTCGCCTCGTAGAACTCAGTTCACAAACCGGGTGCCAAGGTCCTGCCTGTGGCACACACGGCAGTCGGCCCAGCCCGAGTGAGTCTTGTAAGGTTTTCTACAACACCTACAGCAGGCGCTCTGTGTGCTCTGTATGCTCTGTGTGCCCGGCAGTCACCTGATCCTCACAGCTACTTCTTGGATTCATTTTTCTCCCTCTTGGTAGCTCAGGTCTTCTGGCATCTTGACTCTTGTGTCATAAAAACAAACACCCTTGAAGCCAGAGTCTTCTCTTGAAATCTTAGTCTCCAAC